>NC_091691.1:43086060-43389090 GCF_041296265.1 Equus caballus
GAGGGATGGATAGAACGGAGAGCAAGCTGACAAATCCCGGCATGTTTTCCACAGGGTACGTTTTATATTTCTAACCAGGGGCCTCGGGTCAGTCTCCAAGTTTCTGCTTTTCTTTTTTAGCGCAGACGAGACGCTGGGAGCGCCCAAGTGAGTATCGGCGCGCCCTCGCCATTCGCCTCCCACGGACCCGTCCTCCTTGCCGCCTGCAGACAGCCACGACCACCACTCCCGGCAGCCACCGCGCAGCGCCGCACCGAACCTGCTGGGAGCTGTAGTGAAGGAGCCTGGCCACGCCTTCCCTCCATCAGGCATTCCCGCTCGGAATATGGTGATGCGCTGCCATAGCGGGTTCTCCAGTTTCCTAATAGGAGCTAAACGTTACCGAGCATTGCGACCTCCTGCCACGAAGCGCGCACCGTGTGGGTCTCTCGAAGCTCAGCCCCGCCCCCGTCCCCACCCGATCCCTTGACAGCCGCGCTGGGTTCGGAGCGGCGGCCAGACCCGGAGCGCGCAGGCGCACCAGCCCGCGCCGCGCGGGGCGGGCCTCGGGGGCGGGACGAGCGCGAGAGGCCCCGGCGCCGGGGCGCGCACGTCGGCACGCACAGGCCGTCACGTGGGGCGCCGAGGATCGCAGTGCGCGTGGCCGCGGCGGCTGGTGTGGGGTTGAGTCAGTTGTGAGACCCGGAGCTGCTGACCCAGCGGGCGGCCGGGCGGCCCGCGACAGAGCGGCGGGCGTCGGGGTTCGGGAGCCGTGCGCTGGCCCTTCATAGAGCTCGGCCGAGCCGGCGCGGCCGTTCCCCGCCCCCAGCCCAAACCGCCGCCGCGGGCGCGCCCCCGCTCTGCGCTGTCTCCGATGGCGTCCGCCTCCGGGGCCATGGCGAAGCACGAGCAGATCCTGGTCCTCGACCCGCCCACAGACCTCAAATTCAAAGGTAGGCAGGCGCAGGGCAGCCCGGGAGGGACGGGGGGCGTGCGGGGGGCTGCGCCGGGCCGCGGCCCCCTCCCCCGCACCTCCGCTCTCGGCGGCGCCCCGGGCCCAGCCCGCTCCCCCAGTTCCGCCCGGTCCGCCCCGGTGCCCGGGGAGCCGGGGCCCGGCCCGTCGCCGCCATCTTGCGGCCCCGCGGGCGCCTCCCGGCGCTGCCGCTCTGCCCGCGCCGGCGCTTGTCCTTGGCCGGGGCGGCGGGCGGCGTCCGGGCGGGCGTGGTGGGCGGTGACCGAGGCCGGGCGCTCTGCGGCGGGGAGGGGCTGCGGCCGGCGAGTGCGTGGGTCGCCGGCGGGGCGGCGGCCCGGGACTCGGTTCCGAGAGAGGGCCCCGGCCGGCGCAGAGGGCTGCTCCCACCCTTTCTCCCGTTGGCGGCCCGGCTGTCGGGTCTGCGAACGCGGGGGCCGGGGGCCCTCTGGCTCTGGCCTGGCCGGCGAGCGGGCAGACACCCGCGTGCGGCGGGACAGCTGCGGCAGCCGAGGGGTGGTGGGAGGGCCGTAGTACACGTCCCTCGGCCTCTGACGGACCTGCTGCCTGTCTGCTCTTGCCTAGCCTCTTCGCTTCGCTCTTTTGCTGTAGAATCCTGTTTGTGACTTCTGCCTTTGCGGTTTCCCCGCAAGCCGCCCAGAAGGCTGATCGGTGTCGCTCAGTTCTGGAGCGCCGTGGATTTATTTTGTAGCAGTGCCCGTGCTAAGTTGTTAGTCTGACTTGGTGAGCGTTGAGGAATCCGAGGGGCTGTTTGGCCCATTTGTTTTCAGTATGTAGGGTAGTTTAGGGAAGACAGTTAAACTGACCAGGTTTCTATTTAGGAATACTTAAAGTGCGTGAAGATCCTAAATAGAAAGCAGATTTCTTCCTATTTTCGGTTAAGCATAAAGAGAATCGCCTTTTGGAAGGTTCAGTATGTTGTATTTCGATTTCAGTAGCTGTGATGAGAACACTTTGTGAAATGTGTAGCCATTCCAGTGCTTAAAACAAATCCTTTGTTGTTGTACAAGATTAAGTCCAAAAGAAAAACACCTAGATTGTTTTCCATAGGAAAAGATAATAGTTTTAGGAATTTCAAAATGATGTTTTCTCGTATTATGAGAGTATATTGTATAACTCCTTTATTTTGCAAGCTTTTTACTGCATTTGCAAATTTCTTTGAATGGGAATGTAAATGAGCTGTTTGTTAGGTAAGGATTTAGTTTTAAGACAAACCTAAGAAGTATTTTGAGAGGCACTAAGTGCATTTTAGTGTGGCAAGCTTATGTGTGTGGCATGATTTTACATAATTTTAGCTGAAAGAAGAAAAACTCCTTTGAGGAATCATGAAATTACCTAACTTAAATAGCCGTTATCTTAGGTTGGAGGAATTTAATGTAAGCCTTTATGGTCTGTGTGTTCTTTGGAGAATTTAAATATTTTGCTTTGACTTTTTGACAGGCTGAGTTTTACTGAGGAAATTTCCGCTCCTTGATAACCATATGTGGGTTGCCATTAGGGACTTAGAAACCTTTAAAACCAGTTTTAGGCCAGGAAATGTCCACAGAATTGGAAGCTTTCTCCCTAGAGAAACTGTATTGTTGTCATAGTAAAAGACTAATAATAGCGGAGAAGCAGGTTAAAACAACAACCAAAAACCCTACCCAGTGACATAGCCATATATTTCACTTATTTTAGGTATTGAAGAATTATTAACTTATTATAGAAAAGGTTGTTCTTGTGTTATGAATGAAAGTAATTCACAAGGCCCGTTTTTAAAACTTTGGACATCAATGACCACCTTTTTTTTTTGTTTTGTTTTGTTTTTTGGAGGAAGATTAGCCCTCAGCTAACTACTGCTAGTCCTCCTCTTTTTGCTGAGGAAGCCTGGCTCTGAGCTAACATCCGTGCCCATCTTCCTCTAGTTTATACGTGGGACGCCTACCACAGCATGGCTGCCAAGCAGTGCCATGTCCGCACCCGGGATCCGAACCAGCGAACCCCGGGCCGCCGAGAAGCGGAACGTGCGAACTTAACTGCTCTGCCACCGGGCCGGCCCCTTCCACCTTTTAAAATTGATTTAAAAAAATGTTTCATTGAACTTTGTCATAAACTCTTCTTCTGAAGCCCATTCATCTTTCCTAAAAATCCTTTAGTTTCCCCTAACAGCCCTATATCTCCTCTCCCCTTTCCCTATTAAGATGGTATTGAAGCCTGAATTCTAATCCACCTCTGGGAGTTGCTCTTTTCTCCCTGTCTCCCATGTATACACGAGGTATGCATGTCAATAAACTTGTTTGTTTTTCTCTTGGAAAAAAAAAAATGTTTCATTGAAAAGTTTATAGGGGGACACATTCAGTTGTGCTATTTGTTGTTGTTGTTTTTAAGGTTTTATTTTTCCTTCTCCCCAAAGCTCCCCAGTACGTAGTTGTATATATTTTAGTTGTGGGTCCTTCTAGTTGTGGTATGTGGCCTGATGAGCGGTGCTGGGGCCATGCCCAGGATTCGAACAGGTGAAACCCAGAGCCTCCGAAGCAGAGCGTGCAAACTTAGCCACTCGGCCATGGGGCCGGCCCACTTGGGCCCTTTGTTTAGCAGACACTTACTGAAAGCTTTCTGCCATTCTATATTTGATTAAGAGTATTCAACAATGAGTAATTCATTCAACAGGTATCAGCTTATGTTTGGGGATTCGGTGCTAAACAAGGTGGAGAAAAGATTCACGGTTTGTGCTTTAATGGAGAAAGCATATAATTAACAGTAAAATGTGTTGGTTTTATCTTTGCCCTTGAAGAACTCCAAGACTAAGGAGGGAGACAGAAAAGGCGTATAGATGCTATAACAGAAACAAAACTAGAATCAGGAAAGAAGCCCTTTCCTCTCCCCTCCTCTTGCCACCTTCTCCCCTTTACTTTAGGAAGCTTTCTAGGAAGAGGCTTGTTTTCAGTTGGGGAGGAGCAGGGGCTTCTGCCAGGGAGTGGTTGTGTACTCACCCACTGATGTGACAGAATGGATGGTTTATACTTAAAATACCCAGTGGTTTGCTGTGTACTTCTGTTTAAAGGTGGAGTAGTGGGGAGGACTGGGAAAGAGGAGAGGTAGGGTGAATTAGGAAGTGACATTTGGTGTCATTTGATTCCTTCCTCCTTAATGTTATTTTATTCAAAGATTGCTTTGATGGAAATCTCTCTGTATTCCAGTGCACAGTTCACATTAAATGAGGAGACTCCTGTAGAATCAGCAGTCTCCTTATGCTTAGTTTGATGATATAAGAAGTCATTTAATTCTGACTTGCCCTAAATCATCTGTAATTTTTAGTTTAAGTAATAGTCTGTCAGAGGATAGTTTTGCAAAATTCTGTCATCTTCTAGTGAGTTTATTTGAGTTATTTTGAGTCTGCATTTGGCTAAGATGGTTTCTCCAAGAGTGACTCATTTAATCATTCTGAGAATGAGTGGTGAAATTTTCTCTTAAATGCATAACATAATCATCTTGATATGAATTATCAGCACTGTGACCAATTGTGGAGAAGCAGATACCAGTTTAATACGTTTGCTACATACCTCAATATTTTATTCAAAAAACTTATTGTTTCATACAATTGTTAATATATGAAAGTGTTTTCACTTTCATGTAAATAATGTAATGAATTCCAAAGTAGCTCTTTTGTTGCATTAGTAAAAAGAAGAGGTAGATATTTTCATATTCTGTTGTTTAAACCCTGGCAGTAATTTGACCTAGAATTCAGATTTGAATTTGGTATTACAGGTGAGAGACTATTTTTTTGTCTTCAAAATTTTTACTATGGTAAAATTTCTTTGTATTATACATTTTGTTTTTCCTACCTATAAGTGGTTTTGGAGGAAAGTTTGAAGAATGAACTTTAGAAAATGCTAAAATGTGAATATATTCTTCCTCCTAATGAACAGAGAGAGAGGAAAATAGACGAAAACCATTGTGTTGAAGGTGGCGCATAACAATGTCAGATCAATAAAGAAAATTAAGCTCTCTGAGGGACTAAGGGACCTGTGATGTCTCAGCTAGAGCATCTTTGAGTAAGAAGCAGCACAAGTGAGGTCATAGAGTACTCCTATTTTTGGTGCATGTTTGGCACATTTTTAGGTGTTTCAGATCAGCTCCTATTTCATAGTAGCTATATCAAACTCCTAGGGTGATTCCCCCCCTCCCCCGCCAGGACATAGATATCATCTTAATAGTCTATTCCTTAATGCCTTTCAGCTAGCTCTTGATTGCCCATTGGATAAAAATCTAGTTTTTCTGGTATGGAATACAAGCCCTTCCATGATGTGCTGTCTTCTCTTATAATACCTGTTCATCTGCTCACATCCGTACTTTCTTCCCTGAGAAAGAAAAACCCTTCTCATATCATCGCTTGTTTGTTCTAATCGTTTTGTTGGTAAGGTAAAATCCCTCGTGACTCATACTTAGACCATGTTCCATCAGATATTTTCCCTCTCGTGTTTTCAACCTCTGGCTTCTTTCTTTAAGCATATAAATATACTCGTCTTTCATTTTAAAAACAAATAAGCAAACAAAATACTTCCTTGACCCCCAACTCCTGGTAAATATCCCTCCCTCTCCTTTATTTCCCTTGCGGTCACACTTGTTGGAAAAATAGTCGATGTTCCCTGTCTTTCCACTTCCTCATCTGTTGTCTACTGTAGTGCCGTCTCTGTCCTCACTGCTTACTGACTGCCAACTGATTGATCATTGATTATTTTTTTATTCGCTTGATCTCTCTTTGGCACTTGACATTATTGACAGTTCCTCTTTAAAAACTCAATTCTGACTTCTGTGATACAATTGTCTTCTAATTTTCTTCTTTGCTCCCTTTATTGTCTCCCTTGTGGCCTTTTTCTTAAATGCTAATATTTCTGTGATTCTGATTCTGTTTGAATTTTATCTCACTCTGAACTTTCCTTGCTCAGTCTGTTTTGAGGGCTTCTTTTTCTCTCCTTGCTCTCTTTGCACACGTTGATACACACTCATCTGTATTTTAATTCAGACTTGACAGTTTTAGAATACATACTAATTACTTACTGTCTGGATTTGAATGTTACTCGGACATCTCAAGCTCAACATATCCCCAACTGGTTTTTTACTCCCTGAGCCTACTCTTCTTCACGTATTTTTCATTTTTTAGTGGCATCATGATTACTCCTACCAAAGACACTGCACGTCTAATAATTGAAACCTGTGTTTCTGTATCCCAGAGATAGCTCTTGGATCTATTCCCTTTAATGCATCTCTACTTTTAAATTCATTTATTTGTTTTAATTCATTAGTTTATACACTAAAGATTTGAGTTTCTACTGTAATACGTGGTGAATAAGGGTTGGAACTATCGTTTTGAGTAAAACACAATCTTTGTTTTCATGAGGCAGTTCTAGTGGGGGAGATAGACATACTCAGGTAATCAGAAGAAGGAAGGGTAACTGTGAAGAGGTATGTAGTGCTGTGAGAGTGTAAAATAGGGGACTTTGATCTGGTCAGGGAAGACTGTCACCATTGGACTAAGATGTTCCAAGAATGAGTAGAAGTTATCTAGATGAAGAAGAGAGGAAAATGCAGTTGGAGCAGCATACACAAAAATCCTGTGGCAAGAGGAAACATGAAACATTTACTGTTATTTAACATGTTAAATAACATCTCCTGTTACTTACAGGCTGAAAGAGTCAGTGTGATAGTAGTGTAAACAGCCGAGATGAGTGCGATGATGGTTTGTTTAGTAGGTCAAGTCAGGAGTTTCATTTTATCCTCACCCACTGAGGGATTTTAAGTGAGGGAAATGGTAGAGGTAGAGGGAATGGAACAACATCACATTTGTATTTAAAAGAATATAATTCTGCTAGCACTGTGAAGTAATATTAGAGGGAAGATAGAGATGAATTAGGCAGTTGCCACAGTCCAAGCAAGAGGTGACAACTTGGACTGAGGGAGTGATGTTGGAGATGGTGAAAAGTTAGAGGGTCAAACCAGAGAGACTTGGTGATATATTAGCTGTGCGCACTGAGAGAGAGTGCATAAGTATCGTGGATGCCTCTGAGATTTCTGGCTTGCATAACTGGAGGAATGGTGGTAGTATGCACTGAGCTAAGAAACACTGGATGTCTGGATGCGGACCAGTTGTATTTTATTTGGGGGTGTGTGGGAGAGGCAAGAGGAAGATCATGACCACATTAGATAATGTTTGCTATGTTTAGGTCTTTTCAAGATATTAATGAGGAGGTGACTAGTAGGCATTTGGTTATGTAGATTTGTTACTCAGGGAGAGGTCTGGGCCTTGGATAATTACTTTAGGTGATTGTCTTACATTTTCTCTACCAGCCAGCAGTCTGGTCTCCTTTTCTCTAGTGTCCCTCTCTCTTCAGCCTATCTTCTACACTGCTGCTAGCACTAGCCTTTGAAAGATGCAGACCTGGGGCTGGCCCTGTGGCTGAGAGGTGGCTGAGAGGTGGCTGAGAGGTTAAGGTTCTATGCGCTCTGCTTCGGTGCCTGGGTTCGTGAGTTTGGATCCCAGGTGTGGACCTCCTCTGCTTATCAGCCATGCTGTGGAGGTGTCCCATGTATAAAGTAGAGGAAGATTGGTATAGATGTTACTTCGTCTGTGAACCTTCCTCACCAAAAAAACAAAAAGAAAAAAAGAAAAATGCAAACCTGATACGATTGCTCCCGTGGTTAAATAACCTGTAATATTTTCCCATTATGTACTTAAAGAAGTCCAAAATTCACTGCCAACCCCTCCATTTCTCTTCTACCGATAGCTTTGATTATATGAAACCATTTTCCCAAACACTTTAAGCTGTTGAAAGACTTTGCAGGTACTCTTTTCAAAATACTCTCCTTCATATCTCAGGCAGTCTCCAGTTCAAGAATGACTTCCTCTTGTGATGTCTTTGATTCTCCCAGTCCAGGCTGGTGACTGCCTTCTTCATGTCACTATTGAAGCTTGTGCTTACCTGTAATAAGAGCACTTAACATGTTACACAGTATTTATGCTTACATATTTTTCTCTCCCAAACTGTACTGTGAACTATTTGAGGCTGTACCTGTTTCTTTTATTTTTATATCCATAGTAACAAGGTCTGGCATGGGATGATTGCTCAATAAACGTTGATTGCATTAATAAGACTCAGATGATTTCTCTGGTAATTCCCATGTTTTTAGTCTTAAATCTCTTTTCAGTAGGGTTTTTCATCTGCCTTTGGGGGTGGTTGTGTTTTCAAAATTTCGTAGTTCCAGAAAGAGGCTAGTAGGGTATTTTGTTAAGAGCTGGCTAACCAGAGATAAATCGTTTATTCTGTGAGCCTCACCTTTTTCATTTGTGAAATGAGAGGCAGGACTAAGTGATTTCTTGGGTGTTATTCTGGCCCTAAAGGTTTGTGAATATATGACAGTTGAGTGCAAAAAAGAAACACAGTTGTTCTATGAAGTGGAAAAATATATGTAAAGAATTGGGAACAGTTGATTGATTTAAGTTCATCAAAGTTTGGTGTTTTGTGATTGTTAGTGTGGTAATTTTGTTGTTGGTTTACTGTATTAGTTAGCTTTTAAATTTCCTTTAAGTAAGACTTTACCTAAGCATGCAGAGATGGTCTGTGAAGAGAGTCATGAGTGAGGACACTGTAATTTCTCAGAGGCGCTCCCTGGCCTTTTTCTTGTTGCTTTTGTATTTTAACCTTGACTGAGACCATTCAGTGGAGACTTATCTGCCTTTCACAGGAGAGAGTAATTAATGTAGGATAGATCTTTCTTTCAACTATTAAAAGTTGTTTTCAAAGAATTAAATGTAAGAGGGAGGCTATTATTTGCAAATGCTTATTTACTGGGTTTATTATGACTGAAATGTGACTCAATTACTTGATTAAAAAGTTCAAAATTTCTTATGAAAACTTTTAAATATTCATAAAAATAAATTATGTTGAACCTCTATACACTTAAATTTAATAACTTCATATACTTAAGTTTAATGATTATTAGCATTTTACCAAATTTGCTCATTTCTTTTTGTTTGCTGCAGTATTTTAAAACAGATTCTGGATATCATAACATTTCGAACCCAAATACTTGAGCTTGCATTTCTAATAAACAAAAAGGACATTTTCTTTGCATAATCATGTAAGTGATAAGTGATAACCATTATCACTTAATAAAACCAAAAAGAATTCTGTAATACCATCTGATATTTAATATACTGAAATTTCCCCAATTGTACTCCTGTTTTTACTTGGTTTGTTTGATCTACGCATTGCATTTGGTTGTCATGTATCCAAGTCTTTTTAATCTTAAACAGTGCTTCCCCATACCTTTTATTTTTTATCATGCCATTTACTTCTTGAAAAGACCATGTTCAGTAAACTGTTTCATAGTCTAGATATATCCGATTTGTTTTTTCCGTAAAGTTAGAGTTAGATTTAAGGGCTTGATTAGATCAGGGTTCAGTATTCTTTGGTAAGAATACTTCATAGATGGAAGTGGGTCACATCAGGTGTAGATAATATCTGATTGTCCCACTTTTAGTGATGTTAACTTGATTGGTGGTGACATCCTTGTCTCTCCATTGAAAAGTTGCATAAATATGAGTCCATTTATGCTAATATGTGTGAGAAAAAAGATTAGAAAGAAAATGTTAGTAATCATTAGCTCTGCTTTAGGATTAGGGTGCCTTTTTTATATTTTCACTTTTCTGTGTTTTCCAAGATTTCTACAATGACATGCAGTGCTTTTTATGTTTGTTTGTTTTAAAGATTGGCACCTGAGTTAACAACTGTTACCAATCTTCTTTTTTTTTTCCTGCTTTTTTCTGCCCACATCCCCCCAGTACATAGTTGTATATTTTAGTTGTGGGTCCTTCTAGTTATGGCACTTGGGACGCTGCCTCAACATGGCCTGATGAGCGGTGCCGTATCGCGCCCAGGATCCGAACCCTGGGCCACTGAAGTGGAGCACGCGAACTTAACCACTTGGCCACGGGCCTTGCCCCTCATACTTTTTATAATAAGGGAAAAACTTAAAATTATTTTGCTGTTAGACTTGATACCTTTGGGAGATTAATCAAAGGTTTAATTTGTCCTTCCTGTATTACTGTTTTCTTTTTTGTTAATAGCTTAAGCATTTTACACAGTCTGAAGTCTTTTTTTTTTTTTTTAAAGTAATAAGGCAAGTAATATAAAGGTAAATAGAAAACAAGTCTAATGTTTGTAACCACCCTGTAACTGTTCACCAATTAAGGCATATAAAGACAAGCAGAAAACCATGGTTACCCAAAATCCACTTGATAACTGTCCTGCAACAGTTCACAAGTCATAACTGTACCTAAATGTGTTGTTTCCTTGAGCTCTTATTGTTGGCATCAGTTGATGGTCTCTTGTGAGAAGTATGGTATATTTGTTTGGGGGTATTTATTTCTCTGAGAATGGCCCCTGCCCATCAACTGTATTAAAGAGGCAGGTAGGTCTAAGCAGCGCATAAGTTTATAGGATCCCTCTTCCCCCAGACAGTGCTGACTGGTTCATTGGTGGGCACCTAACCTCAGGCCAGCCAATATATATGCTCGTGACCAGCCAGTCGAAGTTTTCTTCCCTCCCCTTAAACACAGCTTTAGTTAGATGATGATAGGCTTTAGACCTTTAAGTAGCATCTACATTTCATGTTTAATCTTGAACACAAGCATTGTTCTGTTTCAAATAATTTTTTAAGATGTATGTGTGCATCTTATTTTTCTCCCCCCCCACTTTTTCTCCCCAAGTCCCCCCAGTATATAGTTGTGTATTTTAGTTGTGGGTCCTTCTAGTTGTGGTACATGGGACACTGCCTCAACATGGCCTGATGAGCGGTGCCTTGTCCGTGCCCAGGATCCCAACCAGCGAAACCCTGGGCTGCCGTAGCGGATCGTGGGAACTTAACCACTCGGCCACGGGGCCAGCCCCTTATTTTTCTTTAGAAGGTTACACAGGGAAGGACATAATTTAATGCTTCATTTCAGTGTGAAGACAATTTGTTTATTCTGTCTACCCCTTGTTTTCAAGACTGTCAGTGGGATTGTTTTGGGCAGAGTGAACAGCCTGTGCACCTGAAGGTCTGACAAAGCCCTCCTCAGTGTTTATGGTAGCTTTATACAGAACACTAGGATGGAGTTCTCTGGCCTCTTACCATAGAGTGGAAGATGTTGTTTAATTAGGGCAGTAAGTGAAGAGGTGTAGGTTATGTGCCGTGTGAATCGTATGGTCAGCCATGTTTCTCTTCCAAGATTCATGCTTTGGTTCACTGCTCTTTCTGGTATTAGTCATCCAGAGGTTACCAAGTCAGTCTGTATATCATAGCCAAGAACTTAGAAAGGTCTTGTCAGGAACTGAAGGGTCTGAAAATTTAGCCTGCTTCACTTTTATGGGTGTTTTATGGCAGAAAACATGGTAGAAAGAATCAGAGGATTTTATTATTCTCAGCATTGCAAGCAGCATGAACTTCATATGTGTGTTGGTTTCCTTTGCCCCCTCAAGTTCCACAGGGGCAATGCAGAGGGGTTCAGTTTAGGTGGATGTACCCACGTGTAGTGAGCTTTCATTGTAGCTGAAAAACGTAGAGTCTTAGGGAACTTGAATCTTTCTTAATGGGCTGCATGGAAACCTACCTGACCTTATTTCCAGAGGAAGATCTTATCTTTATTACACTGGACAGTAAACAAACCTGCTCTCTCCTTAGGGGGGAGACATCGTCTTCCAAGACTGTTCGCTATCTACTACATCTTTGAAAAGATAGTCTGGATAAAAGCCCCCAGTGTCTCTACTTGTAAAACATGCAGAAATGCTAGAGACCCATGAGGATTCTCTGCCCACAGGCCTCTGAGGAGCTAGCCTAAATGGATGTCACAGAGTTTATGAATTTATATTGATGTACATTGCCTGTTTGATCTTAAGCTTCATGTCAGAGCCATTTCTGTTTCTGAAACGCTTCATGCTGTATACTACTGCTTATCCTGAATTAAAATTTGATTCTCCTTACAGTAAGCTAATACTGAACTCAAGTTGCTGTACATGCTGATGTGCTTAGGAGTGAGTACACTGATGTCTTCAACTTAGTTTGGAATGCATCAAAAATGGGTGGATGGACAGAGAGTTGGATAAATAGATTGATACGTCTCAATTATAGAAAATATTAATTGTAGAATCTAGGTAATGGGTATATGATTGTTCACTGTATAATTATTTCAGTTTCTCTGTGTGAAATTTTTCAAAATAAAATGTTGAGGGAAAGGCCAACTCCTCTCGCCCCTTCTCTGCCCAAAGTCAGTTTTCTTTACAACTAAACTCAGCCTGGCATTTCAAGAACACTTTAACAGGCACTTCACTTCAAAATATGGATGGATGATAACCATTTTTAAAAATTGTGCGGTCAGAATGGTTCTCCTTTTAGCTGTTCTGAGCTTAATGGGATTCCTTTTAAGATTGGGGGGGTGTTTGGAGAATAAAAGTCCCACTATTTAAAAAGATATTATTACCCTGAATGCTAAATGTTTTTTAAAGATTTTATTTTTCCTCCTTCTCCCCAAAGCCCCCTGGTACATAGTTGTATATATTTTTAGTTGTGGATCCTTCTAGTTGTGGCATGTGGGACGCCGCCTCAGCATGGCTTGATGAGCAGTACTAAGTCCGCTCCCAGGATCCGAACCTGCGAAACCCTGAGCTGACGAAGCAGAGCGTGCAAACTTAACCACTGAGTCGTGGGGCTGGCCCCTGAATGCTAAAATTTTATGTGTACACCCTGAATGTAAAGGGCTTCATGCTGGAAATCATTTTTACGCAAAGGAGGCAGGCCAGTCCCACTTGGGATATCTGTCTAAATGTGCTGTCCTAAACTTGTCCTACCTTTTTGAAATTTCGGGTTCCAAGGCTTTCAGACCTATGTCCAGACTTTTTTACACAGAGGCCATAGTTGTGTATGTAACATTTCTGATTATTAGGATGTGGGGCTGGGAATAGGATTTTCGCTTAGTGGCAATGACAGTTGTAGTCACATTAGGACAGAATACTTAGTGACAGGAAATGTTATGACTATTTAACACGGAGACTAAAGGAGGACAAGCCATGTAATTAAAAGGTAGAGTTATTTTGATTGTAGTTTTTTTTCCCCAGTGAAAGAGGGCAAGGGAAGGTAACCTGTGTTGTGTGGAATTTTGTTTTACACAGAACATTATTACGTATAAAGTGTAATTTCATCTCTAACATAGGAAGTATGTATCAGATGGTACCTGTGATTGGTGACTAGTATACTTTACTATCAGGTAATTTTAAAGTAGACTATCTTAGTAATTGCTTCTAAATGTTAAACTGTACATTTATATTGGACCAGATGACAGGATTTTCCTCAATTAGCGGGATTAAGTTTTAGAAACCCTAAAAAATAGGAGAATTTGTTTTGTTCATAAATTGCTTCAAATGTTCACTTTCTTATCAAAACTGCTTTTCACTGTTTTTCAGGTTCTTTTTTCTTTAAGCTTATTTTTAAGGATTAGCTTTTCTAAAAAAAACCTTGTTTTGCATGAAGGAAAAATAGGTACAGTTCAAAGAATTATCAGAAAGTAAATATGTAATCATTGCTCAGGACAAGGAGTAGAACCTGGCCGGCATTTGAAAAGCTCTCCTTGTACCTTTTCCCAGCTCCTACCTTCTCCTTTCCCTGCAAAGTTAACCCCTATCCCGATCTTACGGTAACTGTTTACTTCTTTTTCTTAATGGTTTAGCCAGTTTAAAGCATTGTAAAGTGTAAGTTTTCAATTAGTAAAGCAGGAAATTATTGATATAATGCAGTGGTTTTTAAACCTATGCAACACAATACCCCATTTTTAAATTTTGTATTTTGTAATGCCCCGTTTATCATCCCAAAATGAAATTCATATATAATACCTACCAACACATATAATAAAATTTTTTATGTAATACCCTAATTATAACATAAATGAAAAGTAAAGAGAAAGTAAATTTATAATGAAGTATGCATTTCAAAGTGTAAAGTTTTGGGCACTATTATATTAGAATACATAATGAAAGAGCTAGATGCTTGTAACCTTATAACAAGTAAGTTTGGATTTAAGAGAAGACAAAAGTTACCTGAGTAGGGCTGACTAGTTTTCTTTACCATTTTGAAATAGGGGCAAAATAAGAATGTTTATGCATATAGGTAGACTCACGTGACTGTGTCACCTGCAAAGGTCTGCTGACTGACACACATGTGTTGTGGTGGTGGTTCAGGTATTGTGAGTGGCATTGCTGTTAGTAGAATACTTTTCTGTAGTGGTAAACTTGCCTTTTAAAGTTTTGGAGGAAAGAGAACAAATTTTCTCTGTTTTACGCAATAGATGTGTTTGTGGAAAAGAGATTTTTCACAAGTATGTATTTCTGGAGGGGTATTTGAAAATTTGGTGGGATAGGGGCATAATACTTCATTGTATGGGTCTGCCCTGGCATTGTAGAATGAGGAAATTTCTTGTTCCTCTTTCCCTCCCCCCAACAATCGCACCACCCAATTGATGTCATACGAAACCACCTGTCAGGGCCAGTGGGATTTAGGATTGTGTTGTAGTGCTTTCAGTAACTTACGTAACTTTCCTCCTTTTCTATTTTTGAGGGTCTGCAAAGGTAGATTTCATCAACTCTTTTTAACCTGCAGGCTTTGGGGATCCATGATACACCCCCTCCCCTAATCTTTCTATCTTACCCTTACCCTCCAAAAAAATTCAACGTAAAATTTTTGTGAATATTTGCCGTGTATGTTTTTCTGGGGTAGTATATAGCTTTCATTAGATTCTCAAAGGGGTCTGTGACCCACAAAAATGGACTGTCTCTTCCAAGACCTCTTGTAAATATGAAGTCTGGTCATTCTTAATCTAATGGTTGGTCATCAGTGCTTGCTAATTTTCCATTTTAACCATGAAAATGGGCTCAGATTCTGAACTAGTCTGTTAAGAGCAACCATTAATTGAGAGTCTTGGTTAGAGGGACACAGTGGAGCAGAATATCTCAAATTCATTTGTTAGGTGGATTTATTATAGCTAATTTTACGTTTTACTGGTAAGGTTAACATATCCAGTTAAGAATTTTGTTTTAGCAGCTGGCCCTGTGGCTGAGTGGTTAAGTTCGTGTGCCCTGCTTTGGGGGCCCAGGGCTTTGTCGGTTTGGATCCCGGGCGTGTACCTAGCGCTGCTCATCAAGCCGTGCTGAGGCCATGTCCCACATAGCACAACCAGAAGGACTTGCAACCAGAATATACACCTGTGTAGTGGGGGACTTTGGGGAGAAGAAGGAGAAGAAGAAGAAAAAAGACTGGCAACAGATGTTAGCTCAGGGCAGGTCTTTAAAAAAATTTTAAAAAAGTGAATTTTGTTTAAAATTGGTGGATTTTTTTCTTTTGACATACTATCTTCATCTTTAGAATGTTTTCTTTTCTTTGTTTTGAGGAAGATTACCCCTGAGCTAACTACTGCCAATCCTCCTCTTTTTGCTGAGGAAGACTGGCTCTGAGCTAACATCCATGCCCATCTTTCTCCACTTTATACGTGGGATGCCTACCACAGCATGGCTTTTGCCAAGTGGTGCCATGTCCACACCCGGGATCTGAACCAGCGAACCCCGGGCTCCTGAGAAGCAGAACGCTGCGCCGCTGGGCCAGCCCTGAAAGTTTGTATTTTTATGTCTGAAAGACCATAATCTATTATTGAAGATTTGTAAGCCCTCCTGGGCAATATAAAATTTAAGTACTATTTCAGAATTCATATGTTGATGAAAATTGACACATGGACATCTTCTTAATCAGTTTTAAAAATCTGTTATTTTGCCTATTTTGAATAATTGATATTTTCCTCTAAAATTGGGAATTTAAAAAATTGAATTAAAAATCTTACATAATTATGTTGTGAAAATACTGGATTGTTTAAAATTAAAGTTTGTCAGATGTTTCTTTTGTCATTTTACAAAGTTTTTTTAAAAAATACCTGCTTGCTGCTAATGTTATAGTCCCAGTTGAAGTTAGTCCTATAAAAATTTACATGTTCTCAGTTATGTGTAGTAATTTATGGACTTTAAGAATATGAAGAAATGGAATGTATGTCCTGTAAGACTCCTAGTTTTTTCAGTAGTTTAAAATGTATTTCTAGCCAACCATTTTGTGGATTCATGTAGCTATATGGGTAGAATGGAGTTTTCTCCTTGACTTTCATATGCCAGTGTATGGTGGAGCTCCTTGTCAAAAAATGCAAACAACTGGGATTATAAAAGAAGCAAGGAGTGTAAAATAATATACAAAGTGAATGGTTAACTTGACCATATAATTAAAGCAAGATGTTCAAAAGATCATACTTCATATATATTGTGTATATACTTTTGTTTCCCCCCAAAACATGCATACCTGTTGATTTGGCTATTTTACGTAAGAATTTTTTTTTTTTCTGTAACTGGTTCTCTGTCTTTATATGTTTTTTTCATTTTTTTTCTTTTTTGAGGAAGATCAGCCCTGACCTAACATCCGCTGCCAATCCTCCTCTTTTTGCTGAGGAATACTGGCCCTGAGCTAACATCCATGCCCTTCTTCCTCTACTTTTTATGTGGGATGCCTAAAACAGCATGAGTTGCCAGGCAGTGCCATGTCTGCACCCAGGATCTGAACCGGCAAACCCTGGGCTGCTGAGAACGTGCCAACTTAACTGCTGTGCCACCGGGCTGGCCCTTATATGTTTTTTTCTAATGTTCTCTCATTTCTATCTCCTTCTTCTCGTTTCAGTTCCAAATCTTTATTTGTTAGAAAGTATTTTAGGACACAAATTTGAAGCACAGGATAAAATCATTTCACTTTTTAGGACTTAAGATAAGGCTGTTTCTTTTCCTCTGGCTGCATTAGGCAGATCTGTTTGTTTTCATCTCCTGCAGCCTTCCTAATGCCTCTAGTTGTTTGCCGTTTCGCTTCAAGCCTTTGTCTTAGATAGTTTTCTAATATTCAACAAAATTGGAAACTTTATCTGGCAGAGTTGGAGAATTTTCTGAATCTGGGCTCCATACTATAAGTATTTTAAAGTTTAAAAAGACATACTTATTGTTTATTTAAATAAAGATAGCCTTTATAATGGTTGCCTTTGATTTTAGCCTTCTCCCTTTAAAAAAAAATAATAACTTAAGACTGATTGTTTTAAAAACCATTTAAAATTGCTTTTGAGGGGCTGGCCCTGTGGCTGTGTGGTTAAGTTCGTGTGCTCTGCTTCGGCGGCCCAGGGTTTCGCTGGTTCTGATCCTGGGCGCAGACATGGCACCACTCATCAAGCCACGCTGAGGCGGTGCCCCGCATGCCACAACTAGAAGGATGCACAGCTAAAATATACAACTATGTACCGGGGGGCTTTGGGGAGAAAAGGAAAAATAACACCTTAAAAAAATTACTTTTCGGTTAACTAGAAGTGTGCAGTTACTGTTTCTCATTGAGACATATTTTTGAGTTTATCTTCTGTCTACAAATTGACAGGTATTCATTTTATTGTCTAAGTTACTCTGCATAATATCTTACTGACTTTTCTTCAGTCAAGAGGAAAAGTGGCTATAATCTTTCTTTTCCTCCCTGTTTAAAAAAAATGAGGTTATACTGGTTTAGGACTAATTTAATTCAGGCAGGAGTGGATCACCTTTCTGGGTTCTTTGTTTCACAATTTTATGCTGTTTGGGTGTAGAACCAACGCTTGAGAATTTTGTATCTAGAGCATTTGACACAGCGTTCATAATAAACACTTAACAAATATGTGAGTGAATGAAATGAGTAAATGAATTAGCCTAATTGAGGTGAAGCAAGAGCACAGTTGTCATTGGGTGTAGCGTCTTCAGATGTGGAGAATTTTACAGTTGCTTCTAAAATGAATTTGAAGATTGACACTGGTGTGAAGACCACTGGAAAATCCTGATCTTTTCAGTAATGTGGTAAGAGCATACTATAAGAATATAATTGTGGACTTATTTCATGAATTGAAACTTTCAAATTACTTTTTATTTGATAGAAATAATACATGTTGATGTAGAAATTTTGTAAAACGTGGTAAGGAGTGAAAAAGAAAATAAAATTCACTGTCGGGCCGGCCTGGTGGCACAGCGGTTAAGTTCGCACATTCTGCTTCGGTGGCCCTGGGGTTCTCTGCATCGGGTCCCGGGTGCGGACATGGCACCGCTTGGCAAGCCATGCTGTGGTAGGCGTCCCACATGTAAAGTAGAGGAAGATGGGCACGGATGTTAGCTCAGGGCCAGTCTTCCTCAGCAAAAAGAGGAGGATTTGCAGCAGTTAGCTCGGGGCTAATCTTCCTCACAAAAAAACCCAAAAAAACAAAAAAACTCACTGTCTATCACTTAGAGAAAAGTACTGTCAGTCACCTGGTATAGTTATTTACACAGACTTCAAGATATTCTTAAAATACAATTGAGGTTACGTATGTTCAGTTTTGAATTCTGCTTTTTTTAATCCGTGTGTGAATCCAATTAAAAATTTTTTTTCTGCTTTTGGTTTTTAAATCTTACAGGCCCCTTCACAGATGTAGTCACTACAAATCTTAAGTTGCGAAATCCATCGGATAGAAAAGTGTGTTTCAAAGTGAAGACTACAGCACCTCGCCGGTACTGTGTGAGGCCCAACAGTGGAATTATTGATCCAGGGTTGACTGTGACTGTTTCAGGTAACAAGTCATGTGCTGAATTTATACAATTTTGAATTTTTACCTTTTATGGTTATGTTTAATTTGGTTTTTAATAGAGTCTCATCTGGAGGGAGAGAAATAGTTTTTAAGTTTTTCTGGCTTTGCCTTTAATGATGTCCTTTTGTGGTCTTACTGCATGCAAATTGTTGCAGAAAATTTTTCACCTTTATCTTGTGGCGGAGGTGTATGTGGTCAATTTGAAATTTTATATCCTTTATTACTACAGCTCATTACCACATTCTCTGTCTTTATTATTTTATCTTTGAAATACTGCATCATTTTTGAAATGATCATTCTCATTCAGATCTCTAGCTGTTGTTACATACTGCATGCAGCTATGGAAGTATTAATGTAGATCTTTTGCTTAAAAATTTACAGTGCCTCTTTTTTGCCTGTTGTATCACGTTAGATGAGTCTTTCTGCCTTTTACTATAAATGCCAACAGCGTCCTGTACTTGAAAACTTTAGTTTCATTGCTCCCTTTTGTGTTTACTTATAGTCCAAGGAGTATGCTTGGTTTCTTCCATATATGGATTGCTTACTCCTGCTCTGGAGTCCGTGCTAGTGCCATAGTTAGTGCCTTCTGTAAACTGTTCCTTTCTTCCCTCACACTTCCCTAGACAGTGCTCCATGACAGTGTCATCTGATAGAACTGAGAAATAGGAAGCAAATGTGAGAACATACTTTATGGGAGAGCTTCTCAGGCTCACCCAGAGACCATTTACTGTTGCCTTCTAGCAAGTAGTTGTGCCTCCCGCTGTGTGTCATGATAACATGGGGAGCAGGAACACACATGGGCCTCCCCCAGATCAGAGTCTCTGGGGGCCTGGCCTAGATATGTATAACTAAAAAACAACAAAACATGCCTGGGTGATCCTGCTAAGTATTCCTCAGATATAATAATAATAATAATAATTCTGTATCAGTTTTCTGGTTTTCAAGTCCACAGCAGATTAAAATTGGCAAATTACATGAAAAGTGTTTAGAAGTGGATCCTGACTGCAAAGGCAATAAAGGTCAGAGTTCTTGGTGACACTGAATCCTCCCTCAGTAGGTTTAGGCAAAACCTTAGAGCTAGAAGGCCCTAGAAAAGATGTTTTTAGTGAGTCTTGTGGTATGGTGGCCTGGGAGGAATGCTTTTGTGTATGTGTGTGTCCAAGTTGTCAGTTCATGGGAAGGATGGATGGGAAATGAGAAGATGAAGCAGTGAGTACATGCATTCTGAAAGCTGCTCTCTAAATCTTCAAGTCTTTAGCTAAATTGGAGGAAGATAGAATTATTTCTCTCCACGTGGTTAAAATTAGTTTTTGATGCAGTTATATCCCTAGAAATCCATAAAACTATTCAGAATGACTTTCCCTTGAGGGTTCTAGATTGCTCAAGTTTTGGTGTATTAATGTTTCTTAAGAAAATGTATACTTTTCAAAGCACTTAATCCCACATAAACCCCTTGTATTGAGCACCTGGGTTATTAAAAACTTCAGACACACTAGTTACTGTTTGCACATCATGCCCTCAGATTCCTCTCCTTGGGTTAGAACTTAGCTCTTCAGCTTTCAGTGTGGCACCTGCCTTCCATATGAGGAGTCACTCAGGCTGCCCTCCTCCAGCACCTTTCCCTGACTGGCTGACTGTGCTATACACTCAGTTCTTTTTTCCCTCTCTCCCTTTAGCGCTTTGTTTTGTGAATTTGCTCTTACAATTTGTATGTATTTATATATGTATTTTAAGATTGTCTTTCTCTTGTTATATGGTCTGCAACCTTAGAGTATAACTCAAAGTCACAACCCTGTTTTAAGTTTTTTTAGTCCAGGTCTTAGTGATTAGCCTACAGTGATTACTCAGTGAAGGGCGTTAATGGAAATTTATTCTGCTTTCTCTGGATTCTCAGGCATTTTTCCTGTACATTTTCTGCTGCTATGTATTTGGCCCTTAAAATTTTTTTCTTTAATTGTGATGGGAGTGGATGGACTTCTCACACATATGTTAGAAATAAGACTTTCTTATATAATTGATATTTCCTACATTTGCTTAATTGCATTTGTTCTTTTGAAAGTGTTGATACATATACACACAGACAGACATATATCTTTAAAATAGTCTAAATATTAATGGGACTAATTTCCACAATACCATATACCATAATTTTATAAAATACCATATTTTGTAAGTTGTTGATTCGTTGTTTGTAGTCTCTTAGTAGATTTGTACATAATTTAGCATGACTTGTGACACATGGAGCCTCTAAAAACCCTCTTGCAGGCTACTGAAAATTATAAATGCTTAGAAAATAATTTGAATATAATTATTAGGATGCTAGAAAAATTCTAGAAATCATGAGGCTGTCTATGGTTTCCTTTCATGCTTTTTCTTAAAATCAGATTTTAACTAATTGATAAACTTCTTGAATGGTTTATTTAAAACTTTTTGAAAAATTATATTTAGAACACTAATATATGGTAGTGAATTTTTAAGTTAACTTAGAATTTCTCCTTTAAATAATCCAGATTTCTAATTTTAAGAGGTACCATCACTAAGTACTAAAATGAAGCCTAAATTTATAACTAGTTTTAATAGTTAATTTACTACATTTAATTTGAGTTTACAGGCATTATAATAGTGTTAGCAAAGTTTTGAAAATTTTCCCAAACTTAAGTTTAAAGGGGACAATCATAGGTTATTATTTATGTTTTAAATAGCCATTTGTTTATTTTGTGGGTCATTAAAGACTTGACAAATCAGAAAAGTAGACAATTGAAAAATAACTGGAAACCATAAAGTTGCTTCTGGATCTTTAATGTAAATAATCCAGTGTTAAGTTTCTGAACCCTCCCTGGTTTCCTTTAAATTTGCATATTAGTCAGTGAGATAATAGGAATGATAAGAAGCAAACAAATGCGGAAGACCAAGTAATGTGTCCTTTCTTCTTCTTTAGTAATGCTACAGCCTTTTGACTATGATCCCAACGAAAAGAGTAAACACAAGTTCATGGTACAGACAATTTTTGCTCCACCAAACACTTCAGATATGGAAGCTGTGGTAAGTATGGAAGTTGAACAGAATTATTTTGGGGAATGTTGTTTAAACTGTGGGCTTTGTGTAGTTCTCAAGTGAGAAACCTGCTTTTTAAAATAAAAAAAAAATCTGTAAATCTCTTCATTACAGATAATCCTGACAATTTCAAGAATGAAAGAATTTGGAGATAGTATTTCTTAGAAACAGTTTAGAAATGCTACTACAGTGATGTGTCGCTTAATGATGGGGACATGTTCTGAGAAATTTGTCATTAGGCAGTTTCGTTGTCGTGCACACATCACAGGGTGTACTTACACAACCCTAGAAAGTATAGCCTACTACACACCTAGGCTGTATGGTTCTAATCTTATGGGACCACTGTTGTATATGTGGCCTGTTGTTGACCCAGGTGCGGGTATGAGGCCCACGACTGTACTGAGAAGAATGTCCTGTGATCTCTAGAGATGTTAGTGAGATTTTAACAGATAGTGATAGTAGCTTTTAGGGCTGTATACAAAGTTCCGTGGCATTGCCATGTAATGATGCAGGGTGATCAGTACCGATGCAGCAGTGCATCCTGGCTGAGCCAAAGACCCTACTCCTGCCCCAGGCAGCCGCACTATTCCTTAGTTATGCCTTGAGGTGAAACCTGTTTGTCCCCGTCATACCTTCTGTGTCTTATGTTTGCTTTTGTTTGTTTTTAGTGGAAAGAGGCAAAACCTGATGAATTAATGGATTCTAAATTGAGATGTGTATTTGAAATGCCCAATGAAAATGATAAATTGGTAAGTAGGAAAATATAAGAAAACTGGTAGCTGTTGAACTCAGTTACTTTCAGATTAATTTTGCCTTTGTCTGTTTTTGGCCTTTGTGGGAGGTGTGAAATGGCTATCCACTTGATTAGACTCAGTGCTTTATTTACGTTTTAAAAAAACTTGAACTCTCTTTTTATATAACATTTGTTTGTTCAAGAAGAAAAATACTTTTAGATACAAGCTGCATGATGGAGAAGAATCATTTAATTCTACCAAATTTTTGCCACTTAAACCACTTCGGTTTTTTTTAGAATGAGACGTGTGTATACATAAATATAACCAAATAACAAGACATAAGCCGCTTTTTGGCAAGTGTATACCAGAAGTCTGGGGATAAAAGATTTAGTTTCCATAGACAAGCAGTTTCTTCCAAGTTTGACTATTCCCAGGTATTTTGCTCATTATGGATTTTGGTCAAAGTCCATCTGATTTTATTCCTTAATAATTTTTATGTTGCTTTTTGATTAGTATGTGGCAAACCCAGTGTGGGGGACTGAGGGCTATATGTGTGTAGTTTACAAGTAGTCTGTGATTGTAGAATGGGTCGTGGGTACTTTGCCCATTGCTCTTCTGAAAGGCACATTTGAATCTTTTTCTGTGGTTTGTAGGGGGGACTTGAAAGGTAAGTAGGCTTTTTTTTCCCCTGACTTAATATGTAAAATAATATGGACAAAATAGAATTGTTTGACACAATTAGGTTACCATCTGACATGACTCTTGCCTTGATCTGGAGGCCATTTACCTTTTTGAAAAGTAAACTTGCAGATTAAATACATGGGCTCAATTATGTGTTACTCTTTCAGGATGAGCTGAAATGAGAAAGTCCCTGATTGGTAATTGGATGTTGGCCAAATTATTTATTGTGTTTTTTAATGCGTTTTAAAAGAGATTTCGAGATAGTTGCCAAAAACAAAAAATGTGAATACCTATGTTCTTGAAAAGTGAGGGTTCAGTGGCATGTTTATGCTCCCCCTTTGGAGTTTTCTTTCTCTTTTGCCTAGGCTGCCAGGAAACTAATAGCTTGTATAGCTCTTACTATTGGAACCAAGAAAACGTAACAGCACATTGTCTAGGTTGACTAATTTTATTTTATTTTTTTCCAGTTTTTTGACGTATAATTGACGTACAGCTCTATGTAAGTTTAAGGTGTACAGCATAATGACTTGGCTTACATATATAGTGAAATGATTACCACAGTAAGTTTAGTTAATATCTATTGTGTCATATAGATACAAAAACAGGAAAAACAATGTTTTTTTCCTTGTGATGAGAAGTCTTAGGATTTACTGTCTTAACAGCTTTTAGATATACCATATAGCAGTGTTAACATGATAGTCATGCTGTACATTACATGCCCCGTACTTATTTATCCTATAACTAGAACTTCGTTCCTTTTGACCACCTTCATCCGTTTCATCCATCCTCCACCTCTGGTAACCACAAATCTGATCTCTTTTTCTATGAGTTTTGTTTTTGTTTTTAGATTCCACGTATGATTGAGATCATACAGTATTTGTCTTTCTCTCTCTGCCTTATTTAATTTAGCATAATTTAGCTCCATCTGTGTTGTTGCAAATGGCAGGATTTCCTTCTTTTTTATGGCTGAACAATATTCCAATGTACATATCTACCACAGTTTCTTTGTCCATTCATCTGTTGACGGACACTTAGGTTGTTTCCATGTCTTGGCTATTGTAAATCATGCTGCAGTGAACATGGAGGCACGTGTGTTTTTGACAGTGTTTTCGTTTCCTTTGGATATATTCCAAGAAATAGAATTGGGTGGAATAAGGGTTGACTTACTTTAAAAACACATTTGGATATTTTCTCACTTAGAATTTTATGTCATTTTTTACACTTATTTAGTAAACGTAGAGCTGACTCTTTCATTTGGGCTTCTGTTATGCTCTTGTTAGCAAACAATTTGAAATTATAGTCTGAAAAGTGCTGAAGCCAGTATTTGATATTGCTCATTAAGAGTGTCTCTCATTGCTTTGGAAACCAAATCAGAAGTTGACAGAAATGGTATGGCTGTGACAGTTGAGCCTAGCCCATTTTAGCACCTCTTAGAGGAGAGTAGCAGGTTCTGCATATTAGTGTAGCCCATAGTAATCCAAGAAAGTGGTTTTGGATCTGCTAAAGGGCTTGATGAAACACTGGATCGAGTTCCCAGAGTCCCACACTGTGAAGCACCAGCGGTAGTTTGGCCCTGGAACCTTTTCAGAGCAGGTGTTACAGTAACGCAGAGTCTGTACCATAATTTCAAAGTCCTCCAGAGAATAGCTGACTCTGAGCCCCGACGGCCTAGCTGCAGCATGCATTTCCACTAGTTGAACTCCTTGGATTTGTGGTGTAGTTATTACTGACCAGTTAAGTTGTAGGGAATATTTGCTAAAGATAGTGATTTTAACATTTTATTTTGAAAAACTTTAAACACTTAGAAAAGTGGACAGTACAGTGAATCCCTGTGAACCCATGACCAGCTTTACCAATGACCAGTTTATGGTTAATCTTACTTCATCTAAAGCCCACCACTTCCCATCTCATGTATTGTTTCAAGGCAAATCCCAGACATCATAATTTCATCTGTAGCTATTTTAGTGTATCAAAGATAAGGACTTCAAAAAAAGGGAAAAAAAGAGTTTAATGATGATAAAACTATTTTTAAGCCTTTAAAAGCCTAATATATCAAACTATCCAGGCGGCATCCAAATTTTTGTCACAAGGGTCATTTAAAAATTCTTTTGCAGTTTGTTTGAATTGAGATCAGAATAAATTCCACATTCTGCGATTGGATGATGTTTCTTAAATCTCTTAATCTGTAGATTTCCTCCCTGTTTTTTCCTTGCAAATTATTAAGGAAAATGGGTTTGTCCTGTAGCGTTTTCCCCACAGACTAGATTTTGCTGGTTGTATCCGTGTGGAGTCATTTAACTTCTGTCTTAGTGTAGCCTAGAATTGGATCTAGGGACTTGATTAAATTTTTATTTGTTTTTGCTGGTGGGGGAGAGGCAAGCCTGCTTTTGTAGGTGGTGATATATTCTCTCAAGGAGGCACATAACATCTGGTTGGGTATTTTTTGTGAAGTTAGCACCCATTGGTGTGCAGTGTGTAGATGAGTGATTCTCAACCAGGGGTGATTTTTCCCCCAAGGGGACATTTGTTAAGGGAGACATTTTTTGGTTGTCACAACTGGGAGGCAGGGATGTTGGAGGCATCTAATGGGTAGAGGCTGGGGATGCTGCTCAGCTTCCTACAATGCGTGGGGAAGCCTCTACAGCAGAGTTATCCAGCCCAAAATGTCAGTGAAGTAGAAATTGAGGAAATAAGGTTTAGGTTCATTAATCCATTAAGGGTTGCATTATGGTGATATTCTGTCATTCCTACTTCGTTGTATTAGTTAGAATACCTGTGTAGAGAGAAATTTGGGCTCATCTAATATTTGATTCTTCATTCAATGGTAGAGTTTATAAAGGCAGGGTAAATGCCTGTCTTTCTTTTCAGTTATAGGCTTTCAAAAAATGAGTTTGTCTCAGGTGTCCCTCTGATATGACAGACAGTTGGTCAACCTCCCTCCCTCCTTCCTCTCCTCCTCCTCTCTCCCCCTGTCTTCGACGTGTTATAAACTCACGGACTGAAACATATGTGTGTTTTAACTCCTTGCACTTAGCATTATTGGTGCTCAGATTGGTAGGTAGGAGCCTCTGCAAGGTTATTCCTGAGTCCTTTTATCTTAGTAATCTTTGGTCATTTTCTTGATGTCTGATATGGCAAGATATTACCAGGCCCAGTCCTGGAATCAG
Organism: Equus caballus; assembly: GCF_041296265.1. Classification (NCBI taxonomy): domain Eukaryota; kingdom Metazoa; phylum Chordata; class Mammalia; order Perissodactyla; family Equidae; genus Equus; species Equus caballus. The sequence continues at coordinate 43,112,377 of NC_091691.1, forward strand.
CCATTTCTTAAGAAGCGCTGGGTCTGTGGGAGATGGTATCTCCAGCCACAACCTAGACAGTCGAGTAAGATAGTGATTTTTAGTTTTGTCAGAATTTCTATCAAACCATTCTTTTGGCCAAGATTAGAATGGAGATCTGACTGTCACTTGAAGGCACTTCTTCAAATGGTAAAGTTTTAATAGTAAAATGATGTCCAACAACACACAAGGTGATTTGCGTCCTTTCATTTCTTATGAGAGTGATTGCATTTTATGATTGGGAAATGTTCTTGAAGATCTCGAATAATTCAAAATGTGTAAAATCCACCAGTGACCTTGAGAAGAATGGGCAGGTACTCTGAACCAGCTGAAGTGCTGCTTTGATATAGCAACTTACATGGCTTGCTAGCTTTGCCATTATTTAAGTGTTTGGAATTCATGTTTCAAGTTTTGCACACACAGTGAGACTTCTGGTGTTTCAATATATCAGTATCTCAAATTTATATAATTCAAAGGAGTAAAAAAAATGGTATCTACTATACACAACCTAGAGGGGACCTTAAAATTAATGGGTATGTTAAAAAGATGGGCTGAAACACAGCTGTGTTTTTATAAGGCAGTATTTCCCAAAGTGTTTTGAGTTGGAAGGTTCTTTGGTCAACTGAGTTTGGAGAAATGCTACAAATACTGTATCTACCAATAAACACGTTGCATATTAAAGGCCCTGAATAAAGGAAATATGTTTAACCCAGCACTTCTTATTTAAACATAAATAACTTCTCATGAAATATCTAGTGTTCTGTAAAATACATTTCTGGAAACACTGACTGTGACTGCTTAAACTCATTCTGGTGCTGCTACTAACCTGCGGATTCTACAAGAAAATCTTACTGAGAAATGGATTTAAATTGAATGCAACCTGGCGCAGACCCAGTTCCATCTGAGTTGTTGATCATGTGACTTTGTCAAGTCATTATTTTAATGTTGCATCCCTTTATAGAAAATGTGAAACCTCAAAGTGACCAAATCCAGGGGTGTTATAATAGTATAAAACATATAATAAAGCTTTTGTTTGTTTATTGTAATAAGGGTGAAACTCTTTATATATATATATATATATATATATATATATATACATAAATACATAACGTGTAAAACACTTTTATAATACTTCATTCGTGTGATAATAAGACCCTGTTGATAATTGCATTTTGACATCTCCAGTTCAGTATTGTCTGTAGATGAAGTTGATAAAATTGCTTAAAAACCATAGTATCTTTGACATTGGTTTCTTTCTAGCATCCATAGATAAAATTACAAAATTACTTAACATCCTTTTTCTGTATGTTTATCTTCAGTTTAGCATGAAACTTGTCTTTTAGGAAATATGGGCTTTATTGAATACTGTTATGCCTAGGTAGAGTTTGTTAGTTTACTACAGATACATTGATAAAATGCTGTATGAGGCTGAATCCTGACTTAAACAAATTGATTAAAGATGACACTCCCTTATTCAAGGAAAATACATTTCTAAATATGCAAGATTACTGAAAATGTTATGAATACTATGTTGGTAATAAATATTTTTAAAAGTACAGAGTACGAAATATATTTCTTAGTTTATAGTTATGATTGCTGTATAGTGATTTCTTTGATATCGTTTGACCCTTTATTCTCTTTTTAGTTTATTTGTTAAATAATATGTTGTAGAAAGTATGTTATCTTAAGCAAAATTCAGTTTAGTTTTTAACTAAATTGCTGGTGACAACTTGAGATTTAACAGACGGCGCTCTCAGGATGGCGCCTGTACTTCGTATTCAGCCTCACTCGGTGTTGAGAGCAATGGAGAAGTCCAGGTGTAGTTAGTGGTCCCTTGTACATTTACTTTAAAGAGTTGATCATCAGGATTTGTGCTGTTTAGTAGTCAACTTGAGAAGAATTTAGTTAGTATCCAAAGCACATAGGTACCACAGGTAGCCATCATAGTGGTTGATATTTTCTTCTCAGAGTTAGAGTAGGTAGCAGGTCTTGGACTTGGCAATGTTGATTCGGTGTTTCTTAAATTAACCACCCCATCCCATTCTCTCACTGCTGCTCCCAGCCCCTCACCCACCTTCCCGTACCCCCCCAAAAGTAGAAAGGCATTTAATTTAAGTATACATTATGTATTATACCCCACCTGTTTGAGGATTGGATCTTTTTAGGTATGCTATTAGTTCTTGGGCATTTACATGTTCTAAAAACAGTGGAAAAGGATATGTTATTATTTTGTTGATTTCTCTAGGTTTTTTGGGACCTTGATACTGAATACATAAATAAGAAAATGATTCAAGTTTTGTTGTCATCGTGTAGGGTAAGAAAGGTGTGCCAGCTTTAGATGTATAGTGATTGAGTCCATGTTTTTTTATTTTCATAGTTTAAAGAAGTCGTTGCTTTGTGACAAAACAATTCTAATTTATTTGAACCATCGTGAGAGTCTGGGTTTCCTTTTGGGAAATAGCTCTCTGATTTGGATTATAGATGGAATGACCTAGGAATCCAGGAACCCTTTTACTTTAGAATAAATGGAAGTATTATTAGTAATTTTTCCTGGACAACAGGCATTAACTTAATGTCCTTTAAGGACACTAAAATTTGTGGTCACCCTAGTCCTAGGGAAGAGCAGGTCTTTGACTGGATATATTTCAGTCAGTTAATGGCCAGTAGAGTCTTCAGTTGAGTTGTATTCAGTGCTAATACTGAGAGCCATTTAGCGTGTTCCCTGGGTGGTTGATAGCTGGAGGCAGATCATACTAAAGCATTGACTCTTTTGTGTTTTACCATTATAAAAATGAATTGTTAGCTCTCTTTTAGTTATTATCAACACTGTATTAAGAAGTCTAGTGTCCAATTAGCGGTAGTGTTTTTTTAGGATTGAATGTGGGTTTAACTTATTTATGTTTTATCACCTATTCAGTTCTTTGTGTTCAATTAAAATTTTTTTTTGGTTTATTTTGAGGCCTCCAACTCTACTTGACATTTTCCAGATTTCTTAAATGTATTGCATTTCATTTATGCCCTCCATCCAACATCTGGTAATGACATATTTTCTAGAAAAATTACTTACTTGTCTTAATGAAGACTGATGGGCTATCAAGAGTAGGAGATTTCAGGGTGCTACATATAAAGACGTTTTATGATTAAGAATACATTATTTTCGGAGCCGGCCCATTGGTTGAGTTTGCTCACTCCACTTTAGCGGCCTAGAGTTTCGCCAGTTTGGATCCTGGGGGCAGACATGACACTGCTCATCAAGCCATGCTGAGGCGGCATCCCACACGGCACAACCAGCAGGACCTGCAGCTGGAACATACAACTACTTACTGGGGGGCTTTGGGGAGAAGAAGAAGGGAAAAAAAAAAGATTGGCAACAGATGTTAGCTCAGGTGCCAATCTTTAAAAAAACAAAAGAAAAAAGAATAGGCAGCCGGCCCAGTGGCACAGCAGTTAAGTGCGCACGTTCCGTTTCGGCGGCCCGGGATTTACCGGTTCGCATCTGGGGTGTGGACTTGGCACCGCTTGGCAAAAGCTATACTGTGGTAGGCGTCCCACGTATAAAGTAGAGGAAGATGGGCATGGATGTTAGCTCAGGGCCGGTCTTCCTCAGCAAAAAGAGGAGGATTGGCAGTAGTTAGCTCAGGGCTAATCTTCCTCAAAAAAAAAAAAAAAAACGTTATTTTCTGTTGAGACAACACACATTGGGGATGGAGTTCTCTTAGTTATATACAATGACCTCGATATCAGTAAGTATTATTTCAGTCTCTTCCAACCTTTTTGTAAAATATTATTTTTATTTGTGTTAAAGGAATTTACAGGAATTTACCTGTATTTAGGAACTTGAGAAGATAGATTAAGTACAGGAGAGGTTTATAAATCATGGCATCTTTTGAGCTTCAAGGGGGAAAAATTCATTTAACTTAAAAATCGTTCAGATTGTTATCAAAGGTGAGAAAATATGAAGTGCTTGTTTGCAGATATTGGCAAGTATTGATTAGTAACAAATTAAGAACTACAAAGTTAGAAGGTATTCATTTTAGGACAATGTAAGACTAGCATAAATTTAATAAGGTTTATACATTTAATTAGTGAACGTAATGCAAGCTGATCATAGCTAATTTTGTTTGGGAAATAATATAGAAAGCTAGTCGGAAACTTGTACTTTTTTGCTTTAATATAGCTATTATTGACCAGTATTATGTCTTATGCGTAACACATTTTTGTAAAATAAAATGTGAATGTATAGAGCCTAATGATGTCTGTGTTAGTCATTTCCCAGTACCATGCAGGAGAGATCAGAGTTTGGTGCGAATCTGAGACTGTGTTTCCCCTGCCATCTCAGGGTATAACTCCACCAGGGACTGCTCCGGCTGTCACTTCAGTGAGCAGCATCAACAACACAGTTGCAACACCTGCCAGTTATAACATGAAGAATGATCCCAGGGGACTCACTGTGTTCAAACAGGAGAAACAGAAGGTTTGTTTTAGGGAGCTAACAGCCATAGGAGTCTACTAGTGTTACTGGTTATGTTAATGTAGTTACCTAGTACATATGTGAGTGTATTCTGTGAAGTAGATAGAATTGAAATTTTCACCGATGTTTAAAATTACAGTAGAACCACAAATCACTTAAAAATGATACACATGTAACTATTCTCTGTTCTAAAGAAACCAATTCTACACTTAAAATCTCAGCAGTGAGCAGGACAAATATAAGTGTGAACATTATTGTAAGTGTGAACATTATTATGAAGTTGGTATAATTTTTCCTGTCACTGAGATTTTGGGAGCATTCTCTCAAAAGAGAGTTAGGAGCTTGCTTGAATAGACCTGCGAGCATAGCAGCGAACGGAGGAGCTGGCAGACGTTGCTCTCCAGGCAAGTATTTGTGTTTATATATCAAAAAAGGTAAACGAAACTGCTATTTTGTGTTTTGTTATCAAACACAAATAATAGTGACCCTCTAACTGTCATTGTTAGTTGTTTACGGTGCCCCAGGGTAGGAGAATTGGTGGTTAAAGCTCTGAAGATCTTCGGTCATAGTTGAACTTGCTCAAGTACAATGACACTGCATCAGTAAGACACTGGTGGCTTTCTGGTGGTGTAAGGTTTGCTGTGTGATTCCTTTACCATTTCTTGCTCACTGGAAACTTCAGGAACCCCACAGTCTGAACCAGCTTGCTTATACTTTGATTTGGCTTTCTAGAGAATATGTATACTAAGGCTTAAAATCTGACCCTTTTTCTAAATGTCTGATACTTTTTTGATTTGTGATTTTAGTTAATCACTTCTGGGAATCATCCTAGAGAAGCAGAGTAAATTGGTTGTTCAGGGAAAAAATATATCTTTGGTAAACTTGTTATTCAGATATACTCTCTTACTTCTCAGGTTAAGGCTTTAAATTATGCCTGTGACGATTACATGCCTCAGCTCTTAACTTTAGCCTTTTAACTCACTTTATATACGTTTACGTGCCTTACTCATAATAGTCCCAAGAACGGAGCTCCATGTGTACATTCCTTAGCTCCTTTGTCCTTCCCAAAGCTGTATTGCAAAACCCTGGTTTGTCTTATATTTTACCTTTGCCCTTCTATATCCAGTCCCTAGCTCTCTCTTTTTCTAATTATCCCCAGTAGGAATAAGTTAGAATATTGGAATTGACATTCTGAAGGTTGTTAAAAAGAAATAGAGAAGTAAATTGAACTCGTAGATGGAGAGGATTACTGCAGATAGGCTGAATAACATGAAACAATGGAAAATGAACAAGGTGTGGCATATCATGTCTTACTGATATCGTGGCCTTGACCTTTCAGTTTACTCTTGAGTTGCAGTTTGAAGTACAATGTTAATATAATGTTACTCTTCATCAGTTTCCTACCAGTCACAGTCTAGTTTGCCTGTTTCATGGTTCTCAGAACAACCAGTCTCCTCTTTCTGGACCAGTCTGAAGAAACTCTCCAGGAACGAGCTGTTTTCCTGGAGCCAAACCTCACAAATGGAGCTCCTGAATGCAAGCATAGACTAAAGTCACGGCGAGCCTTAGTGTTCCCATCAGGCTCTTCAGATTGTTGGTACATGAATGACTCAGCAGCCCCCCTTAATCCTCGACTAAGTTAGGTTATATATGCTTATACTTTAAATATACAAAAATAAATTAGATTTCTTTGCATCTGCTATGTATGTTGACTGGTTTGTAGGGGGCCTAAATAGTATGTGGTATAACCATCCTCCGAGTAACTCGTTTCACACTTACTTGGCTCACTTTTGAAATGTGTTCAAACTTCACTGTATCTTTTGCATTCTAGTCTTAGGTTTAGGCTCCACAAATTGGTTATGACCTTTCTTCTTTTTGTTATAAAAGCAGTATAACAACATTAAGAAAAATTTTAATAAAAAAGAAAAATCTAATTCTGTCACCATAAGAAGATACTCATTGACATGTTAAAAAATCCCAGAGTGGGAAGCTACCCATCAAATGTCCAACAAGAGTGAAATGTTTAAGTAATTTTGGTAAGGCACAGAATAGGATATTTAATGACATATTGTGTCATTTAAAATGATAAAAGACGTACATATAAATTAAAGAAAGATAAAAACATTACATGTATGCTGGTTTTATAAAATGTGCATATGAAGAAGCATTGGAAGATAATATATAAATAATAGTTGTGTTGGGTTGATGAGATAATGGAGGTAATTTCCTCTCCTCCCCTTTCATAATTCTAGATTTTCTGGAATTTTGAGAATTTATTTAAAAAATAAGCCATTTGTGGACAGTTTGATCCTCATTTTAATTTTTTTCACTTGTTGGCCTCATGTATCTTCTCTTAATTTCTTAGTCAGCTTTCTGGTATGAGTATGATATTTTTTCCCAATTCTTAACAAAAGCCTAAAGAGTCCTTCTCAGTTGCCATGTAGTTGACTGTTGACTTCGTCTTTACAGAGCAAGCCAGTGTGCTGCCCTCATTTTCAGAATTTGGGCTTGGTCTAGGTTGGAGTTTGAGCACACTTGAAAAATCATTTTGAAGTGAGTTCTAATTATTATTAAGGAAAAGAATAGGAAAGAATATTGATGAAGAGCAAAATATGTCTGACACAGATTTTTAATAATAGCTTTGGGATTGGTTGGGGACAGGGGAGGATAAGGTGAAGAACCAGAAAGCCAGCAAGAGGAAAACTCAGAGAAGGAGGCTGAAGTAGGCTTCGTAGAAACCCTTCACAACCGGGAAGCTTCTGAAGAAAAATGGAAAAGTCTGAATGTTGACAGGTCTGATATGTGGTGTTGCACATTGGAGCCTCTTTATAACATTATTTTTACATGAATTCAGGCATAGTGATCAAATCACACCCCTTTCGTAAGAAATAATAGTTCTTCCCCTTGAACAGTTTACTTACACTTAATATAAATTTGGGAGCTGACATGGTGTAATATGTGTGTAATCTATAATTACGTTTTATTAATGAGTACTGTGCAGTGCCATAACGTTGAATTTGGAAATCTTGTTAGAAGTTTATATCTGAATAAAGTAAAGCAGTTTTTATCTTTTTATCTAGAAAGTTAAATTTTTAGCCAGTAAAACTCAATTAAAAAGATGGCTTGGGGGGCTGGCCCCGTGGCATAGCGGTCAAGTTTGCACACTGCTTCGGTGGCCCAGGGTTCATAGTTTCAGATCCCGGGAGCAGACTTAGCACTGCTCGCCCAGCCAAGCTGTGGGGGCGTCCTACGTAAAATAGAGGAAGATTGGCACGGATGTTAGCTCAGCAACAGTCTTCCTCACAAAAAGAAAAAAAAGAGAGAAAAAGATGACTTGTTGCGCTAATACTGCTACGGTGCATGTGATGGTGTAAGTGATGATAGGATGAGGGATTCTGAAGCAGTTTAGACCACAGGCTTGGGAATACTTAGGCATTTTCCTTGGTATTTATCTCCATGCCTTTGTCACTAGTTTCAAATTGGTAAGTGTTGGTAAGAATTAAAATTTGGGGGCTTGTAGTTTTAAAAGTGTTAAGTACTGCTGTGATTCTGTATTGAATTTCATGAATTAAGACAAAGTGTTACTGATAATTTGAAAGAATCATTTATGTTTGAGTTTAAGATCATGGAATTAACTTCCTTTCCTCCTATTTTTGCCATATTATGTTTGTTCATTATCTTTCCTTCACTGTTTATATCCTTCAATTATTTTTTCCCATTAATAGAAGTTAGGTTGTCTTTTAAATGTTTTTGTTAGGTAGTGTCCTAATTTTATTGGAATTATTATGATAATATTCCCCCCGCCTCCCCAAAACCTCATTTGAATTGCAGAACCAGAGCACTGAAAATGACCTTATTTGGATCTTGGTTGGCATCAGACATTCAGCATAGATACTTTCTTTGAATAACTGCTGTTGGCCAAAGTGCTGGGTTTAGGGGTAAATACAAAGAGAAATGCCTCTTGCTCTCCAGCCTTTGAAGTGTTGTAGGAAAGACCATCAAACGTACATTATTATGATAGATGATAAGTGCTATGGTGGAGGTAAGTGCGGAGGTTATGGGAGCAGAGGGAGTGGGCTGCTATATCTAACTGCTGACATTTACTCATTTAGTATTTGGTGTTTAAAAAAATTCTTATTAATGAAATTGAAAATTGTCAAAACTTTTCATTTAAATAGTTTTTTGGAAAAGAAGGGTGTGGAGTTTAAATTTTTGTTTGTTTAAAACCTGTAAGGAGATTTGGCAGTCAAAAAATTCCCACTGTCTTGTTGATACAGAATGATATAGAGCCTAGCAAAGCTGTTCCGGTGAATGCATCTAAACAAGATGGACCCATGCCCAAACCGCATAGTGTTTCACTCAACGATACTGAAACAAGGAAACTCATGGAAGAGTGTAAAAGACTTCAGGGAGAAATGATGAAGCTGTCAGAAGAAAATCGACACCTGAGAGTGAGTTTGAAAATAAGTTGATTTAAATGAAGGCATAGGATATGTGAATATTATTAGGCCATTTTCTCCATTGGTTTTAAAATTGATCCTTATCTTTCTCCTTTCCCCCAGTTTGATGATATCCTTGCCTTTGCTCCCTACTTCAGCCTTTTTTCACAGTTTTACTATGGCTTCTCACTGCCTGCAAGTTCCTTTCCTAGTAGATGTCCTAGTTATTTGTGATCTGGCCTGTGGCATTGCCGGCTTCGTCTTGTTTGTACCATCCTTCACATTTTGTGTCCAAGTCATATAAACTGTGTGGAGTGGTGCTGTCCCATTTAGTAGTCACTAGCCCTTTGAGGCCATTGAGCACTGAAATGTGGTTGGTTGAATTAGGATGTGCTGTGAGGGCAGCTGCCCTGGTGGCGCAGTGGTTAAGTTTGCGTGCTCTGCTGCAGCACCCGGGCTTCATAGGTTAGGGTCCCAGGCACCGATGCAGCACTGCTTGTCCAGCCATGCCGTGGTGGTGTCCCACATAAAACAGAGGAAGACTGGCACAGATGTTAGTTCAGGGGCAATCTTGCTCAAGCAAAAAGAAGAGGATTGACAACAGATATTAGCTCAGGGCCAGTCTTCCTCACACACACACACAAAAGTGTGCTGTGAGTGTAAAATACACACTGATGTCATAAATTAGTACAAAAAAAGTAAAATATCTTTTTTGTATTGTTACATATTGAAATAATATTTTGTTTACATTGGATTGAATAAAATATAGTATTAAAATTAGTTTTAAGTTTCTTTTCACCTTTTTAGTGTGCTATTAGAAAATTTAAAATTACATCTGTGGCTCACATTTGAAGCTCACGTTGTGTTTGTATTGGACAACCCTGGGCTAGAGCATCCTGAAGAAGCCTCTTTTTTATCACTCCTCTTTTGTTTTAGCTTAAGCTTTTCCCTCTGACTGAAAAGGCCTGAAACCCTGCCCCTGCCCTCACAGCATGTACATACACGCACATTTGTACTCTTTTTCATCTTTTTGTTCTTGTCATCTTTTCAGTGTAACTTTTTCTAGGATTCTCTCTCCCTTAAAGAAAAGAAAGATTGTTTTGGAATGCTGTCTCCTTTGTTTCCGTGTTACCTCTTACATCTTACTGCTTCTGTTTGTTGGAGCTCTTTCTCCCTCTATTGGGCAGTAGTTTCTTTGGGGGCAAGGACTGTGTTCATCTTTGCATTCATATATTTGAATGAATAAACGGATGGTCTGGTGAATGAGGACTAATTTGAATGTGTGGAGTTTATTAATCATTTGCCTTTGATAAGTACTTACTTATTTCAAGACCTGAATACCTTTAAATTGCTTTTTTAGGCTTCGTTAGAAGCTTTTCGTATCCAAGTAGATACAAAAATGTATAATAAGCTACATTATGGGACTTAATCTGTATTTCATTTTTCTATCTGTTCAGTGAATATAGGAACTACACTGAATCAAAAGCATGTATCTCGAATTGATCTGTGCTGAAGTAATTTTCTGGCTCTCTCTTCATGTTCCATGGTACCCTTCCCAGGGGCCCCCTGCACCCAGTACCTGGCTGGTGGAAAGATTATGTCCAGTTCACACCCACACCCCCTGGATGTTTAAGGATGCTTTTTTTTGTTACTTTTACTTTATCTACCATGATTTCCACAGTTCTGTTCTTTGATGAGAGATGTACTCCTTAGCACGCTCAGTAGATTCGGTCATCTCTTGGTAGGGAGGGCAGAAGTGGAAACAGTAGGAATGGCATAGGTAGGGTTGGACAACAGGAAGAGTCAGCGGGGAGATAGGTGAGTGAGACTTGATTCCTGGTCTGTGTTCTTTATGGGCTGTGCTGTAGGCACTGTTTTTTGAAAAAGCATTCTGCTGTTTAAAAGATAAAACAGAAGAACCTTGAAGACTCCTGGCTTATAAATCAATTTTGGCCCCTTAACATTTCATACATAAGGCCCATCATAGTTGCCATCTCAAGCGTGTCTGATCTCTCTCCATTTTTATTCCTCTAGCCCTGTGGTTCTTAATCCAGACTGTGTATCTTGCTCTCCTAGTGAGCTTTTTAAAATACCCGTGTCTAACCCTCCCCAGACCTAGTGAATTAGACTCAGCAGGAGTATTTTTTTTACAGTTCTTGCTGGGATTGAGAATCCTTGCTCTCTCCACATAGGACTTCATTAGCATAAGACCAAACCCACAAACCCTCAAAAATCTAGTAATGCAAACAAAACCATATGACATCAGGTGGGCTCTTTGAGTTGGTATTAGGAAGCAACTAAAGGAATCGGTGTGAGAAAATAAAAATAGCTTGCACTGAGGAAGTAAAAATGCGCCCTGTCATTCATCTAGTGGGATGATGGACACAGGTAAAGCCAGCTACCTAGGAAACGGGTATCAGTATTTTCCCCAGGGTCACACTGCAGCTGGTAAACTGTCACAACAACCTCCTTCTTTGAGTGACTACGCTTTCTTGCTGAGAAACCTTGTCCCCTAAACTCATAGAGTGTCAGAATCTTTGCTGTGTGAAACCCGTACATGTCAGAATGAGGCCTCCCGCTCTTGTTGGGAGGCTCTCAGTCACTTTGGCGTGGAGCAGCGGCCTCCCTCTCCAGTCCAGGTGCAGCGCTTCAGGTGGGGTTTCTGTGTACAACCCTCCACAGCAGTTGTAATTTGTAGTTTCCCAAGAAACGATCCTGTGTCTACTTAGCAGTCCAGCCCCAGTGCTGGCCCTTTTACACACAGCCCTCCTGCCTTACACTGAGCATGCACTAGGACAGCTGCATCTGATGAAGCAACACTGGGCCTCCTTGGAAATAAATAAGTGCCCGGAACTCTTCTTGAATTATATTAATTTTAGTGGGTTTTTCCTTCTGTGTAAATATAGCCATGTCTGTTTTTCAGTTTCTTTGGAGTATATTTTCAGCTCCAGTTTTTAAAGCTAGCATTATTGAGGTATAATTTATATTCCATAAAGACACAGAGGATACAATTCACTGATTTTTAGTAAATTTATAGAATTGTGCAGCCATCACTAGCATCCAGTTTTAGCATCTTCCCATCACCCTAAGGGAGTTTTCTTACGCCACTTAGCACTTACTCCCTGTTCCCGTCCCCAGCCAGATGCGTGCTGACCTGCTTTCTGTCTGCAGATTTGTAGCTCAGTAGTCTTACTATATACATATCTGTTTTTAAAACCTCTTTTTGTGTGTATGTTTTTTTCTAGGATGAAGGCTTAAGGCTCAGAAAGGTAGCACATTCGGATAAACCTGGATCCACCTCAGCTGCTTCCTTCAGAGATAATGTCACCAGTCCTCTTCCTTCACTTCTGGTTGTGATTGCAGCCATTTTCATTGGATTCTTTCTAGGGAAATTCATCTTGTAGATTGAAGCATGCAGAGTGCTATTTCTTTTTTTTTCTCTTGACCAGAAAAAGATTTGTTTACCTACCATTTCATTGGTAGTATGGCCCACGGTGACCATTTTTTTTGTGTGTACAGCGTCATTTAGGCTTTGCCTTTAATGATCTCTTATGGTTAGAAAACACAATAAAAAGAAACTGTTCGGCTACTGGACAAATTGTATATTACCAGATCATCACTAGCAGATGTCAGTTGCACATTCAGTCCTTTATGAAATTCATAAATAAAGATTTGTTCTTTCTTTGTGGTTTTAATAAGAGTTCGAGAATTGTTCAGAGTCTTGTAAATGTTATTTTAATAATCCCTTTAAATTTTATCTGTTGCTGTTACCTCTTGAAATATGATTTATTTAGATTGCTAATCCCACTCATTCAGGAAATGCCAAGAGGTATTCTGTGGGGAAATGGTGCCTCTTACAGTGTAAATTTTCTCCTTTACCTTTGCTAATATCATGGCAGAATTTTTCTTATCCCTTGTGAGGCGGTTGTTGACTGAGTTTTTCATCCTTACAATCCTGTCCCATGGTATTTAACATAAAAAAATAATAAAACTGTTAACAGATTCTTGCTCGATAGCTTGTTTGTGTCTGTCGTGTCATTAGATGGGTACCAGAGCGTGCACGGTGTGGTAATGTGAAATTTATGATGCCTCATTTTATCTTGCATTGAAACCCTTTTGGATATTATAGTATTTGTAGTTAAAAGTCGTCCTCTTAAGGAAAGGAATTGATACCATTTTAAGCTACTTTTGGGCTTTTGGAAGATCATAATCAGTTTGTCTTCAAGATAATATAAAATGAGCAAATACCGTGAGAACAAAACTGCTGGAACTTCAGTCAGCTTATAGGTATGCCTTCTGGCTCTGCTGCATTTAATTTACCCCATTCTTAGCAGGTTCTTTTAGTGTCTTCTCAAAGATGACTGCTTCTTGGTTCTAGTCAAGTGCTTTTTAACCAGCCTAATAATGCCTTTGATTTTGTAACGTTTCATAATAATAGTTAAAAGTAGGTGTTTTTTCCTGCCCAACTTGGTGTTCAAAGTAAATTTCCATTATGGAAATTTGGTGTTACTGTGCAAGCCTTGGGAATTTTCTTTGTGAAAAATGACTTTATGCTTTGTAAACCTGTTAAGTGTGAAACAAATTTTCAGTATAAATGTGCATTATAGGGTCTGATAGTTTCCTGTACTTAGTCTTATGTTTTCATTTATCTCACTTGTACTAGCACAGAAAATTTTGGAACCAGAGAAAATCTGTTGTTTTTCTACTCAGTACACTCTAATCCAAGTGAGTTTTGATTCCTGAAACTAGGTGTTGGTTTTGTCAAAGACGACACACTTCCTTGTGAAAGGGAATTGGACTTGGGGCTCGATGTGGCACAGTGAAGTATGCTGGGCCCAGGTCTGTGTGCACATTTTCTAAACGAGCGACATAATGTAAAGTCCTTTGGTTGCCTTTTCGTTTCAGGTGTGTTTTGAATTTGTCAGATCACATGGATTGTATCATTGTGCTCTAAGCTATCTTTTATAAAACCTCTTGCTTGTTTGCAAAAGTTCCTAAAAACAAACACAAGTAATGCTGTCCATTACTAGCATGCTACTGCGGGTAGTGTTTCCATTCTGTGCTTTATGGTCATTGGAAAATTTCCCTCCCTTTCTGATAACTGGAAAAGCATGCTAAAAAATTTGTCTTTCGTTTCTGTCCCATAAATGCAGAATCAGTAAAGCTTAAAGCTCTCTTTATAATAACATTATTGGTGATAAGTATCAAGCTTGATATTTCATGGCTATCATTTTTTTAAAAATTAAAGTTCTCAAAAAATTTGGCAAAATCCAGTTTTATGGAAATGCTCCTTAGAATTTATTTCAGGCCTTTTGCTTTATAGTTGAGGAGTCTGAGGCTTTTATGAGAGTTAAGAGAACTTTCGCGTGTCTCACAGCTAGGTAGAGGCAGAGCTGGGACTAGAAGTCGCCTCTCCTGACTCAAGCACAGTGTCTGTTCTGGTCACTTTGTGGAAAGAAAATTGGTCTTAATTTGACATGACTGAGTAAGGCACGTAAGATGCTATTTAATAGGTGTGTGTGAAGTCTCCTATCATAAGACTGTATTACAGGCTACTGTCCAACAGTCTCATGTATATGTTTGGTTTTAGTGTTTAGGCTAGAAATCTCCCTTCCCCTCCACATTGGTAATAAATATTATAAAATGCAATGTATTTTTAGAATAGGCATTTTAAAAAATGCATTATGCAATGGTTGGTTCTGAGATAGATTGTAGTCTGGGTAGCATCTGCAAAATCAAGTATACATGGGCTTCTTAACTGCTTTACGTTTTGGGAGATACTCTGATTGTGTAGAGGACATTTAATTTCTCTTCTTTTTAAGTGCTGTATGAAATGTGATTAGATTATTTTACTACCAATGGTTACGTTTAAAAGAGTCCAACTGTATTAATTGAGAATGTATAGATTAAATTGTTTGTCTTCAATTCTTCTATGTTTAGAAATTTTTGCTTTGTCTGCTTGCTTACTTGTGTGTGTAAGCATGATGGAAATGCACTGTTGCTAATACTGAAATCCCAGTCAAGTAACTAAGGCCTTAAGTTCATATGTGACACTAAATGCACTACCTTCCTTCATTCTTTCTACAGCTCATGTTCGTTGACTTTGCCCATTCTTGTATTTACAAGAAGCAAATTTTAAGACCTGTATTCTGCGTGTCTGGTATGTTACCTTAAAAAAAAATAACCTTTGGAAAAAAATGTGTGGATCAAATTCAAAAATTCTGGTCAAAGAAAAATATCCTAAATTTCTTCTTCAACTATCTTAGCTCAGAAGTTCTTCTAAAATTGATATTTTCTGCTATGGGAATTACTTTGAACTGTAATCATTCAAAATATACCTGTTGCGAACAAGTTTTATCAGTAAGATAAAAAAGAAGAAAGTTCTTTCAGGGTATATCCCCTAATTGTGATCTTCTGCCCCTTTAAAAACATTGCAGTAACAGTTTTCCTAGATCTTTGCACATTCCTATTCACTGATTTTGGTGTGTGCATAGATTTTAAAAACGTGACCTTTATGAGAATTGGGGAAAGATTACTGTTTACCAATATGGAAGAACAACAAAAGAAAGTAAATAAATGATCTTTATTTTCTAGCTTTCAAAGGAAATTAAACTGTTGTGTGAATAAAATAAATTGTTTAAAAACGTGGTGAAGTGTCAGTTTCCTTTCCAAAAAAAAAAGCAGAAAAAGGAATTTGATTTCAAGGGATTATGATGGTTTGTCAAGTAACACCAGCCAGTCATTGACTGGCACTTGAGTTCCGATGAGAGAGAGTCTTTTGCTTAGTGACCTAGTGGTAAAGTACTTTTCAGTAGGAAATAGGAATAGCTGTTTTTTCAGTCCCACATTGATAGCCCACTGTTGTTAGAAGCCATGCTTCTGGAGAGTTCTCTGCAGGAACAGTGGCCTCTTGGGAATGCCCAGCCTGATGGGAATTGGTGCAAAGAAGTTTGAACATCCATCCTTAGAAAGAAAATTTTATTTTCCTACATTTCTGGTTGTAGAAATAATGTGTGCGTTTTAGGGAATTTGGAAAACAAAAGCTAAACCCTACCATCCAGCAGCATCAATTTCTATGAACGTTTGATTTATTTTCCGATAATATTAATGCTCTTTAAGCATAATCATAAATTACATACAACTTTGTATCCTACTTTTTTTGCTTAATTATTTCTCTAGTTTATTGAAAACAGTGTAAGTGGCTGCAAAATGCTTTGCTTTATTTTTGGGATCACCTTCTTGAGTGTAGTTACGAACATTTTAGGTGCCAGGTAATTTCTAGTTATGCATACCTTCCTATTACCACATTTCTTTTGTTTTAAAACTCAGTTTCCTGTTTTCCACTTGTTCCTATATGTAACACCCATCTTGAAAGATGGCGCAGGGAACTACTGAGATAACTGTTCATCTTGTTTGTTTCTCGTAGGTGGTACTCAACTACAGCAGGACGTTAACTCACATGATGAGCTTAAAGGATACTGATCCTTGAACAGTGCCTCCAGAGATAGTGAATTGGTTGATCCTGAATCTGGAGTGGAGACATGGCATGACCATTTGTTTTTAACTTCCAGTCATTTTAATCTGCAGCCAGACAACTGCTTTATAGGCTTTTAAATGCCAAAACCAGATACAAAATAGGTTTAAGTAAGACTTAAGTCCTTCAATATAGGGAAACTGCCTTTTCAGAATTCTTTGTAGATTAATCTGTAAAAAAAACACTAAGTTGCAGGAGTCACCATTAGGTATTGCTTAATGCAAGAGCTGTTTCTGTAAAGTTAGGATTGTTAGAACACCAGTAAAGACTTGTGTAAGAAATGTGAGCTGTCTGTGCAGAAAGAAATGCTTTAAGAAATTTTAGGGGGTTTGATTTTAATTGCCACTTTGCTGACACCCAAAGTGATTATCTTTACCCACCTGAGAAACTTTGGGCCCATTATATATTTCTCAAAGTATGAAGTGGTTTTCAAAAGATGCTTATCACAACGTGCCCACTGTTAGTTTTATGTCAGCTCATTTAATCCTGACCCAGATCCAATGAGATAGGTCCTGTTCCTTTCTCCGTTTCATGGGAGGGGCGGACATGTGTGGAGGTTAGACGTGCTCCGGTTTGCAGAGCTGTCCGTAACTCGGCAGGGATTGGGTCCTCAGGTTCCGGGCCCTAGCGCCTGCATGCTGCTGTGATCTGCTCCAGGAATGACTCGCGCCCTGTCCGAGGCATAGCGTCTCCTCAGAAGATGAGTGTGGTAATTTCGTGATGCCTGTGCTTCTACTTTAAAGGCAGTCCTTACTGATACTTCTCTCTGAAAACTTTTGGTCTTAAGTTTTCACACTTGACTTTTTTTTTTGGTTCTGAGGAAGATTCACCCTGAGCGAGCATCTGCGCCAGTCCTTCTCTTGGCCACCACTGAGTGGTGTAGGTTTGTGCCTGGGAACCGAACCCGGCTGCCGAAGTGGAGTGGGCTGAACTTAACTGCTAGGCCGTGGGGCCAGCCCCTCGGACCCTTTTTGCCTCGTCTTTATCTCCCAAAGAATAGAAGAAGAAAACCACTGCCCGTTAACAGTCTCAGCTCTTGAACAAAACCAACATTGAACCTTCTAAACAATGTGTTAAAGAAGAAGGCTACAGAGTTCATTCATAGAAACGGCTATGTAAACCTTCAGGGCTGGAGGACAGAGTGTGACCTCACTCTTCTCTATCGTCCTGTAAGATTGAAGGATTATTTAAACCAAGTGTCTGAACTCTGACATTTCGTGGTCTAAATTCTTGACACTTTTTATGGTTCTACAAAGAACAAAGGATGTCAAGTAATAATAGGTACTTAAGAACCTTGAGGAAAATCCAGATCTTTTGGTGGGTGGGGCGAGAAGTTATTGACCCCTAGTTCTAAACAAATCTAGAGAGTTGAAATTGCAAGTAATTGAAATCTATTTTACATACCTGAGCAATGAGAATCTCTCAGTACATTCCTTGTTTTAAGAAGTGGAGGTCTGTTAGGAGTTTTTAATACAGTTTTGGGGACAAACTTGGTTTTTCTTTGTGTGCTGTTTTAATCCAAAGTGTATATCCTTAGATGTAGAATATGTAGATAAATATATCTACATGTGTATCAGATTACTATGAATTAAATTTAGGGAAATATTTCGCTTGCTAAATCCAACTTACACTTGAGAATCCAAGGAAAGTTTTGTTGTGGAGTACTTCTTTGACACTCTCATGTACTTTGCCATCACACAGGTGTTATGAAGTTATTGAAATAGAGTTCAGATTTTCTCTTAAAAGTTTAATGATCATGGTTAATTTATCAAATAAGTGAATTTTCATTTACCCGAGGGAAAAATGCTCTTGCAGTTTGAGACACCCTCATGGAGTTGTCAACCAGGAGTTTACTTACGTTTTCAGAAATCATGGTTTCTTACCAAGGTTTTACATTCTTGGTTTTTAGTTGGGCAGTGATTTCTCTGTCAGATGAGCGGTGGGTGGAGTGGAGTTTCAGGGAGAGAAGTATTTCGGAATATATGCTGAAAGTTTTTCAGCGTGAACTTGAAAGTGCTAAAAATGTGTTCATCCTTGTGTTTGCATCGCCATGTAATAGGAGGGCTCAGACACTGTTAGTATTTAACAAGTCTTGTAACGTCTGTGCATTTGGTTGAGGTAGTAAATGGTATAGATAAATGTTCCCAATAAATAGTGTTTAAACTGTAAATATGTAAACAATTATTTCCAACCAATACTTGAATCTCTTAACTCCACAAAACCACAATGCTGGTGCCACAGGGAAATGAGGATTTACGTTTGTGTCCTGTGTTCCTACCCCCAGCACTTCAGTTGGGTAAGATGGGCTGTTGTGGCTGGAGAATACTGTTTACTTTCCCCTTTGCTTTGACTTCGTTTTTCTCATTATGAAGTTTTCCCCAGATTTTATTTTTCCATAATTGCTTTTGATCTTTCGGTTTCTTTTAAGGAGCAAATCATGGGAGATAATTATGGAACTTTATACCCTTCCCTGATCACATTGCCCAATGTCAAACCACTAACCTGATGTTGATGTGTATCATTCTTTTCCATGCATCAAGACTTCACTACACATGTATGTAATAATCAGTAGTATTTTGCATGTTTTAAAATGTGACATAAATGTGCTTTACTCAGAATATTTCTCTAGCTGTCCCTTCACCTAAAGTTCTTACTTGGAAGCCCCCGCACTTCGAGGTGCATCCCTTGTGTATATGTGTACATATGTTCCATGAAGTAGTACAACGTTTTCTCCTCTGCCCTACCAGCTTGGACCCATTGTACTGGTGTGTTCTGTCGCTGCCAGTGCTCTGATTGAAATTATGACACGAATACCTACTGAAGGCCATGCCACTGCTGCCGCAGCCGGATCTCACAGTGGTTCTAGGACTGGGATGTGAAGGCTGACCAGAGGACACTTGGTCAGACAAATGTTGCCCTAAAGGCCACCTGCTATGTGAGACTGTAAATGTGCATATGTAATATGCACACGTAGTTTTAGATGTAAGTAAAACCAACCTAAGGGAAGAGTGGAGAGGCGGGCTGGTACGTGTGTGAGATCTTCATGTTACTGTGCACGTTGGTGTTTGCGAGTTTATGCGTGTGCTGCAGACTGAGTGTATGTGCACATGGATATTGGTATGGAGGTGGTTTTTCTTGCGTATTTTGAAAATTGAGAAATGTCACAAAAATCTGGAATTCCTACTTTTGAAGAATTCAAGCTTTGGAGCACAGGACTTGCATTCCGACATGCAACAATTTGCTGGAACTGAGTAACAGTTTTACCTACAATTCCCATCACTTCTTGTTTTATACTCTGTTTTACTTATTAGTTATCTGCACAATCCCTGTATTCATCTGAATTTGTGACCCCTGGTTTAGACAGTCATCACATATTACTAATTTTGAGTAATTCCTCTGTGCTGGACAGCGGTGGGAGTGGGGGAGGGGTGAAGGTGGGGTAAGATTGTACCAGGTTGGAATTTAGTTTTGGACAGTGGGATCTAGGGGGATCTTATTGTCAAGAGGCAAAAAGTATTTAAAGTCACTTGTACCTAGTCAACGGCTGATTGGCCCCAGAATGTCCAAAACATGGTCATTTGCACACACTCTCTCCACACATGGATACATATGCGTTTTATATGCCTACATACGTATGCACACGCACGCATTCCTAATGCATTGCACACATGTACACACGTACACATTTACATGTGTATTACATATATACCCACGTTTTATTTTCTGTTTAAACCTTTCAAGACTAAGTTGCATATAGCATATAGCATGTATATATTATCCCTAGCCACTTCAATGTGTATTCCCTAAGAATAAGGCTCTCTTACATAATCGTAGCACAGTTCTCAACTTCAGTAAGTTGAACATCGATAGGACGCATTTTGTCCACATCCTAGTGGACTAATGTCATTTCTAGCACGCCTTTCCAGTACAAGGTCCAGGCTGGGTCACGTGTTTCAGTTGGTTGTCGTGTGTCTTTAGCCTCCCTTAGTCTGAAAGAGTTCCTCAGCCTGCCTTTGTCTTTTATCACATTGATGTTTTTGAAGAATCCAGTCGTCCCTTGCCTCCGACTTTTAAAATAGAATATTTCTCATGGGTTTTCTTTGACATTTCCTCATGATTAGATTCAATGAATGGATTCTCAGCTGGATGACTACAGAAGTGGTATTATGTCCTCAGGGTACCATGCCCAGAGGCACGCGCGGTTCTGCCCCCTTCTGAATGAAGATACAACTGAGTCAGGGTAGGGGGAGAAGGGGCCTCCCACACTGGGTGGTTAAGGCTCTGCATTCAGACTGCCCGGGTTTGAATGCTGGCTTTGCCATGTATCCTTGGGCAAGCTTTCAACATTGTTGTGTCTTAGTTTCTCATCTGTAAAAAAGGAATTTTTAAAAAAAGTGCACTGATACCCGCCTCATAAGGTTGTTTGCGAAATTAAATGAGTTAAGACGTGTAGAGTGCTGAGAACAGTGACCGACATAATTCAGCCCCATGGGTACTAACCATCATTATCGATAATTGCTTCTCCCAATGGTCGAATTATTATCATTAATTTGAGAAGTAGGAAAAGAAAGTCTCAGAATTGCTGACATGCTCTGTGCATTGTTTCAGCTTGTGCAGATGGGATTTTAAGGCTTGTGAACTAACTGAGCTCTCCTTATTCGTGACATCTCTATTTGGTTTTCACAAGACGTGTTGCAAGCACGCCTAATTTCTGCTAATTTCTACTGAAGAGATTTGAAGACATCGGGAGAGTCCATTCTTGTGTCTCCTGCAGCAGAGCCTCCAGGACAGAAGGTGGGCTGGCGCCCCTCCTCAGTCTGCTGGAGAAGTCTGCCGTGGGTGCCGCTCTGCCTGCAAGAGACGGAGCGAGCCCGTTCACTCGGAATCGAGGATCACTGCTGAAGGCTATCACCAGATAAAACAGATTCATTCTATTCTGATAAATCCTTGGACATTTGTGGAAAATATTTGAAGCTTTTTAGTGTAAAAGTGGTGCTAATTTCCCAATCAACCCTCAGGCATTGTGATAAAATTGGCAGGTTCTCTTTATGTGCTTTACAAGTGTGTTTGCATAGCACTGCGATCATGTGAGACCCCCGTGTTCCTTCTTCATTTTTGGACTAGGCCTCCTGTCTGTGTTAGAACAGCAGAGGAGACGTCAGAAGCAATCTGGGTCCTCTCTCCCCTCATTTGCTTAGATGTTCACTGACACTTCAGACTGATCTAGACCTCTAGCAACGTCCATCTTCTTATTTGGGGAAAGGATTTGATCCCATTGACTTTGTAGGGGAAGCCCCAGCAATCCGGAAACTCTATTCCAAAAGGTGAAGTGGACAAACAAGCAGAACCATGCCCCTTACAGGTGGCAGTCCACTGGGTGTCACGTGCAGAATTACGGGAGGCTCTCTGCTCGTGAATGGTGACCTCAGGCTACAGGAACCCCCCTGCCCCCCCGGCCTTGACTCCTCTCTCCCAAGTCAAGAGTGGGACAGGGAGGCTGAGATAATGAAAAGGAGAGCAACAAGCCATGCTTATCAAGGAGAACTGAACAAGGAAAGATGGATGTAGGTCATTGGTTTTTGCAACCTGACTTCTTTCCCTCCTCTTTTTGTAGTTAAACTCCGATTTCCTTTGGGGAACTGTATGAGTTTCCTATTGCTGCTGTAACAGATGACCACAAACTTAGTGGCTAAAAACAACACAAATTTATTAGAGTTCTGGAGGAGGCTAGAAGGCCAGAACTGTCACTGTATGACTCAAAGTATGGGCTCCAAGTATGAGCAGGGCTGGTTCCTTCTGGAGGCTCCTGGGAGGGTCTATTTCTTGCCTTTTCCAGCATCTAGAGGCCACCTGCTTCCTCTGACTCTGCTTCCAGCATCACTTCTCTCACTACAACCCTCCTGCCTTCGTCTTATAGCAACCCTGAGATGACGTGGCCCCCTGGAGAATCCAGGATCATCTCCCATCTCAGGACGCTTCACACAATCCTATCTTTCTTGGGAGATAACATACTAAAAGTTCCGGGGGTTATGTTGTGGACTCCTTTGGGGGACATCATTCCGCTGAGCACAGGCACCATCATTTCCCCACTCAGTCAGGGTTCTCCAGGCTGGATGCCACCTCCAGCAGAGGGCAAAGTAGAAGATCTACATCCAAGCCAAGTGGTACATCCCGCTGGTCGAGAGAGGAATGTGACCCAGCTAGAGCCAGAGACAAAATAAACCTTTACCCCTTAAACGGATCTTAGTTTCTTCTGGTTTAATCAGTCCTTTCAGATTAGTTCTGTCTTTCTCATATTCAACTCAAGATTCAAGTCATTATCAGCACCATTCTCATCTTAAAGATTTGGATTTCACATACTGCTGGGCCCTGGGTCTCAGCAACATTCTGCATCTGTGTCTGCTCTGGTATTGCCTCCCCCTCCCCTTTTGTGTCCCCTCAAGGCAGGGCCGCTGGTTCTCAAGTCGGGGCTAGTTTCTGAGTCCCCAGCGGGAACTTGTGCGTCCTTCCATAGAGCAGACTGGTGGAGGGGGACGCTGCGCCCTCTCTGGCTCTTCCTCAGGCCACACTACTCTTCCTTTTCTCCCAGGGCTGCCACCTGTCGGGGAGGGGCACATGGCGAGGAGGCCTCCAGTCTCCAACAGGAAGCAGTGCTCTGGCTCGCCCCTCCATCTGCCTGAGAGCTGTCCTCCTTTGGCTCCATTCCCTTGTCTGCCCGCTCCCCAGCCGGGCTATCAGCTCCCTGCATTCCAGGCGTCCACTGCCTCAGGCGTCCATTGAACACCTCAAACTACATATGTCCTCGCTCCCTTGCTTGCTCCATCCAAGTCTTCTGTGTCGACACCCCTCTGGTTGATGAGGCCACAAACCTTGGGTTGTTCTTGATTCTTTCTTTCCTTTCACGTGTCACAGCCAATCTTACCAGAAACTTCTGCTGGCTCTGCTTTCAGAATACCTCCAGAATCCAGTAACTTTGTCCCCTCCCCCCAGCCACTCTGGTCTGAGTCCCCTTCACATCCCTCCTGTTCTCGGTAGACTTTGGACAGGTCTCCCTGACTTCACCCTGTGCCCCTTCAGCCTGCTCTTAGAGTGAGCCTGTCCAGTCAGATTGCCTCTTTCCCATCCTCAGGCTCCAGAGCCGTCCCATTTCGTTCTGAGTAAAACACGAGACCGTACAATGTCCTCCAAGACTCCACAGTCTCCCCAACCCCACCACTTACCTCTCTAGGCTCATTCCCTGCTCCAGCCTTCACTCCATCTTGCTGGCCATTGGATATTTGTGGAACACTCAGGCACATTCCAGTCTTGGGAGACTGCACTTGGCCTTACTGCTGCCCGAATGTCCTTCCCTCTGTGTCCACATGGCTCACCCTTCCCCTCTCTCAGGCCTTTGCTCCTGGGCCTCTCCAACTAAAACTCTGCACCCTATCCTCCTCACTCTCACCTCCTTCCGTGCTCTGCTCCCCTGCACGTCCCTCACTTCCATCGAATCTGCTATGTGCTGTATCTGTTCATTGTCTGCTCTTCCACCAGAGTGAAAATTCCCTAAGAGCAGGGATTGTATATGTTTTGGTCACGGCTGTGTCCCCAGAGCCTGGAACCCACTGGCATACAGTAGGTGCTCAATAAATCTTTGTTGAGAGAGAGGGAGAAGAAGGGGGAGTCCGAGGGGGCCATTGTGCGTGCACAAGGGGCCAACAGTGTAAAGCGTGTTCTTACTGTGGGTTTGAGTTGAGAGCACTCTCACAGCCCCTCCTGATTCACCCCTGCCCTCGCCCTCCTCGTTGTCCTAGTCTCTGCACAATGTGCGATCAACAGACCTCCTCCTCTTCACTGTCTAGGATTGGCCTGGGGCCACCAGGCTCTGATAGGAGCCTAGACGTCAAATGGAGAAGAAACTTCAGAGCCAGGAGGAGGGGCTGGTTTCCCTCCTCATTTTCATGTGCTCTGAATTAGTATTTCCTCTTCCTCTTGCGAAAGCTACTACTCATTTCTTTCCTTTTTTTTTTTTTTGTGAGGAAGATTGGTCCTGAGCTAACACCTGTTGCCAATCTTCCTCTTTTTTGCTTGAGGATGATTGTCCCTGAGCTAACATCTGTGCCCATCTTCCTCCATTTTATGTGGGAAGCCGCCACAGTGGAGCTGCTGAGTGGACTAGGTCTGCACCCAGGATCTGAACCCGCGAACTGCACCCAGAATCCGAACCCGCAAACCTGGGCGGCTGAAGCAGAGCCCAGGCAACTTTAACCACTTGGCCCCGGGCCGGCCCTGCCACTCATTTCTAATGCGCTCTCTCTGTGGTCCGCCCGCCTCCTTGCCGCACTGCTGTTCTCTAGTCGTGACCATGTTGCTTCCCATTCATGTACCACGGCCGCTGCTGGCTCCCAGCCCTCCTCTCCACACTGCTCTTGTCACTCCCAATGACTTTACTGGGTGGCATCTAGTTCCTGACCTCCCCTCTCCAGTGGCATTGTCCTCCTCATCACCTCTGCCCCCAGCCCTCCCAGTCTCTTCCTGAAGGTTGTCACCATCAGGACAGAAACATTGAGGAATCTTGACTGCACGTATCTACTTGGCAGTCACGGCTTCCTATCATTTCATTTCAGAAATAGCCTCTGTTGCCGTAACTTTCGACCCTAACTCTTCCAACCACGAAGTTGATGACTTCTCACTAAGAATAACTTTGTTTTCTGGTTTCTTCATGCAGGCTTGGTCCCACTGTCCGTGAGTATAATCCCTGCTTGGCCACTACGCTTACCTCTATTTCTTCCCCTCTCCGTCTCCATCTAGCGAACACCAGCCCTTTCTGGGCTCACAGGGAAGCTTCCAGTCCAGGGACGGTCTGGAAAACACCTTTAGGGGCTTGAGCGTTCCCCTTTGTTTTCGTTTAGGGCCCTTCCAGTATTGCATTCAAGGTGATCATGTGAACGAAAGACCAAACCACTCCGACTGAAGGAAGTGAACCTGTGCTGGCCTCTTGGCCGTCGTTGGGACGTCAGGGGCTGGGTCGAGACTTTTCTGGTAAGGTATTGGTGTGCCCATTATTAGTCATTCTGGGAAATGGGTATTTGGAAATGAGGCGAGCCTGGGCCTTGGCAAGGAGGGACTTGCTCTCTGCTCTCTGGCCCAGGACCAAGAACAGAGAGCCAGGGCGGCTGGGGTGGTGATGGACTTGCCTGTGCTCTTGTGGAACGGGGTCTCTTCCCTCGGCGGAGACGTGGTGGCAGAGCCCTGGAGGGTCCTTGCAGCCTCAGCGCGTGTCTGTGCTCTGGCCGCAGCTCTGGCAGTGAGAGGAACGCCAGGAGAGCAGGGCCCCTTCCCTGCCCCAGGGGCGTGTGGCTCAGGTGACACCTCTCAGCTCAGCCGCAGTAGCATTCCCCGGCTTGCAAGCAGATGGTGAAGAATGGCGGTTTTCCTGCGGGACACCCTCAGGCTTCTTCCTTCATCCTGTGAGGAGTTGCTGGGTGCCTCTCAGCCCTCTGCCGGGAAGGGCAGTGCAGCAGGCCTAGGGCACTGACACCAGCAAAGAGGGAAGAGCAGGGGACACTCCGTGTGTGTCCCTCTCCTGGGAGGTGGCAACGGTGAGGTCAGGTGGGATTGGGGACTGGCTGGCGGACCCCCATGTGTCCCTGTGAGCATGCAGGGAGCGAGCCCCAGGGAAAGCCACTGGTGCTTGGTGCTTGACTTTGTGATCCCATGAGGAAGAGGCCTGTGGACTCAATTTGAAAATTGGGTCAAATTCATACAATTATAGTTATACGTAAATTGTATTGGTTTAAAATAGAATCATCTTGTTGATTTTTTTAGGATGATAAGGCTTCCGTC
The DNA here is from genome assembly GCF_041296265.1 of Equus caballus. Lineage (NCBI taxonomy): Eukaryota > Metazoa > Chordata > Mammalia > Perissodactyla > Equidae > Equus > Equus caballus. The sequence goes on from NC_091691.1 coordinate 43,138,664, forward strand.
CCCCCAGGAAGGGCCAAGTCAGCAACCAAGAGCGAGCCTTGCGGTGGCCGTTTCAGGGGCATCGGGGGCATGCCCTCCCCGCCACCGATCGCTGAGGACGCCCCTCCGCTGCTTCGCTCTGTGTCCTTAAAACGTCGGCTACTGGGTGAAATTGCTTTTCTTATGAAATTTTCTACAATATCTCCACCCCAATATTTTAACCACTGTGACGTGTCTGAGAAGGGAGTCACAAGCCTTTGTTAGTTCAAGTAACCCCTATGCTTGGAGTGTCTTTTAGGCTAAAACTAGGTAAATAACTGTATTTGGCTTCCTAACCTCCAAAGCCTTACCAATTTTATTGTGGCAAAATGGCACTGCTGGATTTTAGGGTCAAGGAAGCAGGGTTCCTGGCAGTGCCGATATGTCACTCCTCATCAGGGGCCCCGCAGGTGACCTCACAGGGGCGTCTAGGTGGTCGGTGGGGCTGGGGCTTCGTTCCACAGAAGGAATTGGGCTAATGGCTTTTCTAAGATGATTTGGCACTCCAAAAACGTTTTGTTTTCATTTGACACCTCCAACACCCTGTCCCTCAGACCCTTTCATTTTTCTTAAGGTTCTGATAATCACCTAAAATACATACTTTTCACTTTTCATATGTAATCTAAGGCTGGTGAGCTGGCAAAACGAATTGATGCAAAATTTGATTCTGCCACCAGGTGGCAGTGTGGTCTTATGTCATGTGTCTGATGTCTTTCTGGACCCCGGAAAACCGAGTCGGTTTATCCTTTCTGTACCGATATGTGAATTCCTTCAAAAAAGCCACATCTTAAACAAAATCAAGCTATTATGTTTTTATTCAAGCTGTAATAATCACCAGAAGGAAGCGTTTGTTTTGATTCTGAAGATAGATATAAAACTTCTCCCTCCTATCTTAGAATACATCAGATAGTTGGTGTAAAGTTTGTTTTTCCTTTATAAAATTGGGATAATTAAAGCGATAAGGTAGGTAAACCCTTGTAGTATCTTTGATGAAAACATATACAGAATAATACCTTTAATTTCATTACTAACCTTCATCTGTGTGACTTATTTTGTTGCAAGCATTAGTTTCTTATAATGCCTTATAATTGCATAAGATGTTGTGTGTGTGTGTCTGGCCCGTAACTCAAATGTCGAAAATCTTTTTGATTTAGTGATTGAAATGGTTAAGTTCTGGGTTCCGTATAAACCCCCGGCCCAGGTGAACGTGTAATTGGCGCGGCCCATCCGCCAACTGTCAACTGGAGCCTCTGGCCAAGGGGAAAGCAAAGCCTGCACAGGGCTTAGAAATAGCAGTAATTTAAACAGCAAAAACCCCTAAGTTCTTTTTATTGTTAGAAACGATTCATAACTGTCTTTGAGTTTACTGTTTTGGAGCTCTAACGAGAGTCGTTTTGTTAACTTTCTCACTTTTGGAACTCAGTTTAGCTTGGGCTGCTCTCCGCCCCGGCTGGGCTGCGTGCATGGATCTGTCTTAAGACCCACGCGCCTGGGCTTCAACACGCCACCCTCATGACCAGCGCAGTGAGGACGAAGAAGATGCTTAGCTTTGACGAGAACCCTTCTTTCTGAGGGTCTGAACCTGGAAAAAAGGGTGCCCAGTCTGGGCCAGATAATAGCCATGGGGGTAAGAGGAAGGGGTGAGTGCGCAGGTTAGCAATTATGCGGGTGGGTCAAGGGTGGAACTGCCACGCATGGAATGAGCGTCTGCTCTGTGACTGTTAGTTGTCTTAGGTTAGCTCGTGCAATCCTTCATATGCTCCCCCTTTTACAGAGGATCAAACAGGTTTACCAGGTGTGGTAGGCAGAATAAGGCCCCAAAGATGCCACATCCTGATCCCTGGCAATTGTGGCTGTGTTACGGTCCACAGCAAGGGGGATAAGGTAGCAGATGGAATTAAGGTTGCTAACCGCTGACCTTGAGATGCGGACATTATCCAGATTAGCTAGGGGAGCCCACGGTCCTCACGAGGGTCCTTATAATTGGAAGAGGGAGAGCCAGCGAGATGGCAGCATGAGAAGGCCTGAGCCGAGGCTGCTGGCTTTGAACAAGGAGGAAGGGGCTCCAATCTGACGCATGTGGCGGCAACTGGAATCTGGAAAAGGCAAAGAAACAGATTCTCCTCTTTGGCCTCCAGAAGGGGCGCCACCTGCTGCCACCGTGGGTTCACCGGGGGACTCTCGTTTTGGACTTCTGACCTCCAGATTGTAAGATAATAAGTCTGTGTTTTTTAAGCTACTAAATTTGTGGTAACTCGTTCCGGGAGCCACAGGGAAGGGGTCCCCCGGTGCATTTAGATGGTGCAGGCCGTGAGGCAGTGTGGGCTTCCAGCTGAGTCACGGCTGGGAGAGCTGAGGAAACACCAGGGCTTTGTTTTACCGATAAAGTGACATTTCTCACCATCCTCCACCTGCTAGGTGGGTGATAAAAGGAAACTCGATTTTCGTTCTGTTCCATTTGAAATCTAGTCTTAATCCAATAATTAAAAAAATGCCTTCAGGCAATGCTGTGTCTTTGTTTTTTGTGGTTCTTCACTTTTTCTTTTCTCGTTGGTCACCTGCTCTATTTTGATGGACTATGTGTGTGAGGTGACTTGGTGGCAGTGGGGTGAGGGGTTCCCAGCTCCTGTGGCGCTCAGGGCCTCGGTGGGCCTGCTGCTCTGCCCTGCTCAGCCCCCTGCAGGCAGGCCCATCTACGCCTCCAGGGAGAACCTACAGGCTGGTCCCTTCCCAGCTCTGCAGACTCTTCTCCTCCAGGATCAGCCCCGCCCTGCACAGATGCTGCCCTGGCTGGGTCCACAGCACCTGTGATCCAGGAGGGCCCTGCCTGTCCCAAGTTACTGAGCCATCAGGTGGCCTTTTGGAGGTTCCAGGGCCCACTGACCCTCCATCCCCCCTCTGCCCCCCAAAGCCTGGTCTAGTCAGAGTGACAGGCAGGGCGTGAAATTGCTTTGAGATCTTCAACTTTGGTCCTGTAAAAACTAAAGAAAGTTGTAATGCTTTCAACAGAGAAGTCTGTTGTTCAGGCCTCTGGTCCTGGTAAAGGGCTGGGTGCCCGCCTTCCCTTGGCCCAGGCCACCGATCTGGAGACCACAGAGGCCATGCTTTAAAGGGGCTGTTCAGAGGCTCGCTTTAGGGTTTACTATAATGTCTCTGTAGCAAAGTGTGTTGTGTCGTCCCAGCCTGTCAAGAGTGATGCTGTGGACTAGGAAGGCCCGGGGCCCTCCCCTGGGCCAGGTCTGCTGGAGGCGGCCCCCAGACATTTCCCAGACCAGAGCCCATGTTGTGGCGGGAGCAGCCCTTGTGGTGCTTGTTATGACTGCAAGACGCTCGCACCTCAGCAACAGCCATCCGAACGTTGAGAAAACAAGGCTGATTACTCACAGGTCCTGGAGGGTACACGGCATGCCTGGGCCCCACAGTGAGGTTACAGGGGGAGAGAGGAGAGAGTGCAGACCTGCGGCTCTGCCTTTATTGGGGTTGAGGGTGGGGTGCCTAGGGTTTCTCGGGTTCCTTCTTTACTGGTGACTTTAAAACACAAGAGCAGACTTTACAGTGCTAGAAGGGAAAGTGGGGTCACTCAAGAGGTCAGTTATCTGGGTCACCTAGGGCTTTCTGAAAGGGAACTTCACGGGTGGGGTGGCCTGGCTCTTTATCTACTTGTGTAGCTGGCGATGTGTTTATTTGAGGTGATGTCTTTGAAGTGGATGCCTTGGTAATCAAAAGCTAATTGTTAGGCACTTACCTACACAGAGGCTGAGCTGAGACTGCAGCCTGGGTCTCTGTCAGTAAAGAGGGGCTCCTCACACCCTGTAATGCCTGGGCAGGTGGCAGAGGCTGGAAAGTCTCCGGGTAAGGAAGTCTGGTTCTAAGGCCAGCATTTGGAGGGGAAGGCCAGTGTCTCCTTCCTGTAATTAAAGGAACATCTTTCCCTTTGCCTGCTCTGGTTTACCAGGAGGAAGGGAATTACCAGTGCTCTCCAGAAGTGGCTCATTCTGCTGAAAGCTGTCTGCAGTAGAAGGGAGAGCAAAACCGGGGGGGGGGGGGGGGGGGGGTGTGCCACTGGGGATGTCTGCTTCTCGTTAAGTTGTGTGGGAGAGGGAGGGGCTGGGTGGAGTTCATTAGCATCATTAGATAGTTTATCCTAAGAATGAATAAATACAGTGCCTTGACCTACCTCAGAGGAAAGGAATAAAGCCTGAGGACATTTTCAATTAAAAAAATCTGATTTTAACTTTTTGGGGAATAATTTTATGTTTACTCCTTAACATACCAATTCTAATTGTGTTCTTTGACTTCTAAAAGAACATTTTTTATTGACCATAAAGAATAAAACTCTTGGTGGCATCCAAACCCTGTTCCACAAATTCAGCCTGGAAGCATCTGTAAAAAGCAAACCAACAAACCAAAAAACAGCACATAGACTTTTAGAGAATAAAACTTCACTCTTAGGAAGAAGACAGTTACTGCTGAGAATAAGGTACTTTGGAAATCCAAGCAGGACTTTCAGTGAGCTTGTGCCAAGCCAGGATGGTGGAGCTCTCGTGGGGTTGGTCTGGCTGGAGTGCTGAGTGATGCTTGCCCACCCCACATGTGTCCCCCTTCTTTACTGACTGAACCCCGCTTTTGTTTGGAGTGGTGTTTGCCCACTAAAAGAATGACATTCCTTGGCCTCCTTTGTAGTAGGTGGAGGGTCACGTGATACTGTCCTGAATAATGAGCAGTGAGCGGAAGACCGCCAGAAGCTTCTGGGCTGCTCTACTTCCTTATTTTGGCTTCCACTACTTTTTCTTGATGTTGCTTTCCCTTTTTTCCAGATTGAAATGTATTTTGTTGGCTTTACCGCTCGTAGCCATCTTGAGACCATGAAGCAAGGACTAAGAGAGTCACAGAACTCTCAGCCCTGATGTATTTGAGCTGCTGCACTAATGCCAGTTGACCTACTCCTGGATCCCACGTGACACGAGAAGAAGAATAACAACCCTAATTTATTTAAGTGACTTGTGGTCAAGTTTTATGCATTTCTAATTTATGCATTTCACCAGTATGAATATAATTACACTTCTTTTATTTTTCTTATTGAAACACTTCAGCCGCCATGTGTCCATATTTGCAGGAAGTCCAGTCTCTTCCTCTTCAGGTCTCCTCTCTGTCACTCTCCCCACTCCTCCCAATTGACCAAAGGGATCCATCCTGCTTCCAAAACCCAGGCAGAGAGAACTGGAAACCTGATCGCCACTAGCAAAGTCTACTGCTCACCATGTGATGTTGCTGTTGTTGAAAAGTGTCCCTGAGCAGTCTAATACTTTATAATCTGCTTTGGCTACAGCCTTTTGTTTTAAAAAAAATTATCTGGAAGTGTCATTATTTCACCTATGCTCTTGAAGGCTATTTTTGCTAAGTATCCAGTTCTAGGTTTGTAGTAATTTTCTTTGGCTCCTTTAGAAGTGTCGTTCCATTGTCTTTGGCTTGCACTGTTTCTGTAAGAAGTCAGCTGTCAGTTTGTTTATTGCTCCTTTAAAGGGGTTTGTCTATTCAGGCTTCTTTAAGGTGTTCCTGTTGTCTTTGGATTTTAGCTGTTTTATAATGATGCAATGAGATGTGGGTTTTGCTGTTGTTTGTTCATTCTGTTTAGGGCTTGAAAGACTTCTTGACTTTGGGACTTGATATTTTTCAACAGTTTTGGAAAATTTTTCACCATTATCTCTTCTAATATAGCCTTACTTAAATTCTTTCTTCTCCCCTAATGAGTTTCCAATTATTTATATATTAAACTTCTTATTGTATCCTCTCTGAACCTTATCCTCTCTTTTGTGTTTTACTTTCTTTGTCTTTCTGTACTTTATTCCTGGATATTTTCTTCCAATCTGCCTTTTCCTTTACCATTTCTCTCTTCAGCTGTGTCTAATCTGTGGTTGAACCTACATACTGAGTTCTTAATTTTGATTGCTGCATTTTTCAGTTCTAGAATTTCCTTTTAAAAAGTTTCTAGTTATCTGATAAAATTTAAAATGTTATCTCTTGTCTCTTCGTACATATTAAAGATAGCTATTTTAAATCCTGTGCCTTATACCTCAATTTTCTGGAATCCAAAGGGTGAGCTTCTGTTTTGTTGCTTTTCTTGTTTTCTAGTATGGTTGGTTGTTTTAATTTTAATGCCAAACATTGTATATGAAAAAGGCTAAATAATTTGAACCCTAGAATGATTTTATCATCTTACAAAGAAGATACAAATCAATATGCCCTTCGTACATTCTGTACAATTAGAATTATCAGAGAGTTTTAAAAACTACTGTTGCTTGGATTCCATACTCAAAGATTATGACTCACTTGGTCTGGAGTTGGGCCTGGACATCAATATTTTGCAAAGGCTCCCCAAGTGACTCTAATGAGTACCAGGATTGAGACTTGCCCCAACATAAAATATACTAAAGATAGTACAGAAAGGGAAAATAACAGCTTAATCACCTAATCTCACTTACGAATATAGCTGCAATAATGTTAATAGATAGATTTAAAGTGTTATCAAAAATAATGAACTTTGACTAAATAGACTTTATTGCAGCAACTCATAAATGATTCACTCAGAAAATTTATGAGCATAATTTATGACATTACGTTTCCTATGGAGAAAACTCATAGGAACATATCAATAGATGTTGAAATTTTAACAACCAAATAAAAACTTTTAATAGGTACGGAAAGAAATTGCTAAGCTGTAATGAAGCCTGTTTGGTAGATGTTAATAACGCTTACCAATATCTGGTTTCTGTCTCCTTCCAGGCATACAGATGGTTATACTTCCCAGTCCCCTAGCAGCTCCCTTGGCGGAGTCGTGCGAGTGGTTTTGGCTAATGGGCTGTGCTGCAGCGTGGGAGAGCGGGTGTGAGAACACTGAGTGCTCTCCTCTTCCACCGTGGTGACCCGGGAGGCTTTGTGTTGTCATGGCAGAGCCGCAGGATTGAAACGGCCTATGTTGTGTCACTTCATGGAGAACAACACCCTGGCGGTCGTCCAGACCCACAGCTGGCTTTGTGGGAGCTGGAAATGGATGTGTGAAGCCACTGAGGTTGTGGAGTTGTTTGTTACCACAGCATAACCTTTCTTGACCAGAGCTTGTTGGAAAAGTTTTCCTGCGAAGGGCTAGATAGTAAATATTTTATTTTCTTTTCCAAGATCTTATGTCAATATGCACACCTACCCCTTCCCATTTCTTTACGTCCTTGCCATTGCTTGGTACTGTCAGATCAGGCCTACCCAGGGCACAGTGCAAATCGCCCTATACTAAGTATTTACACATTTAAAAGTTATGAATCAAGATAATAAGCGTCTAAGTAAAATATGAACATCTACTCTTCCTCTGACAGACATACCTTGATGTTGACCTGGAAAACTCGATTTGAGCTTCAAGTCTCAGATTCCGTGGAGTCCAATGTCAGCGTGTGACAGGGTGGGGAGTAGGCCTCGTCCTTGGCCTCTTCTTGTCCTGCCACCCCCAGCTCCCCCCGCGCAGCTAGATCTCTTGCATGCAGCTGTGTGGGTCCCAGCCCTAGGGTACACCAGGCCTAGGGGAATTGTGGTCTTCCCTCAGGAGGACTACCCCAGGGAAGGGCTCTGTGTGGGTCCTAGGAGCAGACTTCTCCTGTGGGTAGGGTGGTGCAGGGCTCTGTGTACCCCGAGGTGCGGGACATAGCATCCGATGAGCACATCCATTGGCCCCGAAGACTTTTCTCCTGGTGTGGCTGGAGGAGGGCCAGAGTGAGACCTTCTCTGAAGTGACCCTAAGAGCTGTGGTACTGGGCAGAGTTAGGGCTTTTGTCCACCTGAGGGTGTAAAACAGCATCTCATTGTTTTCGTTTGCATAGTCCTGATTATTAGTGAGGTTGAGAACTTCTTCATATGCTTGTGGATTTTTCTACTGAGTCGATGTTTTCCTTGTTGATTGGGTCTCTACATGTTTTGAATACATACTAACGCTTTGTCTCTTAATAAGCATTGCCAATTTCTTTCCTCAAGCTGGACGTTATCTTTTGACAGTCATTTTAAATTTGATGAAGTCAAAGTTATCATTTTTTTTCCTTGTGAGTTTTGCTTAAGAAATCCTCTCTTTCTGAGGTCGTAAAAAATGTTATTCTCGGGGCTGGCCCCGTGGCCGAGTGGTTAAGTTTGCGCGCTCCGCTGCAGGCGGCCCACTGTTTTGTTGGTTCGAATCCTGGGTGCGGACATGGCACTGCTCATCAAACTACGCTGAGGTAGTGTCCCACATGCCCCAACTAGAAGGACCCACAACGAAGAATATACAACTATGTGCTGGGGGGCTTTGGGAAGAAAAAGGAAAAAATAACATCTTAAAAAAAAAATGTTATTCTCTATTTTGTCTAAAGATTTTTTTTTTCACATTTGGATCTTTAATCTATCTGGAATTTATCTAAGCCCTTTACATGGATTTTCACTATGAGTTAGGCACTATTATTTGCTAGTAGTCAGATGATTTGAAGGCTCAGAGCGTTTAGATGACTTGCTCAAGTCACACAGCTAGTAAGGGCAGAGCCAGGACTGGAGTTTGGGTTGCAATGCGCCGGGATGCACACAGGCTTTTAAAGCTATGGGATTCATAGTGAGGACAACCAAGCAAGTAAGGATGCTGGGAACTTTGATTATACAGCCAGGTCTCATGGACAAACAGGTAGGCCATGCAGGTGGGACTCATGGAGACTGCGACACAGCTTAGGAATTGCATGGCTGTTATATTTTATCTACCTAACAACACCTATGTAGTGCTTTTTACATGCCAGTGACTGCTCTAAGCATTTCATAAATATTAACTCATTTAATTTTCATAACAACCCTATGAGGTAGGTATTATTATTTGTCCATTTTACAGATGGGAAAAATTGAGGCATAATGAAATAAGTTGCCCAAGGTCACACAGCCCATTGGTGGCACAGCAGGCTTTGCACCGAGGTCATCTTGTTCCCAGTCTGGGTTCCTGTCACAGCAGTGCCAGGGTGCAGGGCAGCCCTGGGACTGGATGTGCTGGGCCCTTACCCCATGCTTCAGAGCTTCACCTTTTGCTCACTCACTCTGTCCCTGCCGTGGCTGCTCTGCAGTCCACAGTGGCCTCTCTCCCTGTGTCTTAAGGGCCATCGTCCCCAAAGAGAAGACCTGATTGGTTCAGCTAGTCGTCATCCATTAGAGGCATCTCTCTCAGCCAGAGCCCCTGGGACTCTGCTAGTTAATAGGTCAACCGTGTTTAGGTGAGATCCCCTAACCTCTGTGGTCTAGCCAGCTGTGGTCATGGTGGCGGAGTTCCGAGGTCCAGCTCATGGTACCCACTGTGGGAGGAGGATGGGGAGGTGGCACTTCTCTCAGAGTGGGGCTGTAGGCAGGGCAGGCTTTCAGAGTGTAATCAATTGGTCTTTAGTACCCAGGTGTGAGCGAAGCCCAGGGCTGAGTGCCAGCTCTTGAAGCATATATAAAACTGGAATGAGGACCCCTATCTCACAGGGTTGTTGTCAAGATCAATGAGATGATACGTATGCATATATATGTGCACGGTAGGCTCTTGTGGGACGCTGTTGGCTGACCCGACATCCAACCTCCAGCCGCCTCTTCCTTGCTTTTACTATGATGTCTATACAAGCAGAGTATTTGTTTCCCAGCCTCTGTTGGAGATAGGAGCTGGGAGTGGCCACGTGACACAGATCTGGCCAATAAAACCTAGAAGTGTGCCGCATCGCCCGTTTCTCCTTCCCTTCTTGCTGTCTTTACCACACACTTGGGTGGAGCTGCAGTGCCATCTTACCCCCAGGAGGGAAAGGCCAAGAGGACTCCAGCAATGTCGCCTATGATATCATTGAGTTGCAAAGCAATACCAGCACTTGCCTACCTTGAGACTTCTTGTTATAGGAAAAAATCATAAACTCCTATTTTTCTAGGCAACTGTTAGCTAACACCTGCCTTGTGTCATGTAATTATCATTTCTTTTCTTGATGAGGACATTTAAGATCTACTCTATTTGCGACTTTCAAGTATATAATACAGCATTATTAACTATAATCACCACGCTGTACATTAGATCCCCAGAATTTACTTATCTTATAACTGGAAGTTTGTATTCTTTGACCAACATCTCCCCATTTCTCCCACCCCCCAAGCCCCTGGTAAGCACCACTCTACTCTGTTTCTAAAAATCTAAAAAAGTTCACCTTTTTTAGATTCCATATGTAAGTCATATCATACCATAGTTGTCTTTCTCTGTCTGACTTATTTCACTAAGCATAATACCATCAAGTTTCATCCATTCTGTCATGAGTGGCAAGATTTGCTTCTCTCTCATGGCTGAATAATGTTCCATTGTATATATCTACCACATCTTCTTCATACATTCATCCCTCGATGGACACTTAGGTTCTTTCCATGTCTTGGCTATTGTGAATAACGCTGCAATGAACATGGGAGTGCACATGTCTCTTTGAGATCCTGATTTCATATCCTTCAGATATATGCCCAGATGTGGGATTGCTGGGTCATACGGTAGCTCTATTTTTAATTTTTTTGAGAGCCTCCATACTGTTTTCCATAGTGGCTGCACCAATTTACATTTCCACCAATAGTGCACAAGGGTTCCCTTTTTCTCACATTCTCACCAACACTTGTTTTCTTCTCTTTTTGCTGATAGCCATTCTCGTAGGTGTGAGGTGATATCTCATTATGGTTTTGGTTTGCATTTCCCTGATGATTAGTGATGTTGAGCATCTTTTCATGTACCTGTTGGCCACCTGTGTGTCTTCTTGGGAAAAAATCTATTTAGGACCTTTGACCATTTTTTAATTGAGTTATTTGGATTTTTGCTCTTGAGTTGTATGAGTTCTTTATATATTTTGGATATTAACCCCTCATCAAATATACGATTCGCAAATATTTTCTCTCATTCCATAGGTTGCCTTTTCATTTTGTTGATGGTTTCCTTTGCTGTACAGAAGATTTTTAGTTTGATGTAGTCCCACTTGTTTACTTTTTGCTTTTATTCTCCTAGTATTTTACTTTATTTTTTATCTTTTTGTGAGGAAGATTTGCCTGAGCTAACATCTGTTGCCAATCCTCCTCTTTTTTTGCTTGAGGAAGCTTAGCCCTGAGCTAACATCTGTGCCAGTCTTCCTCTACTTTGTATGTGGGATGCCTCCACAGCATGGCTGATGAGCGGAGCAGGTCTACACCTGGGATCCGAACCTGTGAACCTGGGCCACCGAAGCTGAGCGTGTGGAACTTGAACCACTCAGCCACAGGGCCGGCCCCGGATAGTATTTTAAATGAACACAGAGGACTCTTTTTAGTTAGTTGACAGACAGAGCAGAGAAATTGAGAGTGCACGCTGCCCTCTATGGCCTGGCTTGTTGGGCCATGATGGGTTGCATATCGTAGGAGTTCCACGTTGTAAATGACAGGCACACAGTGAAGCGAGCGAGCTCTTCCTGCTCCGCGGGCGACTGCAGGAGTGATGGGGTGAGGCTGCCTGCTGGCCCTGGCTGAGAATGACAGTAAATGAACTCACCTCCTACTAAGTCTGTGACTGCTCCTGTGTAAGCACCGGAATGTATACCCAGCTGTTTTCATGAGAAAATGAATCAGCTTGTTTTGTAGAAAAGAAGCATATGTTTAAAGTTTATGAAACTTCTGAGGTCTCAAATAACCAGCCTCCCGGGGTCATTATCAAATGGCACCAGTTGTTTTTCGCTTTTTCCTGTGGTCCTACTGCTTAATTGAAACCCATCAGTCAATTCATCAGAATCAGTTGAGCTTTGACTGTGTGCCTCCACACCAGGTTTAGAGTCTTGAGACAACAGAAAAAACATATATGTCACAGTCATCACCTTCCAGGAATTGACAGTCTGTCTGGGAGCAACGAAGCGAACATTCAGGGCGGAGCTGTGGGAGATCAAGCTGGGCAGGGCTCAGCTAGGGACAGCAGGCTCTGAAAAGGGCAAGATCTGTGGGCTGGAGTAGCTTTGGAGGTTTTATGGAGGAGGTGAGGTTGAGCCAGGCCGGAGAGGAGCAGGAGTACTTGCATAGGTGGGAGGCAGGAGGCAGGGCACTGGAGGGTCCATCGTGCGGGAAAGGGTGGGAGGTGGGATCCCACCTGGTGTCAGCTGGGGATTGCAGGTCCATCATAGGGCATGCTCAGGTGAGCGTGGAAGACCGACTCCTGTCTGCACTGTCCACACAGGGCAACGAGCCTCCCCTGTGAGGGAGGAGAAGGGAGGAGGAGCGAGGTGGTGGTGGTGAGCTGTGGGAGTGTCACGGGCCCGGGCATGGGCGCAAGACCGCTCCTCACACTCAGTCTTGCCAGTGGGCAGCTCAGAGCTGGGAGGAGCGAGAGCTGACGCCAAGGCCTCTCTCTCTGCAGCTCTCCTTGTGAGTCGGTTGGGCAAGGAGTCTGGATGATTTGCGGCAAGTTCCTAAACTTCCTGCCTCAGTCTCCTCATCTATACAATGGGGATAGTGATAGGCTGTCAGGACTATAAGCACTTAGTACGTTGCCTGACATAACTGTTTGTTCAGTGTGTGTCTATATGTATAATATATATTAAACATATACATTTGTATTTATGTATAATATAATAATGTATAATTGTATAATGAAATATAGCTTTATATACTGTTATAATATATAAATATATTTACAAATATATTTATGTATAATATAACCTATATATTATATAACATATGATTAGTATATTATATAATACTTTATAATTATATTTGTATATAACTGCATATTTTATAAATTATATAATTTATAATGCAACTTATATTTATATATGTTACATATAAATGTTAACCATGTTTATATTTAGAATTACTTATAAAAATTATAAAATACATTTGCAATGACCCGAAAACTCCTGGCTAGTCTCTGGTTCCTCTTTCTATGCAAGCTCTACTTGGGAAGAACGGATGGATGAGGAGGAGAGAAAGGCAGGCCCCGTGTAGTGTGCTGCAGAGTTTGGTGTCTGGGCACCACCCTCATTTCATCTCCGCTGGAGGCTCTCGATGTCGGGGAGGAGTTGGCTGAGGCCACAGGAGGGCAGCTGCTGTCCTTAACCTCTGCCTGGTCAGGAGCAGCGCCCGTGCCCAGCCGCCGTGCTGCTGGCAGGCCCGGCAGGATATAAACAGACCTCTTCACCACCGCCCGCCCTGAGCACAGACTCTTGGCCTCGTTTTTTTGACAGGATTCACCACATGTGCTTGTTCTTAGAGAACTCAGACCTCCGCCGATCCTGGGCCGGCGCTGGCCAGGTGCGGCCTGTGAGCCGTGCTGAGGGCTGGCTGCGCAGAGTCACTACCGGGCTGGGCTCCAGGCTGAGGCGCCCGCTCGGACCCCACTGCAGCGGCTTTGGGGACAGCCTAGAGCACCCAGGAGCCCCAAGCGAGTACCCTCCACCACACAGAGTTGGCACCACCTGCCATTTTCCCAGGTACATTTTGTAAAAAAAGAACTCCCACAAGGGAGTGTTTCCTTTGTTCCGTCTAGAACTGTCCGGACCAGTGACGCCATCATTTCGTTGACCTCGTTAATTACATTCAAGCTTACTTTTGTCGTAAGCGTTATTTCTGCCATGTTTTATATACCACACAGCTTATTAAACACAGGGAGGAAAAACAAACCTGATTTCATCCTTAATTCACTGTCTCTACAGACGCCGTTTGTCTCTGAAGGCACAGGGCGTTTGGAGTCGCGGGAGCACAGACAGACACGTCGTTAGGGTCCACTTGAGCTTTTGCTCTGAGCCAACAACACCTTGGGGTGCAAACACAGGCCTTTTGTCCTCTTCCAACCCAGTGCTGTTTCACTGGAAGGACAGCTCCACCCGTCCTCAGATGAGCTGACACATTGACTCCCGGCAGGAGTGGCTTGTCACTTCCTCCCTCACCACCTTCTCCTGGTGTGGCTTGGCTTCCTCCCTCGGCCAATGTGCTTTCCACTCCTCACATCCTCCTGGGCCGCCGTGGGGCTTCAGGCCACCCAGGGGAGACGTCAGTGGGCTCCACTCCCTAGGGCCAGGGTCGCTGCGATGGGTGTGTCTCCAAGCCCGCTCAGCCAAGGTAAGTGAGCATGCCCCCCGTGCTCACACAGGGGTAGGTTTTTTCCTAGATGTAAATTATTGAGAATAGTCAATGGCAAAGCTCATCATAACTTTGAAGAAACTCCATCTTGTGGACTTTCTTGTCCTTTTACTTGGCAGGAAGTCAGTTCCCGCAGAGCAGTTGTGAGCCCGCAGGAGCAGCAATTAGGAGCTAAGAATGTGCACTGACCCTCACGGGAGCCCAGCTTTCGTACCATGTGGAAGTGCTTGGTCCTCGGTCGATGCTTTCTTCATTCCTACCCCCAATCCTGGCTGCTTATTTAATCCCATGAAAGTCTTATTTGCTTGCTTTTCCCCAACCCCACGTATGTGTAAGAATATAAAAGCGATTCTTTTGCGGGTCTCTTGCAATCGCACCTAATCCAATATTCAGGGTCTGATGCACTGGCAATGCAGAGTAGACTTCTAAACCATGTGATCAGAGAATGTGGACACCACAGCGTTCATTTCTCTTTTAACGTTCAAAACATCAACCAAAATATTGCAGCTGATGACCCTGGGTAGGCCAGTCAAGGAAACGTAAACCCCCTCCCTCCCCAGACAGTTTGGGAAATAAATCGCAGGCAGGGATGGAGGCACTGAGGGCGAAAAGGGGACGTTGTCCCTGGAAATCTATCTGGAGCCGTCCCAGCTCTGAGCATGCGTTGTGGTTGGCTCTGTATTTCTTAAACATGACTTTTCAAGGGGAGCTTGTGATTTTGTAACCCCAAATTAATCGACAGGCCTTTTGAAGCTAGAGGATTGTGGGATGCGGGTCAGGGGAGCGTGGGAGAGCTCCGGCCCCTCCTCTGGAAGAATGAGGCAGAGCCGACCGGAACTCCAGGTGTGCCTGGGGTGGTCTCCACTTCAGCTTTCCTGCATTTAGACCCCGTTCCCTCACTGTGGTTTGGGAAGTCGCCTTTCTACAACTTCCCCTTGATTTCTCTCTTCCCAGTGTCCAGGGCACTCCTGTTACCTCAGCCTTTCCATCAGAAAAGCTCACGCTGAAGTGCTGGGGGCTTCCTGAGTTGTCTGCACAGTGTAGACGACAGCCCCGGGGTGGAGGGGCGACGACACAGGCTCTCCTCGGATGGACCGACGGACGGAAGGACGTGTGGGCCCTAACACGCAATTCCCGACATGAGTGAATGAGGCTGTGACGGTCTCACAGTCACCTCCTCCATCCCCCATATGTTGCCCTCTGGGGAGAAAGCAGAGAGTGGCTCTTTCACGTCACAATTCCCTGTCTCTTTGACCAACTTTCTTTTTGGTGAGGATAAAAAGGATAAGAATGCTACTTATTTGGTGTTTACTAAGTGCCGGGCACTGTTCTAAACATTTCACGGAGACAGTGACTCATTTAATCTGCACGACAACTGCACGTGGTAGCTATTCTGTTTTTATCCCGATTTTATGAATGAGGAAACTGAGGCACAGAGAGGTTGTGTAATTTGCTTAACGACACAAGTGCGGGGTGAGACCATTGGCCGTTACAGTTCTCTTTGTGGTGACATTCTAAGCCAAATTCCCACTAAGCCAGCCCTGTCCGGCCTCCTCAAGTCCACGCGGCAGCCTCAGCCTGTCTGAGTTTGCTGGGTTGGCTTGTGTGTCTTACCTTTCGGGACTCATTTCAGTCAACTGCTTCATTTCGCCTCAACGTCGTGTCTTTTCCTTCAAAACGGACTCCATTCCGGGCGACTGCATGGAGGGGGCTGCCTGCGAGGTGACTGGACTCCTTCAAACAGAAGGTCATTCATTCTAAAGCGTTCATTCAGCTCCAGGGAAGGTGAGCCAGGAGGTCGCCGTGGAATCGGCCTCATTTCATGTCTGCTACATTTACAGGCCTCGAATTCCTCAAATATCCTGAGATCTTAGGAAACGAAAAAATCAATCAGCCCATTGTTGTTCAGATTCTTCAAAATCTGGAATAACCACCAAGCTAATGTATTTGGAGAAATATATATTCAGAGCCCAAATAAGCACATTAAAGAAAATGTCCTCAGTTCCTTACTAAAGGTGGATCCTGAAGATGCTGAAGGGAAAGCCGAGCTGATGACTGAAGAGAATTCGGGGTGGTGTTGAGCCGGGGGACGCTGGCCGGCGGCCGGGCCTCGTTCAGTCACGTTGCCCAAGCAGCTCAGAATAGGCCTGGGTCTCAGGAGGCCGCCACAGATACGTATAACTAAAGAGTAAATAACGGAATGAACTAAATCTATCAAGCCTGTGTGTATATTAAAGGGACCTTCATGGGCATCCAGCCTGGGGGGGACTGCAGACCCGAAGCCCACGTGGTCCTCGGCGCTAACTTCTTTCCTGCCTCAGTTTCCTGGTATCCTCAGGCCAGGAGGGGAGCTCTTCTGGCTGTAGGAATTCCTTCAAATTATGTTAAAATTTCTACATTCTTCCCAAACTTCTGAACCTCCTTCTTCCCTTCTCACTCTCGCAGAGAAAACAGAAACTGCCAGGAGACAACTCTGAACTTTCTGCCCAAAAGCACAACCTTCCTCCGCGCCTGCTCTGCTCAGAGCCTGTTGCTGTCGAGACAGAGGCTGCTTCTGCGTCAGAGCCCAGCGCTCCTCCCCGTGCTCGGGCCCTCTACCCTCTTGCCTCCGCAGGGATTTCTCTCTGAGATTAGTCGCTCCCCGCCTGTGTCTTCTGGATCTTTCTATGGGCCCCTTCCCATCGGCATTCAAATGTACTCAGTTCTCATTCCTAAGTTAAAAAAAATTCCTCCGGACCCTCATTCCCACGTCTCCAGCTACTACTGGCGTGTTCCTGAGTGTTGTCTCCTCTTCCCCGCTTCCCCTTCATTCCCAGATTCTGTTGCCGCCGACACAGCTCTCAGTGACCATCTTGACCACCAATGGCCGCCAATGACCATCTTGTGGCTACAGAGCCAATGAATTTTGGCAGTATTTTACCCTGCTGATCATCTCCTCAGCTTGAAACATTTTCTCAGCTTTTATGACACTGTCGCCTCTTGCGGTGTCTCCTTCTTCCTCTCCAGATGAGTCAGTCAGTCGCCTTTGCAGGTGTCTTCCTCGGCTCTCCCCTTCACGCTGAGCTTCTGTGGGGTTATGTCTTGGTTTCTTCTTCTTATCCTACCTGCTCTGCTGATCAATTGTATCTCTTCCCATGGCTCAAACTGTTATCTGTGTCCTCCGACAACTTAAATCTAAATAGCCAGCCTAGTTGTTTCTCCTGAGCTCCAGGTGTGCACAATGCACCGTGAACGTTCATGTCTGCTTGGATGTCTATAGATGCCTCAGACTCAGCATGTCCAAAACCGAGTCCTTTATCCTCCATCTAGAATCCACTCCTCCTTGCCTATCTCCAGTCTCAAGTGAACGGGACCACTCTCTGTCCCGTGGCCTGATCCAGAACCCTCGGAGTCATCCTTGACTTCTCTTTCTTGCTTCCCCACCATCCAGTCAATCACCACAGCCTGTGAATTCTTTGTCCCAAGTGCTTCTCAAACGTGTACATGTCTCCCCTTGCCCAATGTGGCTCCACATCCGGGGCGCCGTGAGCTCTCACCCAGGTTGCTGCACCTGCCTCCTGTGCCACTCTGTCTCAATTATCACTATTTCTCAATCCATTCTCCAAACTGCAGCTGGAGCGATCTGGTAAAAACGCGCGTGGTATCAAGTCACTCCTCTGCCTGAAACTGTCGGTGGAGCTCATGTTTCAGGGAGAGGTTCAAACCTCTCACTGATGTGAGTTTTCATGTCTCGCCCGCCTCCTTCTCCCAACCTCCTGCCCCTGCTTATCTGTAGTGGGTTGTTATCTTCTTCAAGAATAAAATGTGGGGCTGTCTAAGTCTCCTTCTGTCCACGGCGATTTGGCCGATGGCACGTAGAGTGAGCACCTCATTGTGCGGCCATGAGGGCTTTGACAGCTCCCCGTGGCAGGCTAGGCAAGTCACCGTCCTCTTGGAAAGCCCGTGGCAGGTTCTTTATGGGCGGCAAGCCCTCCAGAGTCTTGCCCTGAGGTTCACCAGTTCTCCCGTCATCTTCGCTTCTGAACTGAGAAAGCAGGGGTCGGGGGGAGTGGATGCTCCATATTTAAAAGCACCAAACCCAACAAAATTTATGTGGACATTGTAATTATTACTATGCTGAATTAATGAACCCTATCCTCTCCTTTTTTGGCTGGAAGAACATAAAAATCCCAATGAAAGGAAACAGATGCCGTTGCTTTGAGCATTTCCAAAGGAAACTGCAGTAAAACATGACACGTTGCCGTATGAAAGCCTGCTGCGTAATGGAGATGTTCTGATAGTGTTTTCATTTGCCAGCTGTGTGGAAGTGGAGCTGGTGCCTCTGGCCAACACAGCCCCCACATCAGAGCAATAACAACAGCAAAGTAATGGAAATGTTCAGGGAAAAGCTCAAACTGCCCTTGATTTTCCTTTTAACCAAAAGCCATGTCAAAGATGTGAGTCCTAAGGGCTTGTGGGTTGGTAATTAAAAGTGATTTACGAACTGACAGGGAGAAAAGAGGATCATCAGGAAGAGCAATCTTTGGTGATCAATTTATAAGCCCCAGTCGGCAGGCGAGAACTCTGGCTCACCCCGCAGTGAGCAAGGACCAGCGTTTGCTGCAGGAGGGGCTGAGCTCAGGCTCACTCAGTCAAGCATACTTGAGAACCCACCTATTTGACTTTCTGTGTCCAGGGCATCTGACCCCCCCAGACTGGTGGCTTGGATGTCCTGGGGCAGCCCTCTTCTGCCAGTGCCTGCTGGAAGGGGAGAATTTATTCTCTCTCCTGGGCTGGGAGCCAGTGGGCATTATCCCTCTTTCAAGTTTGCTTTCCTACAAAACGTTGGAACTTGCAGAGTTCTGCCCATGTTTTAAAAGAGGGGCAGGACTCATGTCTGCAACAAGCTCTCCCTCTTTTTTTCCTTCCTCGTCTTCCCCTCACTCTTCTTCCTACCTAGACGCTGAGAATCAAGGGTACAGGCGAGGAAGCTTGCACTTCTAAAGACTTGTGGGGGAAAATCCAGTGGGAGCGTGACTACTTTGTGGTGATGGACCCGTGGGGCGCCCACTCATGCACGTGGGCCTGCGGGCACGTTGGGAGATGCGGGAGGTCACTGACAGGTTGCTGCTCAGCAGTAGCAGGCATGCCAGGCCCCTCTGCCTCACCCCGCCTGGCTATGCTCCATAGGGCCGGAGCAAGAGAATGGCCCCGTCGTCATTGTCACCCAGGCAGTTCCTTTCATAGATGCCTTTGTTCTTTCAGGCTGCCCGGATACCAAGGGGCTTGAATTAATAATTGACTGAAATTATTAGGGCGGTAATTGTCTAAATGAAATGTGGTCTGGGCTTCATTTCAACTTGATGGTTCTTGTTCTGTTAAATGTTTGTTGTATGTTCTGAGGCAACTTTAAAAGGACATGGATGAGTGTGCCCAATTTTGATTTGTGGTTTAGCTGTCTACTTTTAAATTGAAGTGCCCAGCAAACAAAAGGCCCAGCTCTTGGGGCCAGGAAACGAATTGCGGAAGTCCAGGGTGGGACGAGGGGATTTAGGGGGAACCGGGGTAAAACAGGCTAAAGGTTGGTTGATAATAAAGTTAATATTTAGCACTGGGATGTTGTGCCTGCCAAGAATATGAGCCACGGTTGTGTTAATAAAAAGTGTCGTCTTTAGAAGGAGAGGAGTGATGGTCTTGTTCTGGTGTAGTCAGACCACCCGCGGAGCACGGAACTTCTCTTTAAAGGGGACATATTGAATGGGAACATGTGGGCACCTCAACTACGCCACACATGAAATGGGGGAGGTGAGTGGGGGACGCATATCTGGCTAAGGGAGTTGAAATGCTACTGGATCCGAGAAGGACACTGGACTGTTTGGGTCCTGTTCCCACGTGGCTGTGCCAGGACATCAAGGGGTGCGCCTCAGTGTGAGAGAAGCTTCCAACAGAGCCCTTCAAGGAGGCTGAGTGTGGCAGCGATGAGGACCCCATCAGGGGAATCCTGCGTAACTACCCTACTTACAAACGCCAGAAAGAAGTTGAAATAAGGGACTTTAAAGTCTTGTCCAAACATGAGATTTTATGATTTTCAAATGGGCAAATCTGTATTTTTAATACATCTAAGTGAAATTTGATAAGTGGGTTGGGAGGAATCAAGCCCTTGGGTAATTCGACAGAGCTGCTTGGACCAACCCATGGTGGGATTTCCACTCTCCCTGCCTCAGGGACTACTCCCCGATTTGACCCTTGACATGCCCTTGCGATCTTTTGATGAGCATAGGCCTACCTGCCAAGGAGCCTGCCATTTATTAGGGCCTCCTTCAAGACTTCCAGTTTATTCCTGAGAAGAGGTTTACTTTCTGGGAGCAGATGATTATTATTCATAACATTTGTTGGATATCAAAAAATTGGTAGGGAGCATGTAACACGGAACTCAATACATTTCTCTCCTTTGGCTTTATCACCTAAAGCCAGAGACGGGGAGGTCATCTGAACTGGCAAATGTTTTGGGAAAACAGTGTGCCAGTGCTTCTTTCCTGGCTGACCCCATGGAGGGGAATCCAAGCAGAGTCCTCAAGAACTCTCACAGACGGAACAGAATTGAAAATCCAGTCATGCTAAGTTTCTGATCTGTGGCCAGAATGCAGACCATTTAAACTCTGTAGGCAAACGCTCCTGCTTTTGCTTTTCGCAAGAGAGACTGAGGATTGGTGCTGGTTGCCCTGGTCCTTGCCAGGGCAACCAGTCTAGGGGCATCTCTGAAGGCAGTGTAAATGCTTTCTTCAGGCTACAAGAAAAGAAGGCACAGGAGGAAAATTAGGTTGGGAGTAACCATTTACCTTTCCCCTGTTTAAAACAGAAGGCAGAATTGCATGTGGGAGGAAAGCTAAGACCCCATCAGATCACCGTTCCTCACGTTGGCCCCTGGCTTCCCCTCCTGTCGAGGCACAGACACCCCTCCTGGCACGGACAGTCGTCTCTCCCCACTGTGAATGCTGAGGCTCTCGCGGTTGCTGGGTGCCTCTGAGACACCTGGTCCTGCTTCTGCTGTATGAAAGCAAGACGCCGTGAAGACTTATTAGCTGTCTTTCTTGATTGTTCACAATGCTCTGTGGACAGTCAGAGACTTCTGGAAAGGCTCTGCTGACTTCAGGCAGCATGGCCAAGCTGCCAGAGTGTGAACCACGTCCATCTGAAGACTCTTGCTGTGGAGTCCTCTCGAGGCTGACATTTTGGGCCAGGCTTTCCAGTTGGGTCACAGGCCCTGGGGTTGGCCAGCCAGTGAGTGGGACCACAGAAATAGGGGTGCAGGCCCCAGAAGGGGATCCCCCCACAGCCCTGAGACACGAAAATGAAGCAAAGGGCCTGTGGGCCCCGCGTGTGTGCGTTGGGGTGGCTTGGACAAGGCAAAGAGGGGGAATAAGAGAGAGAGAGATGATGAAGAAGACTCGGAGAAAAATTGAACTAGATTTATTCTGACAGTGCAGGCCTACAGCTGTAATGCTATAAATCACTTTCTTACAGAGGAATTTACTTCCTGAGCTTTGCACAACTTCATAAGCCTGGCATATGTGTGAGAACAGAACCTAGAAATCCTAGAAGGGAAAATGATGGTTTGTACAAATGTGGTTTGAAACCACAACTGATGATTTTGTCAGATCCAGGGGCTCCTAGCACTGCGGCGCAGCACTGCAGGGAGCTGGCATGGCTGAGGCACTCACTTCCAGGACTTCCAAGACAGAATTTTAAAGAGCAGAATTTAAAAAAGCATTTTGTGGTGGCCACATGGCCCTGAATTCTGGCCTGAAAAGGAAATTAAAGAGGATTTTGGATCCGAGGATGAGTCCAGGATTAGACCATCAATAGAAGGTGATCCTTTTCCAGAAACAGGGTTCCACGTGACTGGCACAGACCCGGGTTCTCTCTTGCTGATCCCATCTGCAAGAATATCTATGACTCTAACACGCTAGTGGGGACTCCCCATGTGCTCGGAAATTGTGACTGATTTAATGAATGAAAAATAAAAGCCTGGTACATCTGGAATTGCTCTGGTCCTCTGAGTCGACAGGAAAATCCTTGCTTGCACAAAGTCTTTCCCAGTATTGTTTTGTATTTCTCTTATGACACTTACCTAGTATTGTAGCTGTATTGTGCATTTGTAGCTTTCCTTGAGCACAGACTGCCACTTCTCAGCCTGTGTAGGGTATAGCCCAGTGTCTTGTCTGTGTCAGGCTCAGATTGATGTGAAATTGACTTGAGTATATACAAAAGTGGCCATTTGTTAGAGTGCAATGTTTCCTTGTCCAGACTAATGAGGGAAGAGGCTCTGAAATTTTGCCGGTGTGATATTCTAAGATGTCTAATTGAATCTGACTTATTAACTGGAAGCTATAATGCTGGAGAGATTAAAGCAAGGTTCAGCTACATAATGAGAATGGGCCTGCTGATCCAGATGAAGATGGCAGGTCTGTGAGCCACAGGGTCCACAGGTCTGTGAGTCCACTTTGTGCCACTCGCCAGCTCAGTTCAGGCAACACCTATTTGGGTCCTGGTGTACCATTACCGGGATGGCCAGGTACATCCTGGGGCTTTTTACTTCTCCCACAGCATCAGAATGGCAGGTGTGGAGCAGACCTGGTTAGTTCCTCCGTCAGGGTCCTGTGCAGATGCTGACGGTCCTTCAGGAGAACTGCCCTTGCTGCCTTAGGACTCCCTGTGTGCCATGCCCTTTCCCCAAGGTGTACACCAGAAGGAGGCTGCACAAGGACCCAGAGAGTAGTGGGTCCATTTGTGATGTTCTCAAGCCCAAGGCTGCACCTTAGCAGCTTTTAGTTGAGAACCAAGTTCTTCATATTCACCATCTATTATCTTTCTAGATTATTCAAGGTAAGTGTTAATTTTCATTGACTACGCTTTACACACAAGACAACTGAGTTACTGAGATGGCAAGCATCTTGCTCAAGACTATCCAACTTTCATATCACCTTTGTATACCCAATACCCAGCACAGTGCATGACACTTTGTAGGGGGAGGTTAACTGTGGATTGGTTTTAATTCAATCTCATTTCTCTTTATGCTCTCAAATCTTTCAACTTGTTATTTTTGTGGGCAGAAGGAAATATACTCTGTTCTCTTGTGGGGCAGAAGTAAATCTAATGCTGATAATGAGGTAGAAAATAGTAATTTTGAAGATGTGGATAACAATATTGCTCATAACACAGTGGAAAAAGCAAAGATTGGAGAGGGTCAGACCTCCAGATGTCACATTTTGAGCCCTCCACTTTTGCGCATAGAACCTTTTTGATGTTCCCTTTCCTATCTCCTGAAATGCTCCAAGGGAGAGTTGGTTTCACATGTGACTGGCAATGCCCCACTGTACCTCGCTGGTCATGGACTCCACCTGACTCGGAGGCCATGCAGCGCCCCAGACCCCTCTCTGCCCCCTTGGCAGGGTCTTTGTGGTGTCCCACCCCCAGGTTGATTTTTAGAAGCCTTTTGGGGGGCAGGAGCAGAGTGCCTCTCCGAATACTGTATTTCCATCTACAGTGGCCTTTGTATTCCAACTCCTTAGCTCGAGGTCAGGGCTTACACCCAAGACACTTGTCCCCGGGCTTGTTGGCACTTTGGCCAGTGCCTATTAAACATGCTGGAATAGTCTCTACAGTAACTTATGATGGGGGTGCGGTAGAGAGAGAGCCTAATGAGAGGGCTTTGAGATGCTCACAATTTCTTTGTCCTTGAGTAAGAAATGTATTTTAATCTTTCTACAGCTACATCCTGCCATCTGGCCTTGTGGCAAAACTCAAAAGAGAATTGTGCCTGAAGACTAAAGGCAGAACATGACCTGCATGTTAGATGAAATGGATGACTTCCCCCAAAGTCCACGGGGAGCAGCCCTTGATAAACAGCACTCTCGCATTTGTCTCCCATTTGGGTCCTCAAAAGAATTCGTAAATTAGGATTTCATGCTCATTCTTACTTCTTTATTGCCAAATGCAATATCTACTTTGAAATTCCTAGGGCCAACTGTTTGTGAATATTCAATAAATCATACCACTTCTTTAGCAGCAGTTTTCTCATTTCTATAATGACAGAGTTGAATTAAGTGACCTTCAAGGTCCCTTTCAGGACAAAATCCAGGCTATTTTAGAGAGTCCTGAGATCCAATGAGCACCTTCAAAGTCTGAAGGGATCAACAGTGGGTAGGTGATATACAGTTGCTCATCTTCTGCCCAGGCAGGCAAGAAATACCAAGAACACGATGAAAGGCAGTTGTGTATTTATCTAAATTTCCACTTTATAAAGCACCATCATAAGGCTACACGTGTCTCCAAGAGCTGGGACATCCTGGTGTTCTTTAAAGGCCCTGGCTAGCCACCTCCTGCTACGTGGTGCCCCAGCAGGCATGGGGGCAGAGTCTGATGGTCAGGCCAGGAGATGAGTAGCCCTTCACAGCTTTATCCAGCATCAACTCCTGAGGGAACTTAGCTGGATGCCCTGTGTCTCCATTTCGCTTGGAAATGGGTAAGGAGGATGATCTTTGTGACATTTCTATGTCCATTGGTTGGTCGAAGATTTGACTACGAATATCAGCATTTGTACGGTGCTTGCCAGTTGATAGAGAGCTTTCATTTCCATGATCTCTTGTGATCCTCTTACCCACCAGGAAGACTAACTAGATATTATCATCATTGCCTGTTTACAGGTGCAATAACTAAAGCACCAGAGAGATTGAGTGAGTTGCCCATTGTATTAGAGTGAGTAAGTGGCAGACTTGAACCCAGATCTTTTGACTCTAAATTCTGGGCTTTTCTCCTATGCCACATTGTTGCCCAAGAAATTCTATACTGAATCTGACCGTAACTTTCTTCAAAATGAGGATGGACCATTGGGCATTTTCCATCATTCTTGTTCAGGTAATCACTCTGTGCGTAGACTCCTGGTTCTTGCTCCTTACACTGTCTGCCCCTCCTACCTCATTCACATTTCTCCATTACATGGTGCTTCGCTGAAAAGGAATTTTGATGATTACAATTTTTTATACTTTGATACACATGTACTCTCCAAGAAACATTAACTAGATAAGCAGTTTTGGAAAAGTATCAAGGAAAGCGAGCAAGGCTTCATCTTGATGCATACAAAGAACATCTTTTGTCCATGCAGTTCTCATATCCATTCTCCCATCCACTCATGCATCCAAGCAAGCATGCATGCATCCATCCATCTACCATCCATCCATCCATCCAATGTGGATTGCCTACGTATATGGGTCAGGCGCTCTGATAGGCTTTTGGGTTACAACATTAAACGATACCCGCACAGGACCTTCCCTCACGGATCTTGAAGTTTATTGGAGGATGTAGAGAAGTAAATATACAAGCACAATTTTGTGTGAGAAATGATCTGATGGGGGAGTTTTGGGAGTTATGTAAGAATGCGTAAATGAGCCTTTGCTCCTCTGTCTTTAAATTCTTTCTTAAATTCCACTTACCCTGAAAGACATTCTACTAAGATTGATTTCTCACTGAAGGGCATTATTCTTTCAACATCGGTTATAGTCTGCCTCACATATTTAGTTATCCTTTTATGTGTATCACCTCCTCTTATGTACACATTTATATACATATACGTAGCACGATTGCTAGAGCTAGAGTTCCAAACCTGGCTATTTGCGGTTAACGGCGCAGTGGCTTCTCTGGCATTCACCCTGTGAGAATGGCTTTGTGTTTGCCTGAAGGAGGTGTGATGTTGTTCATTTGGTTTTGGTGCTGGGGCCGGGAGTGAGGATGAGAGGTGAGGGTAATGGAGGGCATGGCATCTGTTCCCACCTGCCCTCTGGACTGGGCTGGCTCTCTTAGCGAGGATGCCCTTGAGGCCAGAAGCTAAGAGGGCTCTTTTCACAGAAGGTTTTGTGAGATGTGGGGCACAGGGCTCTTATGACAATGGCTCTTCCATTTCTGTCAGATTCCTACACTCCTCTGGCACCCTAAGGGCTGGTGGCTTTGGGTTTCAGGAGACAGCACCCAGATGAGGACATCTGTGTGCTCACACGCACAGAGGAAGCAGCGCTAAGTGGTGTGCCCTGCCCAGTCTCCAGGGTCATGGGCACCAACGTGTGGGGCCTGAGAGGAAAGGAAGGAAATGGTACGTGCAGCTCAAAGTCTGGCTTCCAAGCATGGACGTTTCCTTTGGAAAGTCTCAGGAGTGCTCTGGGGGATGGGGCTGCTGAAGATCCTGCTGGTGCACACAGAGGAGAGGGTGTGGGCTGGGGGAGCCTGCCTCATACACACTATAGAGCCCCTGCATCCTCAGCTGGATCCTGGGGCTCATGATGTCAGCAGCCATCTCTGAGATGCCCCAGTCCTTTGTGGACTTTGCAATACTGCATATACATGGAAATGAAGTATCCATTGATTTCTCTCTGGTTTGTGGAAATGTTACACAGATCTGGAGTCAAAACTTGGTTTTTATCATTTATTAACAGTGGCTTTGCCCAAGTTACCCCACTTAAACTCGTCTCATGTGTTTTAGCTGCCACACCCTTGTACCCCACCTTCCTCTCAGTTGGGACTCCTCTCCCATCCCCCTGCCCTCCACGTATCAGACTCCTACTGTCCAGTCCCATAAGGCCCTGCTCGAAGAGGTGACTCCACGTACAAATCCCCCCGTTGTCCCAGCATTCTCTTTGGAATGTCTAGAAAACTCTGTCTTGGTTTCTCTTACAGCACTTTTCACTTTTCCGCCTTTGATTAAAGCTGTGTGTGCACAGGGCTCATCTCTCCCTCCCACCTGTGTTCTCCTGGTCAGCAGGAACTGTGACGGAGGAATTTTGTGTCATACATAACACCTTGCACATACTGGACACCAAATTGAGGAATGTAATGCCTTCTCCATAATACGCTCCTATGCAAGGATGACTTCAAGAGGCAAGGATGGCTCATTTATGTAATCATTTCTGTCCACTTCAAGGCAGCCCGTCACTTACGATTTAAAAATTCCTCTTGATGCTGCACAGCAGAAACCACTGGGACAAGCACTTATCTTTTGAAATGATATTTAGAAGTCCTTCGCTGGGTAAGCAAACTCTGAGCCCACCCTGAACTCTCACCGTAAGCCCTTTCTTTTAAAAGAACAAACCCTGCATTCTGGGCACATATGTCATGGCTGGAAAGAGCCACAAAGGAAAACCAAGAAAACAGCAGGTTCAATGATCAGCATCAGAACTGCTGAGCACTGTAGAAGGCATCTCAGTGAAGGTAATTCTCCCTCTTCTTTCTGCCCATCCCTAGTCCCTCAGGCTGTAACGCTCACTCTGACATTATGTTCTCTTCTTGTTTATCTCCTCAGTCTCTGAGGGCAGGGAGAATTTATCCAACTAATCTGTGTGCCGTGAATCCAGCTCAGGAGGCCTGCAGCCTCGCCTCCTTGGAGTGGGCACCCCACTGACCCTGCCTGGCCAGGTGCTTGGTCCAGGTGGAATATACCGTGCAGCTTAGGTGAGGGCAGCACGTCGTGCACACTGCTCTCATTCTGGGGGCAGATTCCTTGGCACAATGGGTCCTAAATTCCGCTAGACCAATGTGACAGAAATTTCACGGCATCCATGACTTCCGTCGCCCAGTATGTGTACACTGAGAGTTTGAATCTATGTAGTAAAAATGCCAAACTCCATACAGAGCTTTATGCTTAGTAAAATGCTTTCATACCCACGGTCTATTCAATTCTCAGAACAATCCATGAGGCGACCAGGGCAATTATCAAATGCAGTATAATTAGAGGTGTTTGGTGGCAAGCAACAGAAACCGATTTTGGCTAACTTCAGCAAAAAGTGAATTTATTGGGAGGATATGAAGGGCTCACATAATTGAAGGAACAGCTCAAGAACTGGGCTGAGATGATTCGGCTCATAGTGTCCATCCTTGGGACCCTAGGGTTGAGAGTCAAGGATCTGGGAGAGAGTCCAATAGGCTCAGCTCAGGTCAGCACCCCATCCCTGTGTAGGCAGGGCCTTTACTGACAGAGTCCTGCCAAGATGATCAGCTGTGGAGGGTGCAGTGGGGCCAGAAGCAGAAGAAGGCTATTTCCCAAAATGAATTTGAGATACTCGTAGTGGAGAAGGATTATGGAGTTTGGTGGGTCAAAACCAACAGTACCACCGTCCAAATTTCGTAGATGAGGAAATCGAGGCACCAAGAAGTTGAATGATTTATCCAGAGAATCAGAGAAGTGAAGCCAGGGTTACCATTATGGCCGCCTGATTGAAGTCTAATGGACTTTTTTTTTCTTCCCTCCTCTGATGTTATTGTGGAAATAACATGAGAATAGCAAAGACCACTTTGAGAATAATCACCCCTCATTCCATCAGCGTAACTGTTAACATGTTTCCTCCTCAATTTGTCCTCAGCACATTTTCTTTCTCACACAGCTTCAATCCCAGTGTCCCTGCTCCCTTCCCATTCATCTGCAAGGCTCCCGGGGGTAAATTCTGCTGACTTTGGTTTTTATGGTGCAAACAACAAACCACAGACAGGAGAAGGCAGTTTTGTTTGGGGTCAGTGGATCCCTTGTAAGTTACACCAATGGAAATTTACAAGGACAAAGGGAGTTTTTGGCTCAGGATCTAAAATTCCTTTCGATGCTGTTCAGCGGAAATCAGTG
Source organism: Equus caballus (assembly GCF_041296265.1). Classification (NCBI taxonomy): domain Eukaryota; kingdom Metazoa; phylum Chordata; class Mammalia; order Perissodactyla; family Equidae; genus Equus; species Equus caballus. Next base: position 43,167,447 of record NC_091691.1, read on the forward strand.
GGACAAGCACTTGACTTCTTAGATGATGTTTTGAAGTCAGTGCCCTGCTTTTGCTGAGGTGAATGGATGGGTGACTGTGCAGTGGGGGCATTAGGGTACACCTCTGTTGACAGGCTCTCCTTGGATGGATGTGAAAATGACACAGCTCAATGTCCAGTGCCTTTCACAGCTCCCTTTAATTTTAAGGTTCTGGAGTAGGAGAAGCAGACAGATATGATGAGATGCATGCCTGAGGTCATGTGATGAACCAGTCACGAGCTCAGAGAACCAGGTCCACTTTTCCTGATTCCAAAGGCACTGGATTCAGTCGGAACCACTTCACTCCAGCGCACGGTGCTGTGTTTCAGATGAGTGCAGTCAGTGCGGCCCCTTGGTGAGCATGTCCCTCTCCTGGATGGTGAACGAGAGGGCAGTGCTGACCCACAACAGGCAGACAGAGCTCTGAGGGGCAGTGGAGTGTGTGTGGGGCTCTAAATGGGACCTCAGAGCTATAGAAGCCTTGATGGCCGGAATCTGGGGGACACAGGGAACTGCTGTGTTTAAACTGTCAGCAGCTTTTCTATTTTTCTAGATTGAAGTTTGGATTATTCTCTGCAATGACATCTTTGTTTGGGGGAAAAGACTTCAAAGGTACCAAAGGGGAAAGACTTCTAGGTCTGTCCTAGAGTTCGTCAGGGAACATCCCACAACCACGTAGAGACAAAGAGCCCTTTCCTGGTGAGTCGGCTCCTGCCTGTGACCAAGCTAGCTGTGTCAGGTCTGAAGAGAACCAGGGGACATTTACTGTCCCACCCCCAGACACCTTTGGCTCCCACACAGCCTGCATAAAAAGGATCCCTGTTGCCATGGGTTTGCCTTCAAGTGTGGTAACAAGACTCGTGGAGTTGTCTAGTACCTGCCAGTTGGCATCTCAATGGCCTGGCCTCTGGGGAGAGGTCCTGGCTACCTCCCTTCTTCTCTCTTGCCCACTGTGGGGGGAGCAGATCCAGGGGAGCGTCTCTCTCGGCTCCTGGCTGGGGCGTCAGGTGAGCTGCTTGGGAATCTTCCCAGGGGGTGGGGTGTGGTTATTCTGATTCATTGATGATCAGGTAATGTTAGAGCCTTATTCAGGGAAGAAAAAAATGTGCATTTGTGACCCAGTTCTTAAAAAAAGAAGCTTTCGAACTTACTAGCCTGATAGCATAGACTGAGAGAATTGCATTCTGCACATTATTGTGCTGGCTGCAAAGCTTGTTTGGGACAGGATGTATCTTTCCCCTCTTGCTGATCTTTGGGGAGGTAGAGGCCCAGGCCTCTGGGAAGAGGCACCACGATAAAGCACTTCTGGATGGAGTGCTGGGAGGGAAAACCATAGCTCACCTTTCTCTTTGGGACATTCAGAGAGCAAAGGGGGAGCTAGTAGCGATTAGTCCAGGACACATCGGTGATGGCTGGACGGTCCCTCCCAGGGAGGCTGAGAGCTCTAGAGGACCCGGGCCTATGGACACTGTATGCACGTGTATCTGTCACTCACTTTGAAGATTTTTCTTCTCGGTTTTGTAATTCTCCCATTATCCCTAATTCCTCAATTAATTCTTGGGGAACTTACAGCCTGATCTAAGTGTTGGGGAAACTGAGGGAGAGGCTTGCATCCATGCTGGGGAGGGGTTTGGGATGGGGAGCACATTGTGATCTGGCAGCAGGTGGCTCATGAGCCTCCCTAGAGACCAGACAGCTGGCCAGTGATAGAGCCTGGAGTCGTGGACTGTGCAAACCTTCCAGGGATTCCCAGAAGCCCTTTGGGAGGAAACCTGGTGAAAGAGGGGATTTCCTGCAGTTTGGTGAGGTGGTGGCTGGGCTACCGTTATTTGGGCATTAAGGGACGTCTGGGTAGCACAGAACCAAAGGGACACAAGTCCTGCAGACTGCCCCCGACTTAGTTCTGATGTCCTTTGGGTTCTGCGCCATTCTTCTTGTTCTGCCTTGCCTCTTTGAGGGTCTGGCACCGCTTCTGATTCCTCCACCTCATCCCTGTCCCCGGGGCTCCCAGCTTTGCTTTTCCTCTTCAATGACAGGTCACAATGAACACAAGGGTTGGGTGTGGAGAGATGAGACAAAGGGAAATTCGACTGTCTACCACTCTCCTATCACTCTGGGTAAAATTCCCAGAATTCCAGAAAATTGCACGTTGGCCCATCTCCTGGACAATCTTCTGTATCAATAGCATTTCGGAAACTTTGATGAAGAAGCCAATAACTTCAGAGAGAAGAGCTCTGTGTCCTGGGATTGGCAACTGTGTTTTCAGATAGTCTGGGATCCCTGGGCCGCTTACGTTGGAGAGGATGCAGTTAGCAGTGAGACAAACGCCTAAAATCCAAAAACGTTGAAAAATCAACTCATTTAAAAATAGATGGGGTCTTCTCTGGTAAATAAAATAGCTTAGACACTATGTTGGGTAATATTTTGGGTCTTTATTTTTATTTACAAACTTTCGTATTCCACAAATTACTTTGAGTCCATTTATAAAGATCTTACGAGGCAAAGAAGCAAGCAGCTGAGGGAGTTAAGAGTGGACACAAAATAAAGGATGAGATTTGGGACACAGAAACCAGGACAGGGTAAGTGTCTCCCTCAGAGAGAATCGTGAGGCCGCAGACCTCCTCTGTGTTGGAGGGAGGAGGAGATTCTGTCCTTGGCCCTGGGGCTGAGGAGGCTTCTTGAACATCTCTCTGCATTTGCCTGTAGAGCTTTTTCAGGAAAGAAAGAAAAACTCTTAGCTCTGTAGCCGCTGCCTTGAGTTGTCTCCCTTCTATCATAAGTACTCCCGCGCTGAGACCAGCGCCTGTGGCTTCAACAGCAGCCGTCACTAAGACTCTTGTTCTGCCATCTTTCCTGAGCGCTAGACCCCAATTTCAAACTGCTTCCTAGGATTTCCACCTTCACGCCCTGCAAACCTCTCATACTTATCACGTCCAAAATGGGTCTGAATTGTGTTTCTGCATCTCTGTTTTCTAAGTTGCTGGATGACATTTTCTGTCTGGAATCCGCCACGGTCTTTTCTGGCTGGGGAATTCATCTTGGTGTTTTAAGTTCACTGTCTCTCTGCCGCCCTCACCAAGTAGTCAGGATGGAGCTGTTGCTCTCTCCTGTGTCCCCGTGGTACCTGGCCCCTCTTTTAATCTAGAGCTTTCTTTGACAAGAAACATACACAAGGATCCAGCACAGTGTTTAGGACACCGGAAGTACTCCATAAATGCTTGTTGATAACTGCAGCGGTAGGTGAAGGGAACTCTTTCCTGATTGTCAGGAAAACTGTCACTGTTATTGAAACGTGAAGACGCAAGTGCTCATGCTCAGCAAGGGGAGCAGAGCAGCGCTAGAACTTCTCACCCTGGTGGGACAGGAATGTCTGCAGGAAAAAGACAAAGAGCTCTCACAGGTCGGTGATAGTAATAAAAGGCAAAGCGTGGCACTCTTCTGTTTCTGACCTCAGGGAAGAGCTACAGAAAACTGATGCTCTGCTCCAAAATTTAGCAGTCCAAGTCCTTTGTCCTAACTATATTACAAAGTCTGCCTGCGGCTGATTTAATGCACAGCTGACCTCACCCCTGCGACATCCCAGAAGCACTTGAGACTGTGTTCTGGGAGATGACTCAGAGCAAGATCCCCTAAAGCTGGGAAACACTGGGGCTCAGTTAAGGCAGGCACTGATAGATAAATCAAGTGTGTGAAGGAAAAACGAAGAACTTTATGTGAATGAGTAAGTATTTCTGTTTTTTTAAAGCTTGCATTAAAGCTTTAAAGCATAATAAAGCTTATTATGCAAATGCACTATAGTTAAAGGTTTGCACTCTAACCTGGGGAGAGGATGCGGTCAATGGTGAAACAAACCCCTAAAAGAAATGCATTGAAAGGCTGATTCATCTTAAAAATATTTCAGATGACCTAAAATATGTAAAATGTCTTAAAAGACTTATGATGTATTTTGGACTTTTTGACAGGCAAAGACTCAAAGATGAGCAAATAAAACCATTAAGACTCTTCCAGTGTGGATGTCAAAATTGCAAAAAGATATTATCAATTTGGTAAACGCTCAATCTGGAGGCCAGAAGGTAGTTTCAGGGCTAACAAAAATGTCTAAATATATGGATTAAAATGATATTTTATAGAATCGATTACTATAAGCACATGCAAGAAGGCTAAATGGGGGATGCTCAGTTACGTCTGGGTGACATTACTGAATTTTGTGACAAGTGACAGAATATTGTGCTGGATGAACCACGAGTTTCACAGCTGTGGAGCATTTCTTAAGAATGAATGCAATTCACTCAGTTTCCTATATCACCCCAGAGAGAGGCATAAGTATTGAAATATATTATTACGAGATAAAAAACTCCTTATTATTGGCCATTGTTATAAGTACGGACCCTCATTTTAAATCTGAAGCTCTCTTGAAGATGGGAAGCATGGAACTAAGTAGGGACTCATGTTCTAACATCATTTGCCCTTTTAAATTCATCCCTATTAGATGTACGTCTTTACCAGCACACATTACTGTTTTGACGAGAATTTTCAGGGATCCTGTCGGGGACAGGCCGGTGCTGGAGGGAAGGAGAAGGCATGCCAGAAGAGAACAGAAGTGAGACAGGTCAGCCGGGGAACGGTGGAAGGAGAGCACACCGGCCAGCAGAGAGTGGTGTCCGGAGGGTGAGAAAGGACTGCAGAGCCCGAAGGCGGGCAGCCTCAGGGACCGGATGAGAGCACGCTTTCTGGAGCCTGGCTTCAGAGGCCCAGACTCCAGGGACCTGGGGTCTTTCACTGCCGTCTAAGTACTGCTGGCCGGGAACAGCTTGCTTTTTCTTGATCGGATTCAGGACTGCACCCCGAGGGGGGCTGGTCTTTCATGGCGGGGGCTGGTGAGGATGAACTGGCAACCACAGCGACAGCCGCTGGTCACGAGGTCAGTGCCTGTGCCACGGGTAGGCTGTTGATTTTCAGGGGCCGATTTCTCTTTAGACTCAGGGTTTTAAAAATTCTTCTGATTGGTGGATTCCAGCTTATAACTTAACCTTAAAAAAATAACAACCCCCCAAAACAGGGGGCGGGGATATTGAGGGACTTCAGGCAGACCCTGTGCCAGGGCGCTGTGAGCACTCGCACTCGGGCTGCCCGGCCGCTCCTCCAGGACGCGCTGTGTGCGGGGGAGGAGCCAGGCGCGCTCACACACTGACCCGCCAAATTTTGACAGTCTTGCCGGTGGAGCTTTTTTATCCCCGTTGTGTAGATGAAAAAACACAGGCCAGGAGAACGACTTTCTCATAGTCGCAAAGCTAAGAAGGGCTGAGCTGGCCTTGCAGCCCAGGCCCGTTTGGCTTTCACCCCTACGGTTTATCTGCTGCCCCAGGACCAGAAAACACATTTTAATCCATCCGGGCTTTGAGGATAATCTCAAATCTCTTATTCATGGTAAAATGTCTTGGTGAAATTTGAGAGATTGGAGATGAGGAATAAGCTCTGAGAAGTACGTTGGCTCAGCTGCCTTTAGGAGAGTCAGTCCATGGAACAAATGAAAGAATGTAGTATTATGAACCACAGACTTGTCCCCTGAAGGTCGTGGTGTGATAGATGCTCAGTCTGGGCTGGTCAGCTCAGCTTGGGCTTGACTTCGTGGCTGGTGAACACTTGTGCTTAGGGGAGTCTGCCAGCTGGCAGACCTGTGGCCTTTCTCCATATCTCAGCATCCTTATGGACCAGTGGAGCATTGGCTTTGCCATATGCTAAATAGTTAGTTCTGCGGCTTTCATTGGTAGGATAAGGCTTGCCATATTTTATCTTGGCTGTTCTACTAATATCTGGAATGATCAATAGAATGCCTTCAACACGAATGACAAACATTAATGTACAACTGAAATTACACAAGATTGTAACCTATCATTAACTCAATAAAAAAATAGAATACCTTCATTCATTCATTCAACAAATATTTATTGAGTGCCCTATGTGCCAAGCACTGGGCTAGATTCCAAGGTGGGCAGTGCCTGCTCCAGATCAGCGTTTCCCACAGAATGTTCTATGATGATGAAATGTTCTATTGTCTGTGCTGTCTAAGATGGGAGTTATTAGCCTCATACGGCTAGTGTGACTGAGGAACTGACTTTTTAGTGAATTTTAATGAATTTCAATTTAAATAGCCATGTGTCCACGGGCTGCCATATCAACAGCACACATCTGGATTAGTCTTGGGCTGTATTTTGTACATACTGGAAACATATGTTTGTTAAAATTTTAGTAAAATTATATGTTACACACTAACATATGAATATAATAAATGTTGTAAATAGACTTTCTATGTATTGATTTATTCAAAGACATTTAGGTGATGTCTTCTATGAATCAGGCACTATGCTAGATCCTGTGGGAGGGAAAAATGGTGTGTGAGACCTAGTCCACGTTCTTAAGGGCTCACAGCTTTGTAGATAAGTGTTCGCACCCACACATGCACATTTACGCATCTGCACATAAAAATACTAGGTAAGCAACTGCCTAACGCCCTTAGGCAAGTATGCCTCACAGTCACAAGATAGGTGACAGTTCCAGTCATCAGATCCCAAGGAAAATGGGCATTTCTTTTTAAGAACAAGGAAATCTTTCCCGGAAGTCCCCCCAGCCTACTTCCTCTCGTGCTTCCTTGGCCAGCATTTCAGCACGTGTCCATACCTAAACCAGTCCTCTCAGGAGGAATGGGATTACCGCGACTGGCTTAGGGATTCACTCCAGTTGGGTTCTTCTCTTATGGATGGATACTTGAACAGATCGGCGTTCTGTCAGCAAGGCGCTGGGGTAGTGGAATAGATGTTGAGTTGGCAATCACTGTCCGTCTGAAAATGTACCCCTCCTCCGAATCAGGGCGGGCCCCTCCAGTCAGGGCACCATTCACTCCTCTGTCAGAACACTCGCAGAGGAGAGGGTGATAATGCGTCTGCTCAAGAGCTTGAGTTCCTGTTAAGGGTTGGCTACCAGCGACATACCTCTCTGTTAAACTGTGAGCTCACTGAGGGAGAGAGCCTGACACCCAGCGTGGTTCCTGGAATATGCAGAGCTCGATAGATATTTGCTGGACCAAATATACATTCTTCAAGCACAAGTCAGCACACACCTCCTTTCCTCATTTGTTCTTTCAGAGACTACACCTGATCTGGATTGCAGCTGGGATTGGAAAGGAAATTTATTTCTACTGAATGAAGACGTGTCAGAGTGAGCAGGCAGGTGGCGGCTGAAGCACGGAAGTGGGCTCGAGAGAATAATGTCAAACAGACAAGGACTGTCAGAGGTTTTAGAAGATAAACCTACTAAACAACTGTACAGAAGTTTAATGTGCTGTTAATGCAGAAACTTCCAAATGCATTCGGGAATCAAAGGCTTCAAGAAGCTGATGTAATTGGCACTTGGAATATGTTTGTATTAATTCACATGGACTGTAAAAATGTGATCTTATCTTCCATTTACAGGCTTTGTTATTTTCTCCATTTAGTTCCACCTTTTCTTTTCTGCCTGGCCTCCTGACTCTTGAGCTCTGACGCTGGCACATCTGCACCGTCTCAGCTGGATGTTTATGGGGTGTCAGATGCCTGCACAACGAGAGCGCTTCCTGGCTCTGGGAATTAGATGTTAAGAGAGAGAAAACAGGGCCCAAGAACACGTACCGCTTAGCTTTGAGTTAGATCATTTGAAAGCTATGTACCTGGACCTCATTATCTTAGCTCCATGCAGAAAAGCATCCAACTAATTAAGATTTAATGTTATGTCTTCAGCTTTTATAGAGGGCAGCTGACACAGAATTACTTTTGAAGAACAGACCTGGGTACCTTACAGAGGTACAGCGAAGGATGTTATCTATCCCGTTACCTGAGATCCTTTGTATTAGAACCTGCAGGGCAGGAAAGGCTTGTTTCTCCAAATGAAGCTTCCATTGACCTAACAGTGACAAGTATTTCCCACACTGTCACAGGGGACTCAGGGCTGAATTTTGCCCCCAATGGCGTCATCTATCACATTCTGGTGCCTGGTGGCATCTATTTATTTGATCCTTTCAACTGCTTTTGATTCTGTTTTTATTATTTATTTTCCTATTGTATATTGTGGTTAATTTTCTAAGTTGCCTCAAATGTTTATGAATATGTGTGCATGTGTTTTTTTCTTATTTATCTACCCATGTACCCACCTACCTACCTACCTACCCACCTACCTACTTACATACTCATCCACCTACCTACCTGCCCAAATACCCACTTACCTACCGACCTACATATCTTCCTAGCTGTGTATATGGTACGGAGCTGCATCAGCCTGGACTTCTTTAAAGTAACTGAGTTGTTTTTCTTTCCTTTGACCAGATTATTCAGGCATTTCCTACAAATAATCTGGAGGATTCAGAGACAGATGTGTAAGGAGCTAGAGGCCTAGGTCTGATTCCAGCGTTGTCTCCTGCTAACTGTCTGATCCTGGACAAGTCATCTAGCCTCTAGGTGTTTCAGTTTGGTCATCCTTAAAATGGGAACAATTGTGTCCAGTCACCTATCTCAGAGAGTCAGAGCGAGGACATACATATTTTGGTGTGTGAATATCTATAAGGCTGGAGGTAAAGTGTTTATTAGGACAAAGTCTTTGGCCAGGAGCCTGGAAGATCAATTGGCATCCTCAGAATATATTTAGAATGACTTGAAGGTCTCCTCCTAAGTGTTTCCTTCCGGTAATCCTGACATTTCTACCTGTAGATCCTTTTTCAGGATCCTGCAGGAAACGTTTATTTCATGGGTTATTGACCCAGTGAAGTCACATTTCTATTTCAATCTACAGCTTTCACATTTTTATAACTTTTGAAGAAAACGAATTACTTTTCGTTAAGTTCGGATTCCTGCTAGCTTAGGTTCAGTTTGTAAGTTAGAATGCCTTTTGAAATATAACGAGGTTTTCTGCCGTGTTTGTCTTGTGTGACAGCACCGTGCAGTCTACCGCTCACTGGTCCACATCAGCAGATTCAGTCTCCTTTTGATGCTTCAGGACATGTGGCCGTGTAGCGGGGAACTGAGGTCGGAGGGAAGCGGGTGTAGGATAAATGCTGAAGTGGAGAGTGGGTAGCAAGAGAGGGTAGGGGAGGGAAGTTGCTGGAGTACTTAATATTGAGGATCAGGCCCAAGACGAGCTTTCTCCATAAAGAATGGGGGAAGCTGGCAAGAAATTGAACTTCCAGCGTAAGCACAGGCTGAACCTGGCCCTGTGGAACTCAGACCTCAAACTTATTTGCAAAGTATCACTTTCTTTCGAGGAGACTCAGGAGTGACTTACAGGTTCCATGTGGAATTCCCAAGCAGGAAGCCAGTCCCTTCACGACTTTCTCAAGATTCCACTAACCTCTCGCCTCCCACGTGGGTTCTTTGGCTTTGTGAGACAGATAGGGTAATATGTTACCATCACCATTTTATTGATAAGGAAAACGAGGAGCCAGAGAGGTTATGTGACTTGTTGAAAGTCACACAACTAGTTAGTGGCAGGGCTGGACCTGGGAGCCAGCGTCGTGATGGAGAGGCCTCCTCTGGCTAACATGCTGCTACTGTGTGCGCCAAGACTGGCTGCTCTTTCCGAGGCCATCTTTAGAATGTTCTCCCAGCTGATGCCCTTGAGAAATGAGGTAACATCTCCCCACCCCCTACCCCCTATAGAGCAGACGCTTACTATTTGCTGTGAAAGCAGTGGATTCCCCAAGCTCAGTGTTTCTGGACTGTAAACCCACTTCATGTGTAGTGTCAGTCTGGGCCCCCCGGACCACATCTGTGGAACTCAAGGGCAAGGGGAAGCCATGCAAATATGCTGATGCTCATGCTGCTTGCTCTGTTGTGAGTAATATCATCTTTATTTCTGATCCAGGAGTCTCATGGCTCCTGCCAGCATCCACGAAATGGAATCGGCTAACTTGTTAGCTTGTAAAGGGAGTAAAGTCACATGTTAGACCTGATGCCCAGCTCCTGGCTGGGGCTCCTCCCACAATTGTACCTTATGTAGATAACTCAACCCAAGGGGAAAGAGTGATTGTCAGAAAGCTCACCTGGTGACGTAACTAGATCTGTTCCATGGTCCCTCCTTTTGATTGTCTAGGTCTGGGCTGCCATTTGCAGGCCTTCAGTAACATGTGGTTGACTGGTTTATTGGTAAGCAGAGATCCCTCGAAGCCAGTGAGGCTCGTGTAAACCAGCCGGTGGAAGTGATAGGGAGGGAGCAAGGAGGAAGAGAGAGAATAGAAAGGGAAAAGGAGGACCATTTTGCAAAGACATTTCTTTACCATTTTATGTACCTGCCATGTCATGACAAGAAAGAAAATGGTGGGGAAGTTGTTCTGCTAAGGCCGCTGCATCCTTGAGGGTCTATGAAATGGGGCAGGGGAGCAGGGCTTGTGGGGGTGGGGAGGGAGCTAGTGAGGGTGGAGGGCTGGTGGGAGAAGAGCTAAGGCTGGGAAAGGTCACGCTGAGTGGGCCAGGGTAGCAGGGGGAAACGAGGCCAGGCAGGGTCACGACTTCACCCATGGCATTTTATGTTATTTTTTATTTTTGAGGAAGATTAGCCCTGACCTAACATCTGCTGCCAATCCTCCTCTTTTTGCTGAGGAAGACTGGCCCTGAGCTAAGATCCGTGCCCATCTTCCTCTACTTTGTCTGTGGGACGCCTGCCACAGCATGGCTTGCCAAGCGGTGCCATGTCCGTACCTGGGATCTGAACCGGTGAACCCTCAGCCTCCGAAGCAGAACGTGCGAACTTAACCCCTGTGCCACCGGGCTATCGGCCACCCATGAGATTTTCACCTTGCTGACCAGTTCCTTGCAAGAATCCTAAAGAAAGCTTAGACAGTGAGGAGAGGCCGAATCACGAGTGAAGGTTCCAGTTTCTTTAAGCCAGACAAGCCTCCTCACACATGTGGTCCACAGAAAGCGAGGCCAACTCTGGCCAAGACATGTCAACCACTATAGAAATCTGAAACGATAGCAGGTGTTTCTCAAAATAACTTTCCCATTATTGATTGAGGTAGATAGGCCTCTGTCATAACACCTTTAATTGCTCATCAAATGTTGACTAAAATTGAGTAGTTTTCTTTCAGGGGGAGTTAGCTTTCTTAAATTACTAGCAAATGAGAGGTTTGTAAAAAATTTGCCACAGAACTGTATGTGTGTACACAGTGGTTAATGGTCAGTAACTAGATAATTTTCTCTATTGCCTGGAGATTCTATTTAATGTTTAACTTAAAAAAGTTGTACCACTTAGACGAGGTATCCAAAGGAGTCAGATTTGTAGAGACAGACAGTAGCATGGTGCTCCCAAGGGCCGGGGGGGGAGTGGGAATGGTGATTTGTTTAGTGGGTACAGAGTTTCAGTTTTGCAAGATGAGAAAGTTCTGGAAATCTGTTGCACAACAATGTGAATATATTTAACATTACTTTATGTTGTGTTTTTTACCACAATTCAAAAAAATTGCAGAGGACATCCATGTATAGAGTGAACACAGTGTTGACTTTGTAGTTTTAACTTCCCTGGCTGATTTAAATTAAAATGTTCATCCTGTGGGAAGAAGCAGAGATTAGAAAGGAAGAGACTTCTTTTTCATTGAATTTTGGAGAACTCCCCAGGCTGAAGTGGCGGCTAGGTGAATGTGTGGTCCATCCATGGAGGAATGGATAGAACACATGAGCACACACGTAGAAAATTTGAATACACTTTACATTCCACTAAAGGTCATTGCATGGTTTCTTGTGCAAAAGAAAATCATATCAATGCTTATTAATTTTTCAGCCATTATAAAAGATCACTAATTGGGGAAGACATTCCTGGGTATATATCCCAAAGAAATGAAAGCAGGGTCCTGAAGAGAGAGTGTTACGGAGCCCTAAGGGACCCATGACCCGCAGGTACATCCTTTTGCCTGGAGCCGCCCTTGCCAATAGGATGAGACTGGGTTTGGAACAGCAGAGCAGAAACGTTATTCACTGATCAATGAATGGAGGAGGCAGAGCTCACGCTCTAACACACCTTCTCCCTGAAGGGAAGGTGAGCAGGGTTATTCTGGGATGTGAAGGGGGAGGGGTCTCCACATCATGGTTCAGGGCAGGGGCATTTGGGGCATGTCCAGATCTTCCCTTCTTGCACATGGCAGCTTTTGTGTGTGTTTCCTTTTGCGCACAGAACCCCATCGCCATCTTGGACTTTTCTGGTTTGGACTGGTTCTATGATTTGGGCATCTGGCAATGCTCCGCCTTGGTTCCTATAAACAAGCACAACTTAAAAACAAAGTGTTAGACCTGGAAAATGTTTTACGGACTTCCCTGAGCAACAAAATTTGTACACTCATGTTTATTGCAGCGTTATTCATAAAGACCAAAAGGTGGAAGCAACCTAAATGTCCATTGATGGATGAATGGTTAAGCAAAACGCTGTCTATACATACAGTGGAATATTATTCAGCCCTAAACAGGAAGGATATTCTAACAAATGCTACAACATGGAAGAACATTGAAGACATTATGCTAAGTGAAATAAGTCAGTCACAAAAGGACAAATATTGTATGAATCCACTTACATGAAGTCCCTAGAGACAGAAAGTGGAATGGTGGTTGCCAGGGATTTGCAGGGGTGGATGGGTTGGAGTGATCAGGAAGGTAGTCTGTAATGGGGACAGAGTTTCAGTCTGGGAAGATGCAAAGAGCCCTGGAGGTGGATGGTGGGGTGTCTGCCCAACAGCGTGAATGTACTTCATGTCGCAGAACTGCACACTGGAAAATGGTTAAGGTTGTAAATTTTATGTTCTGTTTGTTTTACCACAGTTAAAAAAATGATAGAAAATGCTGTTAAAAAAAGATCCCTACTTAAGGAAGAAACTCATCCACTTTGCCTTTTGGGTCGTGGATTTCAGGTGGCCCTGGCCCGTGTGGAACTGGGCGCACAGGAGTGGGCCATCCACATGACGCCCTCTCCCCAGCCCTCCACGTTCCAGCTGGACAGGGGCTCACATGGTTGAAACATCTAAGTCTTGTCTCACTCTTGCTCTTCTTTCTGACACCGAGTCCTCGTGTCTAAGGAGCTGGAAGGTGATTGAAATAAACAAGACCTCCCTCTTGCCCGACTTGGTATTCTTTTCACGTTCTCAAGCATTTGCAGTTTTCTACCCTGCACATGTGTGAGGAAGATTTTCTGATATCAAGGATATTTTGTCTTTTCCTCATTAAAGAAAGCCTTTGATTCAGCCAGAATCCTCTCTGAGTGAGGTAATTTCTCCAAATATTTCACTTGTAAGAATTAGTGATTCTTAAGCGAGACCATGGTCATATTGACCCAAGATGTCTGTTTGGAACTGCCCTCTGAGCCTTGCCAGGGTGAGCCCGACACCTGGACGTCAGCTTGCTCCCGTCCGAGGGAACGTTGCCCACCCACCAGCCCACGTTGACGATGATCGTGTGATGGGAAGGCTGTTCAGTGGCAACACTGACTAGCTCCCACAACCGCAGACTCCTGTGTTGCTTTGTATGCAAAATTCCTGCCCCGAAAAGAGCAGTTTGGGCAGTTAAGACTCCGGGCAAAGCCATGATGATTGGAAAGATGATTTACTCCATATTTCAAGAAAAACCGTGTTTCCTTGATCAGCATTAACCCACAGGTATTTAGTTGAATTAGAGGAAGGAAATGACGAAATTAATCCAAGTCAAAAGGAAGTGAATAATGGGTTCCTTAATCCAGAGCAGAGGCAGAGTGGGCATTATGGAAACAAAGCACGATGTGAGGGCCTCGCAGCCCTGGTCCTCTGCCTGGAGTTTCGGCCTCAACTGCTTTGTTAACTCTAAACGAATAGGTAACCTAAAGTAGAAACATTTCTGAGCGTTAGGAGCTCTGTCTGTCTCTACATGAGGTTGTTTCGATTCCCCCTGATCTCTGGTGTTTATTCTGTCCTCATGCATCGGCATCTCTTGGATGTTTGGAAGGCCCACAGTGGTGCAGGCCTTTCCTTCCTCCTGCTGAAAGAGCGCATCGGCGCACCCCAAAGAGGAAAGGTCTGTAATGAGCATCATCGTCCCATATCACAGAGAACCAAAACTTAAAGAAATAATATGCTCAAAGTCACTAGCTGAGAAAGAGGTGCCTGGGATTGACCCCAAAGAGAGGGATTTGACAGCCCAGGCCTCGCCCCGTCCATGCCCTAAGTGCCAGGGCACTGCACTCCATTTCTTCCAGCCTCACTCAACAGGGCCCTTGAGCAGTTGGTTCCCAGGATAGGGAGGTCTTGAGCCCCGGTGCTGCATTCAGAGAGCCGTGCACACAGTGAGTGGTGTCTCCTTCCAAGCCGAGAGAGGAGTGCAGAGAGCCTCGGGGCTCGGAGAGCTGGTCTGCATGTGTGCTGGAACAAGGTCCTAGTGGGGTTTCTTAGGCTACTCTGCCTGGGGTACTGACAGACTTCCTCTGGCAACACTCTTCCCCTTGTTGACATACACTGTCTCTCCCTAGGATGAAAGCTGCTTCTGGGACGTGGAGTTAGGATGGCCTCAGCCATCTTCCACTGCTAGAATCTAGAGCCCCAACTAAATTGCCCCCTGACACCCCATGTTTCCTTGTGGGTTTGAAAGGTTTTCTCTTTCAACTCCTCGGTGTGAATGGATAAGAGAACTCTCCTCCCTTCCCTTAGGAGTAAGGGCACTACATAATTGTCCTCACCGGTCCGAACCCTCCCAGAAGGGTAATGTTCTGATGCGTCCCTTACTAGTGCAGGACGTCTCTCCTCAGCCCATTCAGCACTTAGCAAGTGCCCCGGCACCTAAGCTGGAATGAAAACAGTAGTGCCCTGATCCTGAGGTTGGCAACACGGCTTGAACACTTGATTGAAGCAAATCCTTGCTAAAGTGTTTCTGCTTCATGCTAGGCTTTCAAAATTCCTCCTTTAAACTTTTGTTTTCTCCTCATCTTCTACTTTTAGTCTCACTAACCATGTGCTTGCAGTCCATTTTCCTAACCACTCTCAGAGGGCATCGTTCGCAGTGATGTCTATCTTTTCAGATGTATATTCGGAAATACATGATTGCTATTTATAAAAAAGCGGTAAATAACAATCTTCAAGGGCGCTGTGTGATGTATCACGAGATTCCTTAGTTATTGTCCAGGTTTTGAGTTAATGACGTCCAGCATTATTTTCTCCTATCTCTTTCTGTTCCCTGGGAGTTATTAGCTATCCATTCACCTCTGGATACTGAAATTTAACAGATGCATTTTCTTCGCAAATTGCCCATTTGATCCTGACTCGAACGTCATCAACCTTACAATTGACTCGGATCGTGCCTTCCTCACTGGAGAGTCTGGGACTTGTCTCCGTCTACCCAGGGCTCTTTTCTTCTCACCGAACAGTTTTTTCCGAGAGTCTGTTCATCACCAGTGCAGACGCTTGGCTGAAACTTATCTTAATTTCTTCCCTTCTGTTTTTGAAGTTCTTATCCATTTTCTAATCGCTTCCTGACTCCAACTGCAATCTCCCTTTTATGGTCGTCTTCAAATGTAGTTCTCTAAACTTCACATGGTTTAGATAGAACTCAGCCCAAAAAGGCTGTGACTTGGACGTGAGATGCTAGGATACCCAACACCTCCCAGTGGCTTACAGTTGACTTGAACTTTGAGTTCCAAATCCTCTTGGACATACATGTGGGACACTGCTGAGCTCATAACTAGTTGCTTCTCTGCCCACTCCCTCTTCCCTTCTGTTTGACATGCTTGCCACTGAGACCTAAGGGAGCCTTCATGACCATGAGCATGCGTCATCTATGAGAGGGAGGGCGGGTGGATTGGGTGAGGGGGAGCGGGAGGAGAATTAAAGAAGGAAGGTGGTTTGTTCATGCCCACGGATTGCCTTCACAGATTACAGCTAGTTCTCATTCACGGAAGGCACCTGTGTAGGATACAGGCCTACCTCACCTTATTGTGCCTCACTTAATGGCACTTCACAGATACTGGATTTTTTTACGAGATGCTCCACCAGTAAAAAGATTATGACTTGCTGAAGGCTCAATGATGGTTAGCATCTTTTAGTGATAAAGTATTTTTTAATTAAGATATGTACATTGTCTTCTTTAGACATAATGCTACTCCACACTTGGTAGACTACAGTATAGTGTAAACATAATTTTTATGTGCACTGGGAAACCAAAACCTTCATGTGACTCGTTTTATTGTGATATTTGCTTTATTGCGATTTTCACTTTTTTGCAGTGGTCTGGAACCAAACCTGCAATATCTCCAAGGTATGCCTGTATTGCTCTGTTTTTCCATACCCCCCGGGGGCTTCTGACACATGCCTGAAATTGTTTTAATGAGGCTAAAGCTTTTCATTCCACTGGCTGCAAACACTGGGGAGAAGTGCATATTGACTACAGCCATGCTAAGGTGTGAACACACCTGTGCAAATCCTATAGGGTATGATAGGGCCAGAAGGGAGGGAGAGAGAATCTTAGGGTTAGGTCATGGAGGGGAAAAGAAGATATGGGGCGAGCAGGTCTAGGGTGTTGCTGATTCTGCATCTGTCTCACAGTTCTGTACCATTAGGGCACACGCGGACACCAGTCATACCATGAAATTCTGGGGGAGTTTGCCTACATTAGGAAGGGGCAGGGTCATGACAATTCCTAGCACAGGTGCTGCAATGGTCTGAATGTTTGTGGTACCCAAAATTTATATGTCGAAACCCTCAACCCCAATGTGATGCTAGGAGGTGGAGTCTAGGAGGTGAATAGGTCGTGAGGGTGGAGCTCATGAATGGGATAGGTGTCCTCATGAAAGGAACCCCAAAGAGCTCTCTCACCCTTTTCCTACCGTATGAGGAGACAACTAGAAGTCTGTACCTGGAAGAAGGGCCCCAGTAGAGCCCGACCATGCTGGAGCCCGGTCTTGGACTTCCAGCCTCCAGAACTGTGAGAAATAAATTTCTGTTGTTTAAGCCCCCAGTCTGTGGGACTTTCTTACGGCAGCCCAGACTGCCTGAGGCAGGTGCTGTGATTTATCAGGAGTCCTCAAGCTCGGGGAATGTTCTAAGTGGCTTTCACTGAGTTGAAGAGGGAGAAGAAAAATGACCGGCTTTGGTTTATGTTACTGATAAGTAGAAAGGAGCTGCATCTTCAGCACTTTAAAGGTAATGTTTCAAGAAACGTTGCAAGTGATGTCATAAATATGAGCGGGTCATATTCTTCACAATGAGGTGAGGGCCTGCTTTACGTTCCTTCAATCTGCCCAACAATGTGTGAAATTCCTTCTCTGTTCAGTGTTAGTGCGTGAAAGAAACGTTCACTCTTGGAACCAGACTGTCCTGAGCGGGAGCCCAGGCTTGGAGCCAACGCCCTGGGTCTTACTCCAGGCTCTGCCACTTCCCAGTTGGGTGGCCTTGTGCAATTTACTAAGTCTCTCTCTGCCTTTAACAGGATCAGCTGTACAGTTTGCCAGGCTCAGTACAAATGAAAATGCAAGCCCTTTTCAAAAAATTATTAGGCAAGCATTTGACCAAGCCTGGGGCCCATGTGACTGTGCAGGTTGCACACCCATGGAGCTGGGCCTGGTCCTCATTCCTCACGTGTAGGTGAGGATATCGATAATAACACCCTCTCAGGTTGTTGCACAGATTCAACGCACTATTACTAACAGAGAGTTTAGAGTGGGTATTAGCATTACTCAGGGGTACGACATGCAGGTTAAAAGAAAGAGCCCTTTATTAGGGCCAGTCAGCCCGGATTTGTGGGGTCTCAAGCAAGTCTCTTCCAGCCTTTAGTGTCCCACTGTGACGTGGAGATTACAATGCTTGCCCCACATCCCTCACAGAGCTGTTGTGGGGGACAAGGCAGTATGGACAGGATGACCATCTCATGCCTGTAGGCTGGGTTCTCTGGTTTTAGCACTGGAACCCCATGTCCCAGGGACTGTCTCTGCCCTGAGCAAACTGAATGGCTGGTCACTGCATTACTGAGCTTTGCTCAGGCTTTTTACTAGGCAGCCCTGCACTTCATTTCGTTTCATTTCCCTCTCCCCAGCTTCGTGTATGAGACAGAGAGGCTCGCCTCCATTCTGCAAGTGTGAAGGCTGAGTTCTGAGAGGTAATTGGTGGCAGCTCTGGGGTTAGAATTGAGGCCAGATTGTTTTAATTTCCAAACAAATGCTTATGCTTTCTTCTGCACCAGTGGTCCTTGAATGCCAGCACGTGTCAAAATCACCTGGAGAGCCCACCCTGGAGGTTCCAGCTCAGTTGGTCTGTGGTGGGGCCCAGGAATGTGCATCTCTAACAAGTTCCCAGGGGTACTTGTGCTGCTGGTCTGGGGACCACACTTTGAGAACCACTGCTCTGGACCAATGTTCTCAGTCTGGCATCACAGGAGAGTCACCTGGAGACCTCGGGAAACACTGATGCCAGGGTCTCCCCCGACCAGAGATTCTGATGTTACTGGTCTGGGGTTTGCTGTGGGCATCAGGGTTTTTAAAAACTCCCCAGGTAAGTCCAATATGCAGGGCGGGTTGAGGTCTATTACTCTGTACCTTGCTGTCTCCCAATGTATGAAGATGAAATGAGGCAATGGCTATCAAATGGCTTTGGAAACAAATGTAGGCATTCTCTTTCCTATCTGGAAAGAAATACCAACTCCAGAACACCATTGGCTTAGAACCCAAATCTGATAGTCAAAGGCATGCCTGAACCCTTACACAAGATAAGACAAAATCAAGACCAAAAAAAACGAGTAACAGATGTCTGGGAGATGTTGGGGCCTTAGAAGTGTTTTTCATCTCTGACTTTGAAAAAAATATTAGCTGGGATCAGATAAGAGGCCACTCCCAAGGCCGGATGGTGACCTTGTCATAAGGTGCCTGGCATCAACATAAGGAGGTGCGGGGGCCTGCAGACCTCCCATAGGCAGGCGTCCTCCAGCTGGAAGTTCTCAGTTTACTTTTGTTCTTTCCAGGAAGAAAATACAAGCCGTGTGTCAGCCCCCGTGATGGTGTTGCTGGGAAGCAGACTGCGGGCAAGGTGTTTAACGATGCTGGTCCTGCTAAGGTAGGGACGCCTGAGACTGGGGATCGAGTTGCCAGATTTAGAAACAAACAAACAAACCCCGAAAACAAAAAACAAACAGAACTCCCCCAAACCAGATGCCCAGTTACATTTGAATTTCAGATAAATGATGAAAAAATTTTTAGGGTGTTCAATGAAACATTTGAGATGTACTTACACGAAAAACGTATTCATTGTTTCTGAATTCCAGTTTGTGCGGGCATCTTGTCTTTTGTCCGGTAGCCTATCTGGGGAGAGCTTTATATTTGTCAGGGCGTCCCTGTGCTCCAGGGCACATTTCTCGCGTCACCTGTCTGAATAAGCAGAGAAAGCGTTGACTTCTCTGTTTTACTCACAAAGAACCGTTTGGGGAGCTCAGCTGCCCAGCCCGGGTGGTTGGCAGTGTGGGTGAGGCCGGGACTAGAACCCGGCTCCCTCACTTTGTGGTTTTGTGTTTTCTCCTCTTCATTACGCTGAACTTCACGAGGAAAAACCATCACAGAAGCTGAGCCCTTGGCTGAATGGAGCGCAGTTGTGTGACAGCCTCACATCCATTCCGGGATCACTGACCTCCTAAAGAGGATGCAAACTGTTGGAATCAGCTTCACCGTGCTGCTGGGGGGCAGGTCGGGGAGCAGCGCAGCATCCCCCCTTGGAAGCCCTTCCCAGCCCCTCCAGGGCCTCTGCTGTCGGCCACTTGGGGGCAGCAGATGCCCACCCGGGGCCTCTGGGCGGAGGGAGGTGGGGGCCTGCAGGCCCCAGGATGGCTCCAGGGAGCAGGGCAGGCCGTGTGGTCAGGAGGGCCTGGCCTGAGCGCCGTGAGGCTTGGCCTCTGGGTGGCCCAGTGAGTCAGTTGTGAGCCAGGAGTTTAGGGAAAGGATGCAGAACCCGAGGTCCACAAGGGGCGTCTCCAGAGCAGAGCCATGGGTGATGCTATCCCCCCTTGGAACACTGGATGTCAAGTTGACACTCGGGAGCGGTGGAGCGGCCTGGTGGCCCACGTGGGGAAACCTGAGTGGCTCTCGGCGGTCAGTGTGACGGATATGGGTGGTGGGGTTGGTGAGGAAGGAGAGGCCCTGGGCTCAGGGCATGCTTGGGAGGGGTTAGGAAGGCCAAGAGTTATTTTTAAAGCTCAAGGAAAGGAGAAGTGAGCTTGATCCCTTCCCTCTTCGTTCGGCTCCTGTTCTGCACTGGCTCTTCTGCCACACACAGGGCCACTCTCAGACTGAGGCTGTGTCCTTCCAAGGGCCTGAGACCAAATCCTAGGTTAGCCTGGGTAAGAGAAGCGCTCCATGCATGCTCATTAACCTACTGCAGTCCATCTGTCAGTGCACGTGGTGGGACCCTGGACTCCAGAGCCGGCTGCCTTTTATGGGCCTGCTGATACGTTTAGCGCTGGGAAGCCTGGGGAGGCTCACGGCTGGCGTTGACTCAGCTTTGCCAACTAGTTGAGAGAAGAAAACGGTGTGGGTGACCAGGCAGGTGTACACGTGAGGGGATGCACCTACAGTATGTGTTTCTAGGTGGCAAGAAACTCCAGTAGGATTTTGACTCTCATGCTATCCAGCACATACATTCTTTTCCATCCTGTCCCCTACAACGATGACTTCGATGGCCAGATAGTGAAGAACCTCCTCCGTGTGCTAATTCTCTTTGCTCTTAGTCGTCCCCAGTCTCTCCCTGCCTGCGTCCCTCTGCGACTAGGCTCGATTCTCAGACGCTTCTCAGATGCCTCAGACTCGCCACGGCCCGACCGTCCTCAGTCAGACCGTGGAGGGGGGCATCTCACCCCTCCTTCTCTCTCCTGCGGGTCCAAGACTCATGCCCCCTCAGACGGAAAAGGCTTGTGGGAGCAGAGGCTTAGGCTGCGAGGCAGGGTGAGGACTGCCCCCAGATCCACGGGGCCGATAATAGAACCCAGAACCCACATTTGGATGGGGAGCTGTGATTTACCGTTTCCCTCCCCTGCCTCACTGAGTCCCAGAACCATAGCAACAGGCTGTGTGGTCCTAACACATTCCTCCACGAGGAGCTGGATAGAAAAGGGCTCTGAGGTGGACAGAGAGAACAGTGTCGGCCACCTTGTTTTCACGACTGATTTGGGATGTCTATCCTGGCCGCTGGTGCCAAGAGGTGGGTGAATCAGCAGGTCTAATTAGCAGATGTAAAGAAGTGTCTTATGTATTAACAATTTAAAAAAAAAACCACTTAAAAAGTAATTAAAAATTATCCCTGTGAGTATAGCTATGTTCTATCCACACACACGGACAGTTTCTTTAAAAGGATAGTTTTCTTTGCTATGTGTCAGTCAGTCAAATCCTAAACTTTTATAACTGAAGGAAGTAACGCACTTCGTGGACAAATTAGAAAATAAATATAAGCAAAGAAAGACTAAAAGGGAAGCCGTGTACACAACAGTCCCCTTGTCCTGCCACAGTCACTGTTGCTGGTTTGCAGCACTCCTTCCAGGCACTCCTCTGTGCGCACACAGACACACACCCTCGACTCCATTTATCTTATTTTTACAAAATTGAAACCCTTCTGCACACACTGTTTCATACCCCGTTCTTCTCCTTTAGTGACACGTGATGAGCATTTTTGCATGTCATGAAATATTCCTCTAAGTGCACTTTTTAATGGTTGTAGGCTATTCCACCATAATCATGTGGATTTACTTAACACCCCTATTGTCAGGCATTTAATTTCTTGAATGTCTAGAACAGAAACTAAGTAGCCCAGAGCAGGAAGGTGCCAGATCTTTTATTCTGAGGAAATTACTGACCCAGATTTCCCTGGGACTGTGCAATGGGCCCTCTCCGCGGAACGGGGCCTGTGGAGAAAGAGGCCACAGGCAGAGTGGCTGCTGCCCGGAGGATTCTGTAGCTACCTGCTCCCTTGGGAGCCGGGGGGCGTGACCTTCTCTCAGCGTCCATGGTGTTTAGCTTCATGGAGCGTGTTGGCCTGAGTGTGACCTACAAGCTTAAGGTATTAATTCATGCTTCCCCCACTCAGATTAATATCTGATGTGAAATTAGTAGGGGAAAAAAGATGTGCTACTTAACCACTGAGCCCTGCACGGCAGAGGATGTAGAAGTCAGAGGAGGAGATAAAGTTACATCCCTCGGGCATTAGCCGCTCGGGGTTTGGAGCACATGCCTTTGATAATCAGCGTCAGTATCTCTTTCATGTCACTGAACACAAAATGAGGCTGCATCAAAGAGACTGTTTCAGAAAAGAAATTGTGGAACAGGCTTGGCTGGGTCAACTGATGCTGGAAGGGGCAGGGGTTGGGGGGGAGTCCCCTCTCTGGGGCGAGGCAGGGGAGCGGGTTCATAGGCCTGTGCTGCTTCTGCAGCTCTGGGGGCTGTCCTGGTGCCCCGCACATCTCCCCGTCTGCTCCCTTCATGGGCTCAGCGACCATTAGCGTTGTCAGGAGGAAGCATGAGTCACTTGGTGGCCAAGCGTTTGTTAGGCGGAGTTTTTGATCTGTCGCAGAACTCAGTTACCCAGGCTTGCTGATTTTTTTCCACTCCCTAATCATGACTTTTTCTTAATGTTAATCTACTAGCAGATACTCGTCCTTTTTCAGAGACACTTGGGCATCCAACAAAAATAAGAGAAAGAACAGCTCTTTGTTTGCCTGCCTCCAGGATCCGGCTCAGTGAGAGCCCCAGAAACTGAAGGGCTTTATAATGATTCAGTTTTCTTGGCTGGAGCCTCCCAGGGCCCAGCGACCTGCAGAGCAGCCATCAGTGCACGTGTGACGTGACTGTCTCCTTGGATCATAAGGGGACCTCGAGGCCCACCCCACAGTCTCCTGATCTCTCAGCGTTGCTGGCATTGTCTCATCTTTCATGAGTTTTTCTTTTCTTTTAATGTTTAAATTTCAACATAATATAAAGTGAAGAAAAGTCTACTAAGAATTCCTGTGTGAGCATGAACACAGATGGTGTGTTTCAGACACTAGAAACCCAGGAGGAAGAAACAGGAATCACTTTCAATTACTTCTGTCGAATGGGGTTAAACCCGCCACAGGGTCCTATTTAGAAATGGGCAAAAACTTGGTACAAAATGTCCATGGATGCTAACTGAAAGGGTCAAAACCATTCTGGGGAAGTTTTACGCAAGTTGCTTCTTCTACCTTCCCTCCTGCAAAGGCTTTCGCTTGTCCTCGTTCTCCTCCGGTGGCTCTTGCTGGTCTCATTCGTCCTCTTACCTGTAATGGGACCCTGTGGTGGGAAGGATGGGAGCAGCCCTGCCAGGGCGGGTGTGAGAGGCTGGGACGGGAGTGGCTGTATGGAACAGTGCTGCTGGCCCAGTCGGGGTGGTAAGAGACCAGTCACCCCATGGAGGAAGGTGGTCAGTGTAGACGTGTGCTTGTATTTGGATGGAAGGGCTGGACTTGTTTTTGGAGGTGTGGAGTTGGAGAGGAAAAGAGGGATAGTGTGGGAAGCATGTTGGGGGTGCTGAGAATTTTGTCTGTTTTGATCCAGTCCTTAGAGTCATGGGTAACAAATATCTAAATTAGACACCTGTCAAACACAACCTGGGCCTCAGCCATGGAGGGTGCCCTGCTTGACTGAGTAAGTAGCCTCAGCATAACTTCTGCAAGCAGTCTCGAAGTTGCCAGCACAAGCTGCCTGACACTGGACAGGTTTTGCTCTCCTCTGCAGAGCCAGCCCTTCCTAGCTGCCACGCGGCTGCTTCCCACTGGGCCGGCACCTCCTTCTCACACTGATCGTCAGGCCCCTTGCTGGGCACCGGTCCTTGGAATCCAGGCCGGCCCTGCTTTGTCTCCCGTGTGTTCTCGAGCCTCCTCGGGGCCAGTCGTGTTGTGGAATGAACGCAGGCAGGCCCCAGGGGGCTGTTCACGGTCTCCTCTCCCTCTGTCTCTCCTGGGGTCCTTCCTAGATTCTTCTTCCTCCTCCCAACCTTTGCACACAGGTCTTTCTCAAGGACCTGTCCTTGCCCTTAATATTTAAAAAATTCTTTTTCTCATGTCAGTCCCACAAGTTTGACAATTTCATTTATGCACATTATGCATAAATTTCATTTATGTTCATTCTGTAGGTACCTTGGGGAGAAACCATGTTTTCTGTCACCTTTGTACCCCAGTGGCACTTAGCATAGTGACTGGTACAAATCTGGGGTCAATAACATTTGTTAAATACATAAATAAGTGATAGGTAAAGATTACATCAAAATGAAGTTCACCAACCATGTGAGCTTTATCTTGGCTGGGGCTTTTGCTCGAAAGTGCTGTGAGCAGGGAGAGCTTTGCCCAGGTGAAGCACGGGCCACCCTAGTCTGCTGCAGGCTGACAGTCACTCCTTGGATGACCCAGTACCCAGGCCTGACAGAGCAGGCAGTGCAAGTGTCAGTTGAGTTCGTGCACTTTCATGATAATTACAACTCTTTCCTTGGGAGAAGGAAATAAAGCAGGAGGGCCCATGTAGGCTGTTGATGGTCGAGGCCTTGCCGTTTGGCTTCTCCTTACCAGCGACATCAGAAGGGTAGGTCAGTTCTGAGTGTCACTGTATTAATCAACACGTGCCCATCAAACACATGCGGCCTGTGCCTCGGATGGTGCAGGCAATGACTTGATGGCAGTAACAGGAAGAAGAAAGACTTGAAAAGACCAAAAATGTGTGAACAGAAGCTCCACGATTAAGTCAAGGATGAAAATTTGTTTTCAAATCGTTTGGTTGTTAGGGCCCCTGAAAAACCACCTCCTCTGTCCTGGGCATGACCATCCTGGGTTGAGTTCAACAAATGATTATTGAGCGCAGGACGTTTGTGTGTAGGCAGCATGTAAACACAGGTCACTGAAGCCAGGGCATGCGTGAGTCCCATGCTAGGAACTGGTGCTTGGGTAGAAAGGGAACCAAGACAAATCCTCGTGTCCCAAGAAGCTCACAGCCCAGGAGGGGAGGCCAACGTGGTAACACACAATTTACTAAACAAAGAGCGAGGTGCCGGCTCTTTATGCGCAGGGACTTGGAAGCAAGGACGAGGGACCCTCAGCTCTGCCTTGGTGGTCAGGGAAGGCTCCCGGGGGAGGAAGGACCTAGGGGGTTACTAGGGTGGTGTTTCTCTGTCTCAGCACATCCTCACTTATTTCCTGTGTTGAGCTTCTTGAAAGATGATAAGGGGGCTTTTGTGGTCTGTGCTAGAGCTGCCGTGGCAGGTTGAGACCTAGAATAGTGAGCCAACGTTTGTCTGGGGTCTCTAATGTAGCGGATCCCTTGGGACAAGCTTCCCACCTCCCACCGACCCTGCTTCAGTTGATCTTCCTGAAACAACTGCTACTTGGTGTGGTTTGCCACCAGCCAGCATCTGGGAAATCTGGGAGCCCCTTGCAGCCTGAGCTGTATCCATGCAAGGGTCTCCATGTTGTTCTTCCGGCCAGTGGGCAAGTGCTGCCCTGTGTGTTAACACTCTGAGATGCCCCAGCCTGGGCCGGATGTGCTGTGGTGGTAGACAGGGGATGTGCTTTCTCTTATGGACTAGAAATGCAGTGAGCTGTGACTGATACGTGGAGTGAGCTGCGCTAATTTACCGAACACTCAGCTGGAATCAAATATTCCTTGTTTACTCAAGCATGAATGGAACTAATGTCGTTAAAAAGAAATCCAACCAAGCAGGAGAACAGAATCCCTAATCCTAAACTCCAGTGTATCAGTTTGAAACCAAACCTATGTATTTTCAATTTATTGAGCTAGATGAAGGCATCAAAATATTTTAAATTCAGCTGCTCTCCATTTTGTTTGGCTTCCCGGCAGCCCAGAGGATAAGACATCAGAGGGCAAGAGGTAAAGTAGAAGAATGTCCCTACAATGCTGGTGACGAGACCCAGGCCGACTTCTGCTCAGTCTGCCAGAGATCCCATGTGTCATGTGTCCCCGCGTTTCTGGGAGTGCTGGCAGTGGAGAGCACCCATGCTTCGTGAGCAGCTTTGCCCTGGCCTCCTGACGGGAGGTGAAGGTTATCCTTCCTCTGTTTTCCTCACATTTTGGCTCTCATTTCAGTTTCCTCATCTATAAAATGGAGATAATAACGTGTAGCCTGCATACTTCACAGAGCTCTGGTGATAGTCAATTGGGATCATGTTAATTATTTGCGTTCCCATATTTTTCCCCAGAAGTAGAGAGACAAACACTCCAGTAAGAAGAAAGATGACATCTGGTTTCTTGAAAAGTTTAATATGACAGATACTTGTAAGTTTCAGGTCAAGAACACCTGGTAATTGAATACAGGCCACCGACCGTTCATTTCAGAACTATTTAATGTGCCCCAACGATGTGCGAGGACTGTGTGTACCAGATGCTGGCCGTAGAGCTGTGAACAAGGCAGACACAGTCCTTGTCCCCCGGAAGCTATGCGGACAAGTGTGTAACTGCAAGAGGCAGTGTGAAGATGCTGTCAAAGGAGAGTGTCTGGTGCACGTGAGTGTGTGGAGTGAGTGATGGCAGGTCTGGGCAGTCTTCTCAGAAGAAGTGAAGCTTATGCTGGAATCCAAAGGAGATACAGCAGGTAGCCAGATGAAGGAAGAGGGAGAGGACAGTACTGGGGAGCCCAGTAAAAATGTCTGCAGGTTTTGCCGACATGATGCCAACCATTTAGCTGTTTGGTGACTCTGAGTTTTTATCTGACGTTTTCTTCCTTTTAACGCTGACACTTAACTGGGGGAGCAACCCCAACGATGAACATATAGACATCCTAGCTCGAGGCAGATTTTAGCTGGTCAGATTACCACCCTAAGTGTTGACATTCCCAGAATGAAATGGATGTCTGTCTACACCTGGGATGGGACTCCGTGTCATGCAGGAGGAATGCTGACTCCACATTGAAGGCTCATGCATATGCTGTTCACTTGCAGAGAAATGGAAAGATCCTCGTCTCCAGGGGCCGGTCACAGCCATTGTTCTAGCTCCCGGGACAAGACCCTGAAGTTCTTGTTCCCAGCCCTATCAAATAAAGGAGATGTGTTTTTTTCAGCGAAAGAGGGTTTTTTTCTCAGCAAAAAAGGGGGTTAAATTGGGCAATCTGCAACTGACAGCCCAGTGGAGACTGCTGCTTCTCTACCCCAGCTGAATCCAGGGGGTTATCTGCTATTTCCTCACCTCCCTTATGGTTGGGCTGACTGTCACGTTTGCCTGGGAATTAGAAGTTTCCTGGGATGTGGAACTTTGTGCCCAAACTGGGAAAGTCCCCATCAAACCTTCTTACGGAGTTCTGGACAGGAGAATCATGTTTTCCAAACTGGGAAACACAAGGTGTGTGAGGTGTCCACTGTTCCTGATCCCGTCCAAGTTTTTATGAAAGAAGTGTCAATGCCTTTAGAGAGACAAATCTGTGGCTCTCTGGACCACCAGCTCCCTGTCCCTTGGGTGTGGTCTGAGAGGGCAAAATGGAGATATGCCCAAAATAAACAAAGTGACTTTGAAACGAATCCAAATGAAACACTCCCGGAGAAGCACGAATGACACACAATATGGCTCATCTCTTTACGAATTAAGAGGATGGGTCTCAGCACGCCTTGGGTGTGTGGCCTTGGGTGAGCTGCCTCACGCCTTCAAGTCTCCTCATCTGCAAAATGGACACGATGACACTTGACCTCACTGGGCCCTTGGGAAGATCAAAGGACAAAGCTTGCAAAACGCAGTGCAAGTAGTTCCTCAATAATGACAATTCTTGTTATTGTTGTTGTGTTTATACTACATTTAGCTTAGAAAGCTGCAAGTTGGCTAAATAACTAAATATGTAAAATGGTCTAACCTCTATTTTTAAAATAACCTCTATAGATCAATGGGTAGCAGTGCTAGTTTAGGATACAGGAACCCTTGGGGCTGCCTTCCTTTGAAGGTCCCATTTCACATCATGCATATATATGGAAAGATATCTATATTCTTCATTACATTTTTGAAAAATTTGGAAAGGTTTTAAAAAATTATAAAATTTTGTTTCATTTAAAAAGATTTATTCATTTTGTTTTTGTGATTTTGTTCACTATATTTCTATATATCTATAAAAATTGAGTTGATTTCCAATTGACTAATTGCCTGCACACTGTATTTTATAGACACGCTATCTGATGTGGTAGCTACTCATCCCATGTAGCTATTTAAATTTAAATTAGTTAAACTTAAATAAAATAGATGGACATCAGTGAAAATTGTGGAGTCAGGACCTCTGAAAATTCTCTCCTCCATAAGACCAATGGTAACACTGGCAAAAAATGGTCAGAATCAACTTTTTCAGAACTCTAGAGATGAACCAAAGCCTTGCAACAACCCAGGGAATGTTAGGTCAAGAAAAAAGCTGACTCTCCAGAAGAACAGTGAGCTTTCTGATGTTTTAACTTGCCCTATTCCTACAACTCCCCCTCTCCCCAGGCTCCATAGTAGTCTTGAAAACAAGTAGCCTATGATTATGGTGAAAACCAGTAGCCTGGCAACCACTGAAGGGGCAGAATAGGTTTGGAGCTCCTTCAAAGCCCCATTTCCAGAGAACTGTCGTTATTTGACCCCTGGTTCCCTGGAAGATGCCATTCTCAAGGCTGCCTTTATCTGACCTGACTTGGAACTTGCCAACTGTGAATAGCCTTCACCCAGGCGTTTGTCAAAAACAATGAGAGGCAATTATTGAACATCTCGGCTATCGGAGGCACAACGAAAGGCTAACTAACAAGCTTAAAAGGTAACCCTGAAGAGTGAGATGTCCAAGGAGGGGTTTGGAAAGCTCCAGCACATTCCTGGATCATACGGATACTGGCTCTGCAACAAAGACACACAAAATATGATTTTATGATTTCTATCTGCAAGAAGCTGTTGGCCAACTGATGAGTGAAATGCCAAGAGAGATCTGTAGGAAAATCAGAGGGGTTTTGGCCAGAAGATTTGTATATGACTTCCAACGTTAGTACCAAAGTCAGGGGCATTGGCAAATACCTTAACTTCTCTTAGTGCCAGTTTTCACATCTTAAAAACTGAGAATAGTAACAGTAACAGTCAGACTTGGGTTTGACTCTCAGCTTTGGCAGACTGTGACTTCCTGTAATAACTCACCCTCTCTGAACTCCCCTTGCCTTATCTATAAACGAGGGGTAGCAGTCCACATTCTATGGGGTGCTATGAGGATTAGACGAGATGATGTATATAAAGCATTTGGCCAATACCATGCACTCATTAAATACTAGTTTTCCTTTCTTTTTGAATTATTGCATTTTTTAAAAACATAGGTTTCTCCCCAATCTCACATTCTTTCTGCAGGATGTTCCTCCGCAGTCTAGTGTATACGTGTAGTGAAATTGAACCCACATGTTCTTCATTTGTGTCTACTGAAAACACCAAAATGTTATTCCAGAAGCTTTGTTTGATGTTCAAAAATCCTAAAGTGGCAGCACTGGGAGAGTGCCCTGCGTGCCCCTGAGACGTCCTGTCCAGTCAGATTTCAAAGCCTCGTCAGTAACTGCTTTTCACGTCCCGTCCACTTAGCCCACTCTTGAAGTCACCACTGGCCTATATGATAGCAAAGACTGTGAGTGCATTTTTTGCTACAGAATATGATCCCAAATATTTTCTCATTAATCACTGAAACAGCCTTGTGTGAGTATGTTGTGTGGTCTGTGTAAATATTACGTGATTGTCAAACTTTGCAGATAGGTGAACTGAGTGATTAAAAAAAATCTGTCTAGAAACACAGAATTGAGAGGCAAAGGGGACTTTTAGGGGTTGTTTCATTCCTGTAGGCGTTCACTGTTTCGTTGAGCAGTGTTTTCTGAGGTCCTGTTGTACCCCAGGCACATGCAGGGTGCTGGAAATCCAGTGTCCACCGCAGTGGATACAGTCCTTGCCTTCAGGGACATGGGTCAGTCTTTCATGCAAGCCTCTAAACTCACAGGTGAAGACATCGGCTTCGAGAAGGGAAATTACTTTGCCCCAGGCCACATGGCTGGTTAGTTACTGGCAGGTTCTCAGCCTTCTAACTCCCAACTTCACCAAACTCCCACCATAGCCACCAACTTAGAGGAGAGAAGTCACCCTTCTCTGTGTAGAGTAGCCTTTTCTCTACGTCGGAGTGTGGGAAGAACAAACACCGTCTTCCTGGTAGCAGTTCCAAAGCTCTGGAGTTTTCTTCCTATTCCTCTGATGTGGTCGATAATGTCCACTTGATGGATTGTCGTGGGAGGGAAATCAGAACAGCTTCCATGGAGAGGGATCAGCAGGGAGCTAGTTCTGGATCGCAGGTGCTGGTCTTGGCAAGCTAGTGATGCTGCACCCCCCAAAAATGAGTGTTAGGAAAGCATCTCAGAGCTCACTCCCCCGGCCTCTCTCTGCTGGGGAAGACACCGCCCCTGTCTCTGAGTGCGGCCGCTCCTTCCCAGGGGAGGAAGGCCAGCCCCAGAAGAGTTCAGATTCCTCTAAGTCGTGCCGCACAAACTCAGGAAACAGAGGGAAATAACCCCAAAAACCCCACAGATGGGGGTCCGTTCCTAAAGCATCAGGACCCGTTCCGCCTCAATCAAGACATCCGGTCACTTTGTTTCAACAGGACAAAGAGTCTTTTCTTCCTAAGCCAGGATTTTGTGTCTTTAATCTTTTCCAGAAGAAAAGAGCTCTCATTACGTCTGCATCTTATCATGTAACTGTACATCATAAAAGATGCCGTTATCACCTCTTCCTTCTGATTAACTGGCCCTGAGTGATTCTGGCTGATGTTATGAGCCATGCTCTGAAAACAGTGACATAGTGTCGTCAGCCACGCACAGAGGCCAGAGTCACAGGCACTGCTGAGCAAGCCGCAGGAATCTTTGCAGTCTCTTCATCAATGACGAGAACAGCTCTTTGTCCAAACCACGATGAAGAGAGCCTTTCTGTGCATACATGCTCTGGCACCTGCAACCAGAGCCCGCGAGCCTCCAGCAAACTCTTTTCCAATATGTGGCCTCACTTGTTGGCTTTGTTGCCGGAGTCAAAACAGCAGAAGTGAATGGAGATGCAGCACCTGGTGTCTTAAATGTGGCCAAGCAGCCAACAGGCGCTCTTTCTCGGTGGGTCAGGCACCCTGAGGAAGGTAGCCTGGCAATGAAGATGGGCTTTGCCTCCAAATTTGAAATGTGGAAATCAGAGAGAAGTTGGATATTAGAATAGCATGTCAAGGATTGGTGCGATAGCACTGATGGTGATGAGGATGTGACAGCAATGCCAATAACTTTCATTTTGTAAGTGCTACCACAGTGAAAGGACCTGGTACTTGGGGTGCATAGGCTAAGCCAATAGCACTCAACCCTGGCGCTCTAGTAGACTCTGGCGGCCCAGGCTCACCCCCCAGGGAGGCTGATTTAATTGTTCTATGCGAGGTCGGGCCTGGGCATTGGTACAGTTTCTGTTTAAACTCTCCAGGAGATTTTCATGTGCAGCCAGAGTTGAGAACCTCTCCTCTTGATGAAAATCACCCAATCTGGTGGGAAGAGGAAGGAATGTATAAGTCAGTGACTTTTAAGTAAGCAAGGTGGAAAGAGAGGAAGACAGTCTAGGAAAAGGAATGGGAAGAGCAGGCATGGGGCTGAGGGGTGGGAGGCAGCAGCCTTTTGAGGGGAGCAGGATGAGTCCTGCTGAGTCATCAGAGACTCCTGGTGAGTCTGGCAGGAGCGCCATATGGAAGGCGGGAAGAGCAAGCCTTGAGGCTAGGGCACAGGGGGGTGGGCTGTGAAGCCTCTGGAAACACGGCTGTGGGAGTTGCAGCTCATCTGCAGAGTGATGGGGGCCACTTGGGTGACTTTGAGCAGGGTAGGTGACATCAGATATATACATATATATCTCAAAGCAGTCAAAGGGGTTTTCAGTTGCAACATGGAGAGTGGATCTGAGGGCAAGACTGGAGGGCTGAGGCCAGGGAGAGGCTGTGGCTCTGACTTGGATAAGGGCGATGGCGGCCTGAGCAGAGGGAATGGCCCTCGAGGGACATTCAAATTCTGTAAGAAGGTGGAATTGACAGGATTTGGTGCTTGACTAGCTGTAGAAGGTGAGACAAGGAGTCAAGGATTCCCGGGAACCATTCCTGCTCTTCTCGGGCTACCTGGCCCATGCTCCCCCCTCCCAAGCCCAGTGGTTTCAGACTTGTCCTTTCCCTGGCCAGCTACCCTCCCCTGGCATCAATCTCCTGCTGCTCCCAACCATCAGTTTCCTGAGAAATGATTCCTTCTAGACCATCGTGGCCGAGAGCATGCGTGTGGTTCTCCTCCAGGAACACGTGCATTTTAATGGGAGAGCTCCATGGTCTCCCCGCTCATTCTGAGAGGGTCGCAGCATACCAGGAGGAGGGTCTGGAGCGCGCCCATCTTACCAGTGGGTGGGACTCTTCCTCTTCCCAAGCTTCAAGATGCCCCCGGCCCACATTTACTAGCCCAACTGTCCACCCCCACCCTCCATTCCTCTAGACACCAGCCAAGGGGGGACTTTGGCTGAAGTCATGCTCGCAAAAGCACACTTACAAGGAAAGCACTCGCAGTTCATGGTCGGACAAAAGCCGGCTGAACGTCATTGCTTAGGGGACACCTGGCTCTGGGCCACCGCTGTGGTGATGCTGTTTCTCGGCCTGTGGTTGGTTCCTGGCTGTGGGAGGCAGTTTTCCACTGGTCTGCTCGCTGTGCAATTTCAGGTCACTGAGCTTCCCCCGCTGGGATTAAAACCACTTGGAGTTCACACCCTGTTGTTTTTGCAAAATCCCTCAGGTTTAGGAGCGACTGAGAAGATTCTGTCTTAGTGAAAGTTTATCAAAGAGCTGAATTATCTGTGTCAAAAGATAAATTTCGCCAGGGGAGAGGTAGCCAGGGGAAAATGGCAAATGACCCCAAGGAGGACGCAGGCTCCATAACAGGTCAGTGAAGACCACACAACAACCACATCTGACGTTGACGCCGGCTTTATTTGATGTGCTCACAGAAGCTTTGCAGGCACAAGCCTCAATCCAGCAGGCCAAGCGGATGCCAGCGGCACAGCCACTGTGGCACCCACTGTGGCACGGGCGGCGGCCCAGTCCGTGTGCTGGGGCTGCCCACATGCGTCTGCTTTGCAGAGATGTGCTAACAGAGCCGGGCCAGTTCCCTTTGGCCCGCGGACATGGCTGAGACTAGAAATACGGGCTCGACATTGCAAAATTTGTTCACTTCCCCATGAGCAAATGGGATTTCAGGCAATCTTTACTTTCTCTCTTCCTTTCTGTCTTGTTTGAATGTGTGTCATTTTTATAATCGGATGAAAAACAAAGTTACATTTTGGAGAGAATTTGGAAGGGCTTATCTAAACAGATGTGTGAGAGATTCTGGTCATGCTGACAACTCACCTAAGAGACCGAGCCTAGAAGAGAAGAGAAGCCGCCGGTGCTGAGCTGCAGAAGCTGGGGTCTGGAGCGGCCGACTGCGTGGACAGCCCGGAGAGCCCAGCATAACTGGATCTGGCTGGGAGTGAAAGTAAAATGTAAAATAGCAAAAAGCAGAAGCTTCTTGAGGAGATTGTCTGGAAGGGCTGTGGCAGGCCCCGCCCGGGTGAGCAGGAGCCACCTCAGTGGGGGGGTCCCCTGAGGGAGACCTGTGTCCACCGTGTGTGCAGCACGTCAGCGGCCAGCAGCCTTGCCTCGAGGGAACCTGGTGAGTACAGGGAGATGCGCAGAAAAGCATTTGGGAAACTAAAATCCGTGGCACAGCCCTTAGCCCCAAAGCTTTTGCATGAATTCTGAGCCTCTTCTCTTCAGTTTTCTTCTGGAGGGCTTCCTGGCTGGCGCTAGTGTCTGGGACACACTGTCCAGTCTGACAGTGCCTGGTGCTCAGGGCCATGGACGTGCTGATGTTTCTTCACGGCCAGGCGGGCTCTCGGCAGCCATC
This sequence comes from Equus caballus, assembly GCF_041296265.1. Lineage (NCBI taxonomy): Eukaryota > Metazoa > Chordata > Mammalia > Perissodactyla > Equidae > Equus > Equus caballus. The sequence goes on from NC_091691.1 coordinate 43,201,406, forward strand.
GTGTGCAGGCCCCTCAGGGCTGCTCCTGCCATCACCATAGCCAATCCCAGGTACTACTGCTCTGGTGTTTGTTCCCCCTGGACATCTTAGAATGTTGTTGGTCCCGTCCCACCAGGAGTGTGTCCGCAGGGCCTGAGCCAGCGACAACATGCGTGGTGGGTACTTGGCAGTGTACTCAGTCACCCTTCTGTGTGAATCTGACCCGTTCCTTGTTAGCCATAGATGCTGACCTCAGCTCATTCACCCCTTAGGATGAGCTTTTCTCCTGGTTTTGGTTTTCCCTGCAATTTCGGCCCCGATGGGCCCACCCATTCAGCCCATACTTACTGTGGGACCAAAGATGCCCAGATCTCAAGAATAACACAATTCAGGCATCCATGTGGCATGACTGCCACAGCAGAGTGTCATAAACAGCAATCTACAAGCAGAATTCAGAGATTACCTGAGAAACAGAAGGGTCTACATCATAGAATTGTGGTGAGGATGAAATGAGCTGATGTCAGGGGCCTAAACCATGCAGTGTACCCGGCCACTGGGTCCACGGCAGCTGTCTGCTCACGCAACACTCACTTCGCATACAGCGTGGGCAGGAGTGGGGGTGGAGGCTCCTGTGTTCTGAGTGGCACCCAAGCTCCAACCTCCTGCCACCTTGCAGCCTCCCTTAATGTCAGCGCACCTTGATAAAGAGGCTGTGGAGCTCACGCTCACGGGCCAGAGGGTGGGTGTCACTTCAAATAGGCCGGGAAGAGCTTTGGATGGTGCTTGGCATTTGTAAGCTATACTGCACACAAATATGACATTTGAAAAAGTCACTTGCTGTGGCTGTGAAAACGCAAACTTTAAATGAAGAATTGTTGTCTGTTTAATCATCACATTTGTTGTGAGAAATGGCATGGAACCACCTTACAGGGAAAACGTGTCCTTTTAGAACAAATATCCAAAGACAGAAAAATGTGAAGATTCAAAGTGATAACTTTCAGCTGCTGCTCGGCCATCAGCCAATATTGTTTTTCATTTCCCCCTTCGAGTGGAGGTTGCTGCTCCTGCTTTGGAGAACGTGGAAGCCCAGAGCTAGAATGGGGAGGAACACTCATAGCTGGTGCAGCAAGGCCTGAGCTGGTGGCTCCAGGAGCCCCGCACGTGGGGGTCTAACTTGGCCTCAGGAAGGGAAGTGGGTGACACGGACAGTGCTGTAGGTGCATTTCTTTCCCCGGGAGCCTTCTGCCTCCTCTGCTCTGCCACCCAGGCTCCACTGGCCGGCAAATCATGGGCCATTCTGATGAAGGTGAGAGGAGGAAGTTCAGAGCAGAGTTTACCCCCCTTCCTGGAAAATAGCCTGGAGCTGTGGTTTGAGGTAAGAGATGCTTTTTAAGGATTACTTGTATTTTCAAAAACCACATCAAAGGGAAGACCCAGAATCACAGAAACTCTGGGCTTGGCCTTGCGTTGGAAGATGTTGCAATGATGTGGACAAGTAGTGAGCTGCCAGGAGGTGCCCAGAAGGGTTCTGGTCTTATCTAAGCTTCCATTTTTAGCCCAGAGAGTAGATGCCCTGAGAGCAAAGGGCTCAGCTCAGCTCCACAAATCCCCCAAACTTAGAAGGTTCTCACATGTCCCTCTTTGGAAGGTAGGACAGCACAAACGTGGGGCCGAAGGCTTACAGACTGCAGCGACTCACAGAGCTAAGAGCAACTGAGAGCCCTTCGCTAGGACCAATGGGGTTTTAAGAGACAGCGCACTCTTATTGGCTCTTGTTGCATAATTTATCAGAAGGACACATGGTTCTGGACGGATAGGCCATTTCTACAGTCGGATGGTAAAATCCCGTTTGCTGAGTGCTTGCCTCACCACAAGGGGGCTTTGGGAAGAAAGCGGGCTCTCTGGAGTCTGAAAGGTCAGGTGAGGGATCGCAAGACAGAGGACATCAAGGGGGCTCTGTCCAATGTGGTGCTCAATATCAGAGAGCGGTGGGGTGACTTTAAAGGTTGATCGTGCCCTAACATAAATGGAGCGGCCCAGCCGCTGTTCCAAGGAGATGGTTGTCATCAGACTTGCTTGTCGCTCAGCCTGTGTGATCTCTGAAGCAGCCTCCCAAACTCTGATCACCGTGAGGAAAATAAAACAACACAGCTGATAGTGCTTTTGACAGGGGAGGACATCCGAGCATGCCAGCCCCACATCCCTGCCGGGGTGGGGGGGGGGGGGGAGAAGGCTGCTCTGCCTGCTCTGTTTTGCTTTGTTGGGTTGAGGGAGCTTGAACCAGCCCAGACTGTCCGGGGTAGAGAGGGGTGTGTAAGATCCAGAGGGCTGAGCAAGGAGGGCGGCACAGCCAGGGCAGGCTGGAGGGAGAAGGTTTTCTTTGGCATCTGAAGGGGAGGAAGGGACAAGGGTGGCTGCTTCCTTGTGGGGGGACACTGAGAGACAGATGGGGCAGAGTAAGAAGTTTTGGTATGAGTCATGGATGAGAGCTCTTTTTGCCATTTTCCTAGAGATTCCTGTAAAGATTTAAATTGCTGTTCAAGGACTTCTGGTAGTCAGCCTGGCGTTTCCTCTGAATGGCGCATGAGCTGTGTCTGGCTCCGGGAGGGCAAGCAGGGGCCGCTGTGCAGTTTGCCTTCAGCAGTGGCTGTGCGGCGTGCGGCATTTCCACAGGAATCGTGCCTCTTCGCTGCGTTCTGCAAGGGCCGCTTACCTCGGTTGCCCGCTGTAGACACTTGAGCATTAATGGACGATTGTCAGTTGGGGCCACTTGGGCTGTATAATATATCTTCCAATTCTTTGCTGATGTGCTCACTGTGTTCATGCATTCTTCTCTGCGTGTCTGTGAGCATCCTCATTATATTTTGTTTGAATTCCTTGTCAAGGGGGTCGCTAGTTTCTGTTTCACTTAGCCCTTTTTCTGGTGTTTTGTAGTGTTCCCTTGCTTGGAAAGTATTCCTTTGCCTCCTCATTATGCCTCTTTCTCTGTGCTATTTTCTTTGGACTAGGTGAGTCGGCTATGTCTCCTGATCTTGGAGAAGTGGCCTTATGTATGAGATGCCTTATGAGGACCAGCTGTGTGCTTCCCTCTCGTCACCAGTCCGTAAGAACCAGGAGTGACCCCTTTGTGGGCTACTTGTGTCCTTCTGCTGTGGCAGGGTTGCTCCCGCTGCAGGTACCCAGGGAGTCTGATCTTTCCTTCCCTGGCCAGCTGTTTGTAAATCCGGTTTGGAGGGGCCTCAGCACTGTTGGCTACAAAGTCTATTAGCACACTCTTATTGCAATTTTCCTCTTAATTGGGTTGCTACCCAGTGTACCCGGTTGCTAGGTTCAGGGGCTTACAGTTGTGATAGGCCTCAGGCCAACAAGGCTGATGTCAGTTCTCTTAGGAGTGCAGCTGAGTGGGGCTAGCCCTTGGCATGGAGACCCTCAGTTGTTTCAGGCTTTGGAAGGTGGGGCTGATCCTTTTGATGGCTATTTGTGAAGCACAAGTCTTCCGCCGCTGATAAGCCTCACCCCCCTCTGGACCACATACACTGTCAACACAGTCCTGGTCCGTGCACACTTTACAACCCCCTGGAGCGTACCCCACCGCCACACTGCAGAGGCCCCCCACCTCTGCCCCAATGCCCCCCACAGTTCACCTGGTCCTCACACAGGCCCTGCCCCACAGAGGAAGACACCCTTGCCTGACTGTAGAGGATCAAGGCACTCAGTCAATGCAGGCTGAAAAGTAGCCTGAGGGCTTGCTGTTAGGTGGGGCCAGTCCCTAGGGCGGGTTGCCTGCCCTGGCTGAACTGGATTCAATCTGTGCTCTAGTGGGTGTGGCAGACCCCTGGGCTAACAGCCCAAGAGATGCTCCTCAATGGCCCCCACCAGTGTCCCTTTCAGCACGCCTGGACCAGCTCAGAACAACGGCCCCCACCGATGTCTCCGTCTCTGGAAAGGACCCTCCTCTCACCAAGATGCCCCCAGAGCCCACCAGGTGAGTCTTGTTTCACCCAAGGACAGTCAGCCTTCTCTCTGGTGATTTTAGGTTGCTGCAATGAGTGAGTTTGTGCATGGGCCCTTTAAGACCTGGATCTTTTCGGCTTTTGGCCGATAGCTTTTCTGGAGTGTCCTCGCTGCAGTTAACAGTCAGCAAAGCCAGACAGTAAGACCCCCCGCTCTCAGCTGGGCTGAGTCCGAAGGATGGTTATAGCAGTATTGCCCCTGCTCCGGACCTCACTCCTCCAGGGAGGGCTGCGCACCTTAGGTTGGCTCCCGCCTGGCCAGCTGAGAAGCTCCTCTGCTCCCAAAGGTGGCTTTTGTCCTCTCCTGCTGGAGTTACTGCCTCTTCTGCCTTCCTCAGGACTGTCCCTTGTCGTGGGGGTTCTTTTTATCCAGTTTTCAGTTTTCAATCCAGGGTGATTCTTCCTAAAATTGTTGTAACCTGGTTGTGTTTGTGGGAGGAGGCGAGTTCAACGTCTGCTCACAGCGCCATCTTGACGAGAACTCTGGGCTGTATAATATATAAAACAATATTTTAATGAAGACTGTTTAGCCTAGGCCCTCTTCATCTTCTCTCTCTTTTAATTGTGGTGAAATACACAGAACATAGAATTTACCCTCTTAACCATTTTTAAGTGTCCGGTTCAGTGGTATTAATTACATTCCCATTGTTGTGCAACCATTGCTACCCTCCATCTCCAGAACTCTTTTCATCTTGCAAAACTGAAACTCTGTCCCTGTTACACCACGACTCTTCACTCCCCCCACTCCAGTCCCTTGGGAACCACCCTTCTACTTTCTATGAATTTGACTACGCAAGGTCCCTCATATAAGTGGAACCATAAAGTGTTTGTCCTTTCGTGATTGGCTTATTTCACTTAGCATAACGTCCTCCAGGTTCATCCACGTTGTAGAAGGTGTCAGAATTTGGTTCCTTTTTAAGGCTGAATAATACCCCATTGTATGGATGGACCACAAGCTGTTTATCCATTCACCTGTGATGGACACTTGGGTTGCTTCTACCCTTTGGCTAATTATGAATAATGCTGCTATGAATATGGATGTACGAATAGCTCTTTGAGTTCCTGCTTTCAATTCTTTTGGATACATGCCCAGAAGTGGGATTGCAGGATCGTATGGTAATTCTATTTTTAACTTTTTGAGGCACTGCCATACTATTTTCCGTAGTGGCTGCACCATTTTATATTCCTACCAGCAGTGAACAAGGGTTCCAATTTCTCCACATCCTCACCAATGCTTGTTATTTTCTGGGGTGTTTTTGACAGTCATCCTAATGGCTGTGAGACGGTATCTCTTGTGTCCTGCTGTCTTCTGACAGAAAGAAAGTCTGATCACGCTGCTTCTCTCCTGAAAGTGCTCGAGACAGTAAGAGCCCCGGTCTTCCTGATGGCCTCGTGGGCCCCACAGCATTCCCCTGTGACGTCTGGCCTCACCCTCTGAGGTCTCCCTTACCCCTCACGGTTCTGAGACCCACCGGAAGGCCCTGATGTCCTCTCTGGGAGGCCTTCTCCTGCTCCAGTATCTGTTGGTGCCCCTGCTTCTTCCAGGACTTCCCCCAGGGTTGGCTCTGCAGAGGAGCTCTCTGTTTTCCCTACGAAAGCAGACGCCCCTCACCCCGTCACTGGATGCCTTGCTTGGCCTCATTTTTCACCACAGATGTCTTACCACATGGACATTACATATCTGTTGCTTCCCTTGTTTACTGTCCCCCGAGAGGTAAGCTGCACGAGAGGAAAGGGATTCTGCTCTGTTCTCTGCTGACTCCCGGGCACCTGGGCCCCATGGCACACAGTAGGTGCTCAGTAGTTGTCAAATGAATGAAAGAAAATGGCTTATGCTAAACGGTAAACCAAGACCTCACAGAGTTAGTGACTTTTTAGATATTGATTTATGACCAAGTTTTTTCTAAATTCTATTAGTTTTTAATGGATTCTTTGGGTTTTCTGGTATATAATCCTATCATCCACAAATAATGGCTGTTTTGCTTTAGCTCCCCCTTCTTTCCCTTTTGATATTTTCCGGCATAAATCTAGAGAACAGGGTGGCAGTGACATACTTGTCCTGCTCCTGCCCTTCACGAGGTGTCCCAAGCGCTCCACCACGGGCGCTGAGCTAATGTTGGCTTCTGCTTTGAGGTAGCTATTTTGTCACATTAAGGAAGTGCCATCTGTGCCGATTTTACTCGGGACTTTTTGGTTAAAGTCAAGAATGAAGGGTCAGTGCTCTGAGACGCCTCCTTGGCATCTAGTGGGTATTAGGTTTTCTCTGAGACTCCTTGATGTAGCGAATTATGTAATGGGTTTCCTAAAATTGATCCACCATCATATCTTTACATCTGAAGGCCCAAAGTGCTCCTGTGGCACGATGCTGGTGGCAGGCCCTGGCCGACGTGCCTGGGGACTGGCCTGCTGCAGCCGTGGCTGGCTTCCTGGGGAGTGCTCAGGATGGCTTATTGTTTCTGAATTAAACAAACGAAGAATGTGATTCAATTAGAGGCAGCATAATATAAACCAAGATGGATTTATATTTAGCCAGACAGAGACGTGGGAAAGAATGGCACTTCCTTCACTGCAGGGCTGGAAAGCTGCCTTTGAAGCGATGGAGCTCCACTCTTCCCGCTATCCTCACCTCCCCCAGACGCGTCCCCAGAGGTTTCTCTCTAGATAGTTCAGCTTCTTGGGAAAGCATGAGGGTTCAGTGGAAAGCAAAGTTCTACAATTTTCATCTAGGACCCTCACTGTCTGCTAAAGCCTCCTGAGAGGGTGGAAGCCACGCTGTCTGGGTTTCCTCATTTCCAAGTAGGCTGACAGCACCTCAGAGTCATCCAATGTGATTTTTAGAATAGATTAAAAAATGGCAAAGACCTTAACACATTGAACTTTTATCTCCAAACCAAATCCTAGAGAGTACTAAGCAGAGAAACAAGATCCTCTTTGTTCTGATTCTGTATGGGTGCCCTTTTGGCAGGAAAATGAGACAGGAGGAGGATTTCATGCCTGTCTCTCAGTTGAGAAGAGTGAATGATTGTGGAACCATCAATGGTGATGGCGAGGACCAGCATCCCATAGCTTGCATCACCTTCTTTGCTCTGATCCCTGCATGAGGCTCCACCTGCGGGGTGGGTGTCACTCTGTTTAAGTGTTGCGGGGCTGCTGTGCTCATAGCTGGGCTGCCTGTGCGTCCAGATCTCTGCTCTTAACCTAGGAGAAGGAGACAGCCACTCGCTTCTTTCTCTTCCAGACCTATTTCTTTCCGGTTGTACATAAGCTCTTCTGGTTTGCTCCGGTCTGACTTTTTTGGTAACAATTGAAACTACTTTGCGTTTGTTCTAGGATAGAGCAAAAAAGTAAATATATTGTTGATAATGAGAACCATGCTTCTCACTGTCGGAGAAAGGAGTTACAGATCACCTAAGGCGGCAGGCTAGAACAAGCCCTGTGGTGTACGATTGGAATTGGAGGTCTCACAACGAACTCGTCTTTCATGTATATACATGTAGACAGATACACATATATAGAAACGATAAATTTCATAGATTTCATTGCACACAAGTGAGAAAAGAATGGACTAGTCAATAAAAGGAGCTGGGACAAATGGTTATCCATATGAAAACAAATAAAAACGATGGCCTACCTCATACCATAGCAAAAACTAATTCCAATTGTATTAGAAACTTAAATATGAAATTAAGAAACATTAAAACACTAGAAAAGATTATAACAACATATCATCAAGTCTTTTTGAGGGAGAAGGGTTTTTTTTTATTAAGACAAAAAAGCATAAGCAATGAATAAAAAATAGGGATAAATTTGACTCCTATTAAAATTAGAAATTTGGTTCCTCAAAAGACACTAAAAAAAAAAAGTGAAAATCAAGTCACAAACTGGAAGAAAATGATTGTAATACGTTGAAGTCAATGATTGTAATACGTTGAAGTCACGAGTGATTAGTGTCCAGAAAACATAACAACTATTGGGCTGAGGCCAGGCTGTTGTCTCTGCGGAACAGCCTCATCGGGTGGGAGCTGCCCTAGGGGAGAAGTAGGAAGAGATTGCCGACATAGACCTGCAGGGGTGGCTTCCTTTCCTAAGAGGGGCTTCCAAGTTTAAAGCAGCAGGAAGGCAAATGGAAATCCGGGGCCTTGGTTGTTGGGTAAAGAAAAATGAAGAGTGGTTCAAGCTTCCAGACTAACGGGAAGTGTGGAAGTGGTAACGGTGTGTCTTCTTTTGAAGAGCAGCTGGGAGAGGCCTGGCGGGGGTGGGGGGCTGCGGGGGGTCGGCGTGGGGTGGGGAGGGCAGGCCAGTGCAGATGTCCTGAAACAGCCTCTGAGGGAAGCCAAATGTGGACATCACCCTTCTGATAAGAAGGAAGTTTTGGATGAGCGGAACAGTAGGTCTTCCTGGAAAATAATGTGGACCTGGGACTCTGTATTTTGCTGATCTCTTTGCCTGCAAGAGCATTACGTTGCTTCTGAAATGACAGAAGGAGCTTGTTAAAAAGCGTATTGTTTTTCGTATTAACTATACTTTTCTAAAAACGAAGCATCCCACTTTGCTTGTTTCCCTCTCGCTCTGCCCACCCTCCCCCTCCCCTGCGCTCCCTCCAGAAGGCTCACCCAGGGCCTCGGTGGCTTTAACTGGTCACCATCTCAGGGGCTCTTCTGCAATCGCCCTGTTTTATGAAGGTTCAGAAAATGAATAACTTCCTTTAAAAAAATTAGTGCTAAGGATTTTCTTCTCCAGACTTCTGGAAAAAACTCAGTGGTCCTCTGTGAAGGAGAAAAGAGTTAAAACTCGTCCTATCTTCTCCTTATTTTTACATCGAGGAGTGAGTGGAAAATTCAGACCTTTCTAAGATCACCAACCCTATGGCAGTTGGGGCGTGCCCTTGTCTGCGTATAGAAAGCATGTCAAGGCTGATTCAGTAATCTAGTTAAAATACTGACCACAAAGAGCCTGTTTATTTTGGCTGGAGGAAGGTCAGCTCAGCCAGCCCCTTTGCCGTTGTGCTGATGGTCGCTCCTACAGGCTCACAAAAGGCCCACGACCCCCTGGCTCCGAATAACCTGCTCCTGGAAATGTAAAGTTGGGATCCATGTTCACCACTGGGGACAGGACTCACGCTAGCAGGGACTGAGGACGGTTGTTTAGAACATTTGAGGCACTGTCCTTGTCAGTGTCTATTCACTATAGAGACTTCAAATGTGAAAAAGGCAGGCAGTTATTAGTTTTAGTCTGCACAAAAATTCGCAACTGTTTGACTACTGACTGAGCTGACCGTAGTCTTGATTGGGTGCTCGTCGCATTATGAAGATAAAACCTAAGATCCACAGAGCATATGCATTCGAAATGAGTAAAAAAGTGCCAGAAAAATTTCTGCTGTTTAGTGACTACTAGATAATTGTTGGACAATTGGTCACACAATTGCAAGGATGTCCTGCTGGTGTGGCACGGCCCAGAGAGAGGCGCTGCTTGGCGGGTCGTGGCTGGTCCTCAGGCCCTCAGCTCCCACCGAGGACAGGGCATTAATGCTGGCTCATTATATTCAGGCCAGATCAGGTTTCAGATCATATTTCAGATCAGATCAGGCCTGGAGTAAAATTCGGGGTACAAAATGCAAATATGCTATGCGTGACTTAATTTAAGTGCAGCCATCAGGGAATGGACTGAGCCTGGCCTCTGTTGTTGGCCTAGCACAGGGTGTAAAGCGTTTCTGAGGGCGTTACAAACATTCTGTTGGTCTGGCAGTCATTCAGTGAAGGGCTCCTGTAGGGGTGTTGGTGCAATATCCTGTAAGTCCTTAAATGGAGGCCATCACTTTGAAAGTGAGAGTGCTAAGACTCCTTCTTGTTTTTTTCTACTGAACCCAGGAGAGGAGGGGCTGGTGACTGAGCACACTTCAGAGGGAGGCCAGGCTTTCCGCCGACCCTTGAGGGACACGAGAGGTCTAGCAAGTGAGGGGAAATGTTCCAGCAGCAGTCAGCTCCCACGGTGCAAGACAACTGGCTCCAGCGCTATGATGGTGCTTCTTCCTTCTCCCTCCCACCCTCCTTTCTATCTCCCTTCCTCCCTCCCTCCCTTGCGCCCTCCTTTTCTTCCTTCCTATCTTCTCCCTCCCTCTCTCCCTCCCTCCCTTCCTTCCTTTGACATTTAATAAGTATCTCCTTATGAGATATCAGTGATGGCTCACAAAATTTTTTTGATATTCCATAACATTAATTGATTAGTATTTCCATGAAATTTCTTAAAGCTCTGTGTGCAACCATCTTACTTGCGGGAAGAGAAAAGAAGAGCAAAACGTCAGCTTCTGCTGGGAAAATTTTTCCACAATGTTGTCACGACTCTCTCTCATTTTGGGTGCTCTTCATTCCTCTGTGCAGATCTAGATTTCCAGCTGGTGTCATTTTTCCTCCGCCTGAAGAATTCCTTCAACATTTCTTGTGGTGCTCATCTGCCAGGGATGAATTCATCCAGCTTTTATATGTCTGAAAAATCTATTGTGCCTTTATTTTTGAAAGTTTTTTTTCTGGGTATAGAATTCCAGGTCAACAGTTTTTTTTCCAGTACTTTAAAGCTGTTGAACCTCTGTTGTCTGACTTGCTTTGTTTCCGAAGAGAAAATTGCTGTCATTTTTATCTTTTTTACTCTGTATGTAATGTGTAAATTTTCTCTGACTGCTTTTAAGATTTTTCTCTTCACCACTGGTTTTAAACAATTTGATAATGATGTGCCTTGGTGTAGTTTTCTTCATATTTCTCATGTTTAGAGTTTTTTTAAATTTCTTGGATCTGTGGATTTAGAGTTTTCATCAAATTTGGAAAAATGTGGCCATTTCTTCTTCAGTATTTTTTCTGCCCCTTACCATTGGGGATTCCAATTACATATATATTAAATTTCTGAGTTTCACAATTTGGTGATGTCCTGTTCCTTTCTTTTTTAGTCTTTTTTTCATTCTGTGTTTCATATTAGATTTTAATGCTAGGGTTCAGTTTTTCTGCAGTTCTGCTGTTAATTTCATCCAATGTATTTTTCACTTCAGATATTATATTTTTCATCTCCAGGAGCTTGATCTGAGTCTTTATTGTATCTTCCATGTCTCTCCTTAACATGTTTATGCCATCCTCTACTTTTTTGAATGTATGGAATATAGTTACAATAATTATTTTAATGACTTTGTCTACTAATTCTGTCCTTTGGGTCATTTCTAAGTCTGTATAAATTAATTTTTCTTTTCATTATGGGTTGTGTTTTCCAGCTTACTTGCATGGCTGGTAATTTTTGATTGAATGCTAGACCTTGTAGGGCACTGGGTTTTGGTTCTCATTTAAGTAATTTTGGGCTTTGTTCTGGGATGCCATTAAGTTGCTTGGAAGCCGTTTGACCCTTCTGAGGATTGCTTTTAAACCTTGTTAGGTTGGAGCAGAGTAGCTCCTAGTCTAGGATTTATTTTTCCCTACTCCTGAGACGTGACACCTGACGGCCTGTATATTGTGACACTGCCCACTCTGGCTGGTGGGTGTGTGAAGTTGTCCCAGGCTGCTCTCTGTTACTCTGCCCTGTGAACTCCGGCCTCCTTGGCCTGCCTGAATTCTCACCTCTTTCTCCTCCACTCAGTGAGACCCCAGGGCTCGATGTGGGTGTCCCCTCCTGCTTTGCAGCCTGGAAACTCTCTCTAGGCAGAAAGCAGGGCAATCACAGGGCTCATTTTGTTTCTTTCCCTCCTCTCAGGGATTGTTATCCTGCATTTTCTGTTGTCCAATGTCTAGAAACCATTGTCTTCTATATGTTGTTTAGTGTTTTAGTTTTTTAAGATGAGAAGGTAAATCCGGTCCTTGTTACTCCATTGTGGTAGGATAAGCATTCTTTGAGCGACTAGGATACAGAAATCACTACGATCGAATTAACCTCTGCCTATATGGAGCTTATAACACAGAAATGCAAACTAATTTTCATATATTCATTCATTCAACAAACTTGCTTTGTTCCTTACCATGTGCTGCATGGTATCCTAAGGTCTTACATTCTAGTTGGAGGAGAGGGCAAACAGATGTTAAATATAATGTGCTAGAAAGAAAGATAAGGGGAGACAGTGATGATGGGGTGGGTGGATATTGCTATTCTAGACAGGGCAACAAAGGATAGCGTCTCTGGGGAGATGGAAATTGGGGACACAAACTAAGTGAGGTCACCGGCCAGGGGAGAAGCTTTCAGGCAGCGAAGAGCAGTTGTAAAGGTTGGAGGAGGGATGTACTTAGTCTACTTTAGGAACAGAGAGGAGGGGAGTGCAGCTGGAACTACCCGGTGGGTGGGTGGGTGAGTGGGCGGAGCTGAGGTCAAAGGGTAGTCAGGGGCTAGCTGGTGCCTTAGAGTTATGGCAAGCATGGAGCATTGTGAGAGGCGTGCGTAGCGGGGTCTAGCTTGGTCTTGTGCCGGTTTTGGCTTTAGAGAACTACTTTTAAGGATAACTCAGTAAAACTTCACGTATAACCTCCTAGTTCTCTCAATTAATTAATCTGCGATTATTACTCATTTCTTACTGTGTTTCTCCATCCTTTATTCTAACAGCATCTTGAGAATCCTTACTTTGTTGAAGGTGAGCTGATTCATAGAGAGGGTATGTGGTATAAAGCCAAAGAGCAAAGTAATACGGCTTTTTAGAACTAGAAACCAGACCTCCCGAGTTTTAGAGGAATTCTACTACGCCTCCCATGCCCAGGAGGCCCATGGGAGTAGTGTTTGAACCGGTTTTCCTAGAGGTATAATTTTTTAATTAAAAAAATTTAAATTTTTTTAAAAACAAAAATAATATATTCTCATTGTAAAAAACGCAAAGTGAATGGAAGTCCCGGTCCCCAAAGATAACCACTGTGAATAGTTTCATGTTTATCCTTCCAGAAATTTTCATGGCATTTGAAAGCAACGATTTGAATCTATATTCTTTTTGGTTAAACAAAAATGAGCTGATTCTAGCCCCCAGCTCGTCCCTTCTCTTCACAGCACTCTGTTAGGGATCTTTGCACGTCAGTGCTGAGAGCCTGGTCTTTCCAATGGCTCCGTTGTGCACATCTACTCTCTCTCATTCAACTAATCTGCTACTGGTGAGACGGAGATTTTATTTTTTTAAAGATTTTATTTTTCCTTTTTCTCCCCAAAGCCCCCCTGTACATAGTTGTGTATCTTTAGTTGTGGGTCCTTCTAATTGTGGCAAGTGGGATGCTGGCGCAGCACGGCCTGATGAACGGTGCCATGTCCACGCCCAGGATCCGAACTGGCGAAACCCTGGGCTCCTGCAGTGGAGCTTGTGAACTTAACCCCTCGGCCACAGGGCCAGCCCCTGAGATTTTGTTTTCTCCCATTTTTTTTTGTTGTTGTAGCAACATTCTTCTTGGTCTATCTTTATGCAGCATGGTTCCTACAGAGCTTCTTCATTTCTCTGTGGGAGTGGACCTGCATTCATTTTTTTCCTTTCTAGAACATTTAGTATTTCTCCTGCTTTACCTGCCCTCCTTCTCACTTCTTTCACTGTATGCTCTGCTGCATGGAAATATCTCCAGTATGTTTTGTGTTACCTAAATGAATAAATGAGTGAGAGAATGGTGACCGCAGGAGAATGCAAGGCGTCTCTGGCGGCAGCTCTTGCTCAGGTCCACGTCCTCAGGGTATAAGGCAGCCAGCTGAAGCAAGCGCGTGGCCGTGAAGCTCTGCAGGCTTCAGCGAGGCCACATCCCAGGCTGTCACTCATCCTTTTGGATTTTCATATTTTGCGGCTGTTTTCCAAAGCAGGAAGTAATTCTTAAAGTCCTGGCATTAAGGTGCTAAACAGCTTTCATGGAGGCCCTGCTTGATCTTACTATGGCACCTGCTACTAGGCAAAGGCGCAGGCGGTGGAGCCAGTGAGGCTAACTACAGAGAGAGAGAGCGCTCTTCAGGTGTGGAAATTATAGCGTGTCATTTTGCACGCCAAAAGAACAAAATCAACAGGAAAATAGAAAAATTGTGTCCAAAGGAGTATCTGATACTTGAGACTTTCAACCTTGTGTGCCTGAGAGAAGCCCAGCGATGGACTGATTTCAGAACGAAGAGCAGAACACGGTCCCCCTGCCCTTCTGCCTCAGAGTCCTCTCCTGCTCGGCTGTTTGTGGATAGAGCGTGTAACACCAGCTGGAGGGCAAACACGCTGAGGGCAGAAGCTGTGTCTTCTACACCTGTGGGCACTGCTGCAGAGCCTGGCTCCGCACCAGGCGTGTGGTCCATACAACGCCCTCGTGGAATTAATCCAGTGATGGCCGGGTAATTCAGCCTCCGACGGACGTAGAGGCTTGAGAGAATGTCAAGCAGTGGGAAATGAGGAGACAGAGACACCTAGCCAGCTGGTCGACCTTGTCATTTTTTATTAGAATGCTTGGGGTCCTCTTGATGCAGTTTGTATATGTAAAACACACACACAGGTGGCCACACACACAAAATGGAGCAACAATTCTTGTCTAAAAGGAGATGTGAACAAAGTAGCTTTCTTTTGATTTCCTAACCTCTACACCAATTTTAATCCATGCCTCTTGTTCCATTTTGGAAAGGAGGAAAGATGACTCTGTCCTCTGCGTGCAAAGCATCTATTTTTTGATTTATCTGCAGATGCCACAAAACACTGTTTAAGTAGATATTTGGTCGCTAAGAGAGAGGCTAAGCTGTTGGATTAGCGACTAGGGTGAGAAGACAGAGGTGATAGGATGGCAATGCCGCAGAGGGTTCAGTCCATGTGATCATCTCAGGGCTTCCCAGAGCCAGTCTCGCCCAGGGCACAGGGCCAAATGGTGTGGATGATCTGGGGCTCTGCTCTCAGCCAGTCCTGGAGCTCAATTTACCTGAGGTCTCATCACTTATGGGTGCGGGACAGGTGACCAGGTAGATGGCAAGCAAGTTCTCTTTGACCCAGTATTCTCTAAATTTATTAGTCCATGGAACTTTTTTTTCTTTTCTTCTTAATATGAAATGTATTAACAGTCCATGGAACTCTGTTCTCAGAGCCAGGCTGATAAGGAAATATCCCTAGTGCCCCAAAGGGCCCGGAAGCACCGTGCAGATGGTGGTTTCATTGGGTGGCCTTCAGGGAACCCCACCTCACACAGCAGATGCTTGGAGAAGGCCACTCAGGATGGTGTCAGCTCAGTCTCATCTTCCAAACTTCTGAGGAGTTTTATGTCACAAATAAACAGATTTCAGTCCAGCAGACTCAAAGGTGAGTATACACAGTTAGACATGAAGATACCTATTATGTTAAAATATTTGCATTTTTTTCTCATTGCTACCAATACAAATGTTCTATAACTGATATTTATTCTAAAATTAGACTAGAAGTTAATTCCATTTTGAAATTATTTGAGGTCTGTTGAAAAACTGTAGTTAGGTTGGATTGAAAAAAAACCAAAACAGAACTGGAAGTTCGTGACTCCCTCCCTCCCTCAGGTTGGTCTGATGGACGTCCAGAAGATCAAAGACACTGACCAGCATCCATCCATTTGGTCCCAAATCACACAGATAGTCATAGTTTCTGAGGATCAAGAAATACAAAGCCATGCACCCTACAAATTCCATGGGGGTTGAACTTCTCCTTGTAAATAGATTATGCTTTTAAAACTGACAATTGGACATTCCAGCGCGTGCTGATAAAACTGTCATTCCTCCCTATTTTTCTTAGAATCTGGTGAGTACTAAAAAAAAAAAGAGTCCTGCCTTCTTGAGCTACCAAGTCAGAAAGTCCGTCTCCCTGGAGTGAGAGCAACAGAGCCGCAACTCGGGGCCAGCAGCCTGTGAAGCTGCCCACCACAGCCCTCCGCCCCAGGTCCTGCCTAAATACCGACCTCCCGCTCGAGTGAGTGCGACACGAGGGATGAGGGACACCTGCAGCACAGGCGCTGCGGCCCTTTCAGCTGATGGCCTGGCAGGGACACAGGGCGTTTTTTGGCCCTGGGGTGGACACCCCCCTTCAAGAGCTTTAAATGAGGAGCAAGACCATAAGCTCATGTCTCGACTTATTCAATAATCACTCCTGTGAAATCAACCAGACCCAAGGGGTCACAACTCTGCCTTTCCTTTAAAGCTCCCTACACACCTCCCATGTGCCTTTTGCACCCCTCCTCCTCCCGCACCCCTCCTCCTCCCGCACCCCTCCTCCCGCACCCCTCCTCCTCCCACACCCCTCCTCCCGCACCCCTCCTCCTCCCGCACCCCTCCTCCTCCCGCACCCCTCCTCCCGCACCCCTCCTCCTCCCACACCCCTCCTCCCGCACCCCTCCTCCTCCCGCACCCCTCCTCCTCCCGCACCCCTCCTCCTCCCGCACCGCTCCTCCTCCCGCACCCCTCCTCCTCCCGCACCCCTCCTCCTCCCGCACCCCTCCTCCTGCACCTCTCCTCCTACACCCCTCCTCTTGCCCCCATCACACACCTCCTTTCTTGTGCAGGCCTTTCCAGTGAGATGGAGGTGCTGCTTGGATACTCTGGGGCAGTCTAGTGACAAGAAGCAGATGTCCTCAGGCCATGTGCATGAGGGAGACGGGGCTGAGAAAGGAGAAGAGAGAGGGAGGCAAGATGCGCCAGCAGAGGAATGACAGTGATGCAGAGGAAAACCTACAAGGGTGGGAGTGGGACTGGGCAGCGTGTTTGCCTGCACTGGCTCTTCTGTTGACGGGTGAAGATATCACGGCCTCTGTAGACCAGGAGTCTAAAGACCTGAGTCCCGGTCCCAGCTCCGTCACCAAGCCCCAGGCTGGTATCGGGCCAATCACCTCCCTCCCCTAGGCTTCGAGCTCCTTCCCTGGAAATGGTGGGTCAGGCCAGATAACCTGCAAGGTTTCTGCAATTCTGTGCATCGCATCCTTACCCCGGCCTCCCCTTGAGAAGCCTGCTTCCTTGGTTTCCTCCGAAATGTGATCTGCAGGGGCAAGCTCAGACTCAAATGCTTATAGCTGCATAGTTATAACCATACAGGGAAGCCCTGATGGTGGTGGAGTTAGGATGTGACAACAGTGCCCGAGGCCATGTGCCCCTGTGACCCCACAGGTGTTATTTATGGGAGGGCATGTGCGCTGTGAGATGGGTTCATTCATAAACACAGGCTCCTTTCCCGCCCCTACTAATCTTAAAGTCTGACCACCTGGGTTGAGCACCTTTGTTCTTTGGATGGGGAATTTCCATTGCTGAATATGGTTAAAGCTTTTTTTTAAGGGGTTGCCTTTCTAAATATTTTGGTTCTTAACTTTTGAGAGTTTTTCTGTGTTTAATAAGGTGGTTTCCTTTTTATTTGCTTACCTCTTTTTCTGGGCAAGATCAGAGTCACCACCTGTGCTGGTGGAATTTCCAGTCCACCGCTGATAATAAGAGCCACAACAGTAGCTGGAAAATCATGGTGAAGAGTCCCTTCTGCCTCCTTTTCTGCCGCGTTTTTATAAACAGAGGGCAAATGTTTTAGTGGAAACCATAATATTGCCCCAAGTAAGGAAAACATCTGGGGTTCGGCTCCTTTTTTTGTCTTCGGAGAGCATTTATTGCTGTCTTGGGATTCAACGTGCCCATTTTTGCCATGGAAATGGTGTGACGGCTATGAACAGCTACCGGGCCAGATCGCAGCGTCTTTCCCACCTTCTCCCTTCTCTGAGCTTCCACAGACCCACTGGGACCTGGCTGCCCTCCTCGGGTGGTTTCAGTATCTTGGACATGCTTTTCTCACCAGATCGTCAGCTTCTGTGCATTTTTGGCCTCTTTCATTACGCTCAGTGAAAAATGCTGGGCACGAATGTCTTCTTACAGTCCTGCTTGTTGGGGTCTCCCGAGGTTGGTGGAAGGCCTCTTCGCACCTGATGCTGCCTTCGGACGGGCTCCTGCAGAGGCTGTGCCTGAGCAGGGCTGCGGGGCACTGGGCGGAGCCTCCGCTGTCTCACTGATAACCCGGGAACAGTCTCTGTTGATGTGTCTCCCGGGGTTAAAGAGAAAGTCCTGCGGAGAGCCTCCCGCATGCGGGGAGGGGGTGGCTGCCGGAGAGCAGCCAGGGCTCGCGGGCTCCGGGAGGCCCTGTGCCCTCCTTGCCTCCCGCCTCCGAATGAAGCCTCAGCGAGAAAGCGGGGCCGCCCGAACGCAGGCGCTGGAAAGCGCGCTGACGGCCGATCGTGGCGGTCTAGGGGCTCCCAGCGTCCTGTTTGCAGGGAGGCGATCTTTGCGGCGGGCGGACCCTTGCTTCCTCCAACGCGCCCTTTGAACCATCGCCTTCCTTCGTTCCGCCCAGCGCCGCCTCTCACGCGGGCCTCCCGGCAATGGGAAGGGGATCTTGGCGTCGACTGGCGTTCCTTTACTCCAGCTCTGCAGACCTCGGCTTCAGCGGCCCTCCTTGCACAGAACAAATTAAATCAGCAGTTTTCAGCCCAAACCCTTCCATATTTCTGTTTTGCATGTGACACGTCCCTAACCCTACAAGGCTCTTTGCAGTTAGTCATGAATATTGGAGATGGGAAGGGTCTGAACTTCAGTTTACATGCAAGGGAAATGAGGTTCAGAGTAGCTGACCAACTTGCGCGCTGTCACAACAGTTTGTCACTTGTAGAACTGGGACAAGCACCTAGCTTTCCTGGTTCCCAGCCAGCACTCTTTCCACTTCTCTGTGCTTCTGTAGGAAGGGATGTGCATCTCGACTCTAACTTGGTGTATGGTATGTCCATGCACATAATTTATCAGTTTATAAACATCAATTAGTGAGCATTGCTATGGAAGGCAGAGTGGTTCGATGGAGAGAGGGCAAATGCTCTGAGGTTCTGATTCTGGTCCCGCCTGCAGCGCCAAGCTGTGCGCTGTGGCAAGTCACTCTGCTTTTCTGGGCCCCATTTTTCTTGTTTTAAGTAAAAAGTTTGGATTTCAAGACCCCTTCCAGCCTTGAGAATCTGAATCTGTGACTAAATCACACCACATTTAAAGAAAGCTTGCTATTTAAAGATGTTTCATAATGAATGCGGGGTTCTTTTGAAAAGTGCATAGTTACTCCCTGAGTTCTTGTTTCGACAATTTCAGATTTTCACATTAGTCCGGGAGATGAGCACTGATGAGTCAGGAGATGCTCTGAGGAGCAAAGCTTTGAACTACAGAAGCAAAGGGCTCTGGCAGAATGTGAGTGGAGGTCCACCACATTTGTCCCCGAGCAGGATGTCCTGGCTGGCCTTGTTGAAGAGCCTGGCACATGTCCTGCTGGGCAACTGGTTCCCCCCACCTCATGCTGGCGGTCCAGGCAGAAAGATGTGGTGCTGGGGTCTGAACGAACAGTGACAGCATCACAGGTCCTCACCCCGTGCATAGAGGTCGTTTGTCCTCAGTCCCAACCTCTCTCCACCTGTGCAGTGCGGCTGGCCACGTCACCATCAGCCCCAGCCCCTTGGGGCTTTTCCGTGGACGCACTCACAGGTTAGAAAAGGCCTCAATGTGGTCGATTCAGTTATTCATATTAATCAAGGGAGCTGCCTTATAAATAATTCAAAGTTGCTACAAATCTGCAAATCTTTTTCACATTGGCTGCTTGCAGCAAGCTCTCCATAAATGTTTGTTGAATGACTGAATACATTAACATATAAATGAATATTTTGCAATAGGTTTTGGTATTTGTATTTGCACATCTGTCTGTTGAATGTTCTGAGGATTTGCAGCAGCCCTCACAAACTGATGCAGGCACCCTGCTGAAACAGGCTGGCGGACCGAGAAAATCAGAGCACGCCATGGTTCCCCTGCTTTCCACTGGGTGGCCCGGAACAGGGGGTGTCCCCTCCAGCCAGAAGCCCCTCCAGCAGAAGGCTGTGAGGCTCCTGACACACAATGGGCTTAATTTGGGTGGTTAAACACTTATTCTGGGTTTCTGTCTCCTCTGGCTTTGGTCAGAACTATAGAGTGGTAGGCAGCATGGCCCCCAAAGATGTTCACGCCCTGCTTCCTGGAACCTGTGACCATCCACGTTCCATGGCAAAGGCACTTTGCAGATATAATTAAGGTTACGGACCTCACAATAGGGAGATCATGCTGAATTGCCTGGGTGGGCCCGGTTGGATCATATGAGCCCTCAAAAGTGGAGAACTTCCTGCAGCTGGAGCCAGAGAGACGGGGCAGAAGGAGTCAGGGAGACTCAAATTGGGAGAAGGGCTCCATGTGCCTTTGCTGTTTAAAGAGGGAGGAGCAACGAGACAGGAATGCAGGCGGCCCTAAGGAGTAGAGTGGCCCTGGATGACAACCTGTGAGGAAATGGGGGTTTCAGGGACCTGAATTCTGCCAACAGCCTGAATGCACTTGGCAGTGGAACCTCCCTAGAGCGTCCAGAAAGGGATGCGGCTTGGGAGACCGAAGCGAAGGCCTGAGCCTCGGCTCGCCCTGACTTCTGACCGGGGAACGGCGAATAATAAAGGGGTGCCAGTTTAGGGCATTGGGCTTGTGGTAATTTGTTAGTAAGGGGTTGATTTGCGTGGTAATACAGAAGGTGTCAACGCCACTGTGACAGGGACACTGCCTTCAGCTCCCAGCCCGCTGCCTCCGCAGCAGACTGGAGGGGTTGGACCAGGTGAGCTCTGCCGCTTCTCCTAGCTCTCAAGTCCTAGGGATTCACTATCAAAATTTCATTGAATTGATAAAAATACCAATATGTTTTGAAATAAGGCTTTGGAGTGAACTGGACTGAGTCCAGAGAGCTGCTTATCAACTTGAAACCATGCCAGCCCTCTGGGTTTTGGTTCCTTTTCTGTAGACGACACTGGCCTTACCAGGTTTGAAGGCTTCAGCGGGGTACTGCGTGCCTGGTAAATATCGCTGCCCTTCCCTACCTCAGTTTGACTGTCCTGCTGTTGCAAGTGGGGTTGACCACAGAAATGCAAGGAGACCTCTGAGCCACTGTCAAGGTTTCTCCCTGTGGCTGAGACCTGGGCCAGAACCCTGGGGACAAGATAAGGACCAGGCCTCACTACAGTTATGAGGAAGCTGACCAGCCAGCAGAGCTGCCGGAAGCAGCCACATTTTCTCTTCCTTTTCGGTCCAGCCTGGAGCCCCCGCCAGCCTGCCCACCAGCGAGGGCCACCCATGGGGCAGGCGCTGCCATCCAGCTGGGGCCAGAGCCTGTCTCTTTCCTTTCAGGCTACGAGGAGTTCAGTTGGCTTGGTTCCATGGCCACCATTGGCTTCACTTCGGAGCTTGGGGTCACTTCTTCTGACGTTTGCTGTAGTTCTAGAACTTTCCAGGTTCTCTGGTGTGTGTGTGTCCTGGGATTTGCCGTCTCGAATCCAGAAAGCTGACTGCTCCAGGGAGAGGCGCTTTTCAGTGGGCCCTTCGATTTTCTGATGCTGGAGTTCAGTTTCTTTTATCTGTCTTGGTGACACCCCCGCCTCTCCCAGGGAGCTGGTGCTGAGGCCCCATTAGCTCAGTCAGTCTTCAAGGTGACAGGAGCCGGGGCACAGGGATGGGAAACGCAAGAGTTCCTCATAGGCCTCTCGTTTCCACCACTCTTGGCCCTCTCAGCCCGGCTCCCTGAGGGTTGTGATGTGCTGGTTCCCTGGCTCCTTCTGGAAGCAGCTGGAACCTTCATCAGGACCTGACTAATGAAGAAACCCACATTGTTTCCTCACACTCTGGGAGAGATGTGACCAATGACCAACACACACCGCCAACTGTGCCTCCAGGCAGGCCCATCTTTGGAAGGGTGGCAAGAAGCACTCTATTTAAATGTGGCTTGGGGAACTATCTAGGCCTTATTCAGTGAAGTCTGACCCTTCCATGGCATCGACAAGTCCATTAGGTCACAGGTCAAAATTGTAGCTGGGAATATCTGAGGGATCTTTCTTTAGTTGTGTCAGTTCACATCTCACTGGGCCCGCTGGGAGTTAAACACTCAAACAGACCAGAGACAGTTGAGTTGAAGTGAAACACATGGGATGAGCCAGCACTTTACAGACTTGGAGCCAAGCAGCCCAGTCAAATTCTGGCTCTGCACCTGACGGCTGTGTGACTTTGGTCAGGTTACTTAACGTTTCTGTGCCTCAGTTTCCTCATCTGTAAGAGCTGCTATGAAGATGAAAGGAATTTAAATATGTACATATGTAAAGCAGGCAGAACTTTGCTTGGTCCCAGGCAAGTGTATTATGTAAGCGTTAGCTGTTATTTCCGCATGCTAACGTGGTCTCTGTCAGGACCAGACACTGCTGATCCCCTGAGCTGTCCTCCATTCCAACAAGCCAGCAGGACCCCGTGAGGACTTACCTTCTCACTTGAGCCCTCCCTCGGGTACCTGCTCCCCCAGAGTCTCTCTCAGAACGGTGGGAACTCGGTGGCGGTGGAACTCTCCACACCACTGAGGTCAGGGCCGTCTTTCAAGCGCCAGGATTGCTATTCCAGATGGGCAAACTTCTTTTTATACATTTCTAGTACTCAGTTTTAAGAAATTATGTCAATAGCTTTATTGGCTCAAGATCAGCAAAAGAAAAAAGGGGGAAAAAACTGTGCCTTTCAACAGAGCAGTCAAAAGTACTGAACATGAAGACTTATTCATGGCTTCTTTTCAGAATTCTTTCCTTCGGTGGTTAAGACGTGCACAGTGTCTTTGAAGTGGGCTGGACATGTTTTCTGCATGTGTGAGCAGCCGTTTGCCTCTCTGCAGGGCTGGTTCAGATGAACCGTTTTTCCTTATGATTTCCAGTCATCGACAGAGGGGTCTCGCACGGGACTTTGCACAGGATTTGGTCGCAGTGGACAAATAGGGGATTCCAGAGGTGGCTCCTCGGCCGCTCAGAGCAGCGTCTTCAGATGCGACTGGCGGCAGCGCTCTCCTGCAGTCTCTGTAACCCACGGATGCTGGCGCTGGGACGGCAGGCTCGGGAGCCGCCCTTCTTCCTGTTTGTTCCGACACTGCTTCTGTGTCAGAAGCTACAGCATATCGGTTATACAGAGGAGAAAGCAAAAGAGCGTGCAAATGTAACCGGAACGCCTTTCCTGTCAGCTCCAAGACCCACTGTCGGCGTACCCTCGGGGGTGTGTTCCGACCGTGATTGAGTCTGTTCCAATTGTGATTTCACAATGACCCTTCCAGGCTCTGCTTTTCCTCTCAAAGCAAAATCTATGATTCCATAATTAGAGGTTGATTAAATGTGATCATACATCAAGTGAGTATAACTGACACACAGTAAGCATTCAATAAACTTTATTGTTAGCTATCAGTGTCACATGCTGCTTTAAACGGGGACTTCGGAGAAACAAAGCCTCCAAGATTGCACCACTCATTCCCCACGCTGCATCTCTCGTACCGTCTCTCTCCCTGAGCCTGTCAATGTTCCTAACACTCCCCTGTCCTACAAAAACATTTTAAACTCTCTGATTCTGCATCCACTAGATACTATGCTATCTGTCTCCTTCCTTACAAAGTCAATATCCAAGAAATTTACTTTGTCTGTTGACTTTTCCTCCAACCTTTGACCCTCCGCTGTCGGCTATGCCCCCAAAGCCACTGACAGCATCGCTTCCTCTGCTGCCAGGTCTGCCGCCTCAGCCCTGCATCCCCCTTGGCTGCTCTGTGCTGCCCACTGAGCTGTCCAGAACGGTGGCCAACCCGGCCCAGGGTTATTGAGCTCTTGAAATACTTGATTCAGTTACTGAAAAACTTTCAGTATGATTGGAACAACTTGGGTCTGTGAATCCGGTTTTTCAACTGTAAATGTAATGAAATCTAAACACAGATCAAGCATTTCCGATGAAAATTTAGTGTCTGAATTGAGATGTGCTGTAAGTGTGAAATACACACCACGTTTCTAAGATCTAGTTAAAAAAAACACCTGTAAAAATCTCTCAATATTTTTTTATACTGATTACATTTTGAAGTCATAATATTTTGGCTACATGGGGCTAAATAAAACATATTAAAATTGATTTCAGCTGCTTTGATTTTCTTTTTAGTGTGGCTACTTAGAATGCTTGTGGCTTGCATTTATTTTGATGGGACGGCACTGCTGTGGGCCATTTGCTCCTGGAAATTCTCTCCTCCCTGGCTTCTGAGGCCACCCCCTCCCATTCCCTCTGATGTCCTTCCCGTGAGCTGGTTGCCTTCACACACGCAGCCTGAGCCTCCCTCTGGGATGTTCTGAGCAGCACGTCCTCCGACATCTCAAAGCCAACCGCCCCCCGTTCATCCCACCCTCCTGCCTCTGACTCCTGATCCTCTTCCTGCCTTTCCTCTCCCTTGAACGGTGCCATTACCACTCGTGCTGGAAACCAGGGCCAGGCTAGAGTCCTCCCTCTTTCTTCTCCATGCCCGTGGGCATCAGCCCCTGAGTCCACAGCTTCTCCTTACTAAATGAGCCTCCACTCGGCCTCTGCCCCCCTGTGTCAGGCCTGGCTGGGCCGCAGCCTCGCTCCCCCACACTTGTCATCCAGTCTCCAGGTCTAGCCAGAGGGAGGCGTCTAAAACGCAGCCTGACAGCACTCCCTGGCTTAACAGCCTCCACCGGTGCCGATTTACTAAAAAAATTGTTAAATGCTTTGTTTTGGGTCATGCCAATTCATTTTTTTATTGAGCTATAATCAACGTATAACATATTACTTTCACGTGTACAACATAATGATTTGATATATCTATATATTGCGAAATGATCTCAAGTCTAGTTAACATCCATCACCGCACACAGTTACAAATTTTCTTTTTCTTGTGATGAGGACTTTTAAGATGCACCCTCTTAACAACTTTCAAGTATAAAATACAGTATTACTAACTACAGTCACTATGCTGTATATTAGATCCCCAGGACTTATTTCTTTTATAACTGAAAGTTTGTACCTTTTGACCCCCTTCATCCAAAATACTTTCTGATGTGTCAGGTACCTGGCACGAAATCTGAAGAGGGAGACAGGAGGACAGAGAAGCACAAGGTAAAGTCCAAGGTGTCCTCCCAATTCCTCAGGACAGTACTAAAGCCCTTAGTCCACCTCTCCCTTCGTATCTGCTGGACCCTCTCTTCCTCACTCCAAGCTCCCTCTGTGCCAACGCGTGTAGTGCACCAGGCTGTGCCACGCTTTGCCTGGCCGGCCTCCTCTGCCCAGAGAGGCCCTCCCCCAACCCACCTACCTGGTGACACAGACTCCGCTCTTCTACAGCATCTCTACTGATGGTCACACACCGTAGGATAGAGCGTTGTCTCTCTGGGCCCTTCTGAACTGTGTGGAGACTTCTGTCATGTGGCCTATGTAACCTGACCATCGCCATGACTTACTGGCCTGGCCATAAAGGACCTCACGTTAAGATTAATGCCCAAATTGTGGCCAGATTGCAATGGCTCTGATCCAGCAAGTCAGGTGCCCCTGGAGTCCTCGCTGGTTCTCCGAGGGGTGGTCTCTGACGAGCTGGGGCTCAGGTTCGCCCAGGATCTTCTCCCCTCCACTCTGTGAGGTGACTCACCTGGTCCCCTGCCTGTCAGCTCATCTAGGAGGCAGGTGGCCTGGGAGTGGTTCAGGCAATAGGGGGGGCATGGTCTGCAGCAAATTTTAAAACAATGATAAAACCGACTGGAGGTCAGTCTGCTTTTATGATCACCCTGCAGTGGGAACTCTAAACGATGGCAGAAATAGCATACTCCTTCCCGCCAGGGTGGTGCTCTCCCATGTAGCCCCTCCCTTACTCAAAACATTTGTCACAGCAACTTACTCACTGTCTCGTAATTTCTGGTTACTTCTCTAGATCATTTACCAGACCATACCTTTTTTGGATTTTATATTTGTGTTTTTCAGGGCCTAGCACAGAGGCTACAATAGAGGAGGCATTAAAAATTTATTGAATTAATAAATCAGTGGATTTATTCAATTTACCAGAATATCCTCTGGCAGGAAATCATCAGTCAAAAAAGCAAGCGGTAAGAAGACAAATTCATAGTAGGGGTTTATTTAAAATAATCTTGTGAAGCATATTCTAAGGCTGCTAGAGAGTCAGCCAATAACTTATACCTAGCTTCTATTTTTAAGGTATTGACAAGGAATTAATGCATACAGAATGTGAATGTGAAGCCCTTAAGATCTTGAATTAACAACGAAAAACTTAATTCATTACTATTTTTTACTTGGCATCTGTGAGGCCCGTGCTATGGAGTAAAGCAGGAAAATGGACTGATACATTTTATTGAAACTTTCCACAGTGAGAGTGAAATTGTTCTGGCGAATATTGAACTGCTAGGAAACCAAGTCATCCAGGCACAGAATTCTGTGGGCATTTCCTGGGATAAGGTGGCAGCTTCGCCTCGCCGCACAGCCCAGCTTCTGCTCCATCAGGGATGACGCCTGGCGCTTCAGCCAGCTGACGACACATCCAGCACTCTCGCAGGAGAGCTCTGAATTTCTGGGTCCCTTGCTGTTCGTGACAGAGATCAGACGGTTTTCACCCATCTGGACAGATTTTATTCATCTGCGTGTGTGTGTCACACGTGCACAGAGGAAAGACTTGCCTGGTTTCATCAGCCAGAGTCTTTAAGGAACACGTGAGCCATCTGTTTTCTCTGCAGGAGAAGCCCTGGGGTGTGCCGCCTTTGATCTGGGCAGGAGACAGCCCTGCGTCAGTGCCGAGTGGGATGGGCCACCGCTCAGATGCCATGGATGAACTCACTGAGACTGGACGGGTCAGTAGTTACCTTGGTTTAATAATTTAAAGCCACATTTTAGTGAAAAGCCATTTGCTTCTAACGCCTGTGCACAGTTAGCTGTTCAGTGACATGATGTGAACTTCAGTTTGTCAATATCGTAAGTGTTCCCCAGGGCAAGACTTGCTGATTGGGCAGGAAATAAGGATTATTTCATTCCTGTATACATGTCTCTAAAAAATTTCATAAAAGTTGATGTGAAAGAGGACATGGTCGAAAATGTTCAAGAAGTCTTTCAAACTAGGCTCTGGTGTACAGACTTCGAGCTTAACCCACGTCTAGCGTAGTCCAGCCCCATCAGGTTTTCCCTTTAGGCTCTGTCTGTGTGCCATGAACTGTGGAGAGACGAGCAAGCGTTCACAGTCAAGTCCAACCACTCACAGAGTAGATGGGGTGTACGTACACATATTTCACCACAGGAGAGATGTGTGTGTAGCTTGGAAGGACGGAACAAAGTCTTGGCTGTTCTCATGCTCCATGGGTTGGAGCCAGGCAGGCCTGCTGCAGAGCAAGCCCATGGCTCTGGCTCCCCACGCATCTCCTCCTCCGTCTTCAGTTTAACCTGCTGGTCGCCCACATCATCACAGCGCGAGGGGGCAGTGGGAGACCTCTGTCACTGGTCTCTCCCACTCCACATCCCTCTCCCCTTGCTGGGGGCTGGCCCTGCTGGCTTCCAGCTGAGCACCAGGCCCAGAGGGAGCTGACGTGCACAGGAGCACCATCCAGCTCTCACGTGGAGGCAGGGCCGTTCCCTGTAATGACCCGCATTCCACATCGCTCTGCCGGCCTGCCGCGCCACTTGCACCCTGGCTGAAACGTATGTCAGCTGTTTCTGAGGAGAGAAGGACTCTGAGGAAGAAGGCAGCCTGCTCTTCTCTGTCCCAGAGATGCCTGGACAGGAGGCAGGGGTGCAGCTCTGGGACGGGGGTAGAGGGAAACGGCTGGGATGGGCCCTGGACCTTGGACTGCAGTAACTGGAAGCCTTAGGGGTGTCTGCTTTGGAGAATTTTGGAAATAGGCAGGCTCTTCTCTTTCTGCAAGAGTGGCGTTGCTGGAGGCAGAGGAATGAACACAGCTTCTCAGCAGCTCCTGACGGGAGGTCACTGTGGTCAAGGAATAGAGAGGGAGGAGGCAGACCCGGGGGAGCCCCAGGCCCCCACACTGCAAGCAGCTTGACCTTCGACAGCTTGCTTAATCTCTCTACGTGCAGCGAGGGATCGAAATACTGGGGCAATGGCAGTTCCCATATCATTGGCTGTTGGACGTGCAAGCACATGCTTTTTGTTTGAATGCCATGCAATCCACAAAGGGTTACACAAATGTTATTTTTATCCATGTGTCCATTAAAATAGTAAAACATTGGATTTGCATTTATCTATCTCTAACGATGCTGTGGAAGGAAGGAGTCGATGAGTTGAAAGTCAAACCTTCTCAAAACATCTCATAAAAGCAATACTGTCACCTGGTGATCAGGCGTCCCGGACACTGTGACAGGCATTGCAGATGTGCGTCTGTCCCCTTCCCAGCCAGGCCAGGCCCTGGTATCAGCCAGACAGTGTGCCGACAGGAACCTGCAGAAATGGGTAGACAGGGACGAACAGAACTAGATCCTCGTGTGGGCAGGAGAGATCTCCCCCTCAAAGTCAGAGGAGCTGCTTTCTCACAGCCTGTCCCACTCCCATGGCAGAAAGGATGGGACTCGTTATTTTAAAATCTCTTAAAAGATTTAAAACCCACCTCAACTAGGATCCTGCATGGAAATTTCTACCATGATATATCTCTCAAAGACTCATTCTCATTTCAAAATAGCTGAGTTCATAAACAGCTACGTGCAGGGTGAACTCGGTTCTTTTCGGACGTGTCCTGGGGAGGTAGGCATCTAACAGGGAGAGCCGTGAATGCAAGACTTGAGGTCAGCACCCTGGAGCACGGACTTTTCTGGTGACTGTATTTGTAGACAAGGTCTAGTAAAAATCACTTGTATTCTTAGAGACCTCTCTGTCTGGGGCGGGAGCACTTCTGCCTTTGAGGGCAGGCACGATGATGTCCCAGCTGGTGTGACAATCACAGGATGAGCTGGTTTACAAAATGCTGAGAGCGGGGGAGAGGGACACAGGGAGAGGCAGCACAGGGTGAGGGCGCTGACTCCGCGGGCTCTGGGAGAGGGGCAAGGGGCCGGGCCCTGTGGGACGCTCCTTGGAGGAGGTCATGAGGTGAGGCAGGCTGCTGGCTAGGACCTCTCCCATGGGTGCAGGCTGGCAACCCCCTCCCCACCCCCAATTGCAGAGCCTGTGGGCCCGCAATGGGGCCCAGATGCGGCAGGGCTGGTCCTCCCAGGGGAGGAGTTCTGACTGGTGCTGGCCTGGGGTGGTAGTCGGGTGGTGGAGGGTCAAGCAGGTGGGCTGATGCCCCAGAGGAGGCGTGGCCCCAGGGGACACATCGTTTTTCCTTTCTGTCTAGAACTAGCCTGCTGAGGGGTCCTTCAGGGACATCTAAATCCAGTCTAGCTTGAGGAGGAACTCTGAAGACTCCTATACGTTGCTCATAGTAGGGTCTTAGTAAATATTTACCAATCTAATTTGTTTACTTCTTTCAACAGAAATGCAGATGGTCACCCATTTCCTTAATTTTTTTCAGTCAATTGACACATTTCACTTTATAATTTTTATTTATTTATTTATTTTTTTGGTGAGGAAGATTGACCATGAGCTAACATCTGTGCCAATCTTTCTCCACTTTCTATGTGGGATGCCTTCACAGTACGGCCAAGGATTGTCTGCAGGTCTGCGCAGGGATCCGAACCCACCAACCCCAGGCCGCCCAACTGGAGCCTGAGAACTTAACCAATGTGTCACTGGACTGGCCCCTTACTTTTTAATTTAATTTAATTTTTTTTCCTTGACAAAGATTAGCCCTGAGCTAACTGCTGCCAATCCTCCTCTTTTTGCTGAGGAAGACTGGCCCTGAGCTAACATCTGAGCCCATCTTCCTCTACTTTATACGTGGGACGCCTACCATAGCATGGCTTTTGCCAAGCGGTGCCACCTCTGCACCGGGATCCAAACCGGGGAACCCCAGGCCTCCGAGAAGCAGAACGTGCAACCTTAACCACTGCGCCACCTGGCCAGCCCCTATAATTTTAAAAATAAGTTCACAAGTTCAGTTTGAGGGGGCTCTCCTTCAAAGACACACACTATGATGAAATGGAATTGTGCGGCCCGTTGCAGGTGTATCTGAACACAGGTCTGAGGTGGAGAAAAAGGAGCTGGAGTGTCTCTCTTGGTCCGCCTGACCCCCGCAGCTGACTGTCCCCTCCCTACCCTCTCCCCAGGGTCGTCCCCTTCTGTCCTACCTGTACCTGTCCTGGGGGAGGCGGGGGAGACGGAGAAAGGAAAAGGAAAGAGGCAAATCGGGAAGAAGAAGAGAAATAGACTGACACAGAGGGCTGGGAACCGCGCGGAGAGAGGGCCAACCTGGGTGAGCGTGGGCCGGAACGCTTTCAGCTCTGAAAAAAGTTAGTGCACTGCGAAACTCTCTTCTCTTTCTCCAAAAACAATCCTGGTGAAAGCACGGTGCACCAAAGCCTGCCAGCCGCTAGCCACAGCCCTTAGACCCGCTCCCCAACACAGGACAGAGCTGGCGGGCTGGGGTGCGGGGCCAGGGTGGACAGTGGCGGCACCCCCCGTGCTACTCCCACAGCTGGGCGTGGTCATGGAGCGTTTTCCCGTCAGTGTGACACAGGCCACAAGTCTGTGTCCGTCCACCGTCCGTCACCGCCTCTGAGACACTGCATGGGGAACTAATTAACCAGACGAGGGGTCTCCAAAGGCTGGGGTTCTGAAACTGACCTCCCGCTGGTCATGTGGGGCGTTGTGCTCCTGGGTGCTGGACAGTGAGGAACCTCTGCTGTGTGCTGCCACGGAGGCCTCTCATAAAGTCAAGATGCTCTGCTACCTAACTGATGCTGACTTGGTGCAGGGTTTCTATTATTTTACAAAGTTGATGCTATCCCTTTGAGTGATAAGAAACCAACAAGATCTCTTGGTAGGAGTGGCCCAGAGCCGCCAGCATTGTTGTCCCCTCTACCTAAACCATTGGGTGCTCACGACGCGGGACTTTGGACTACAGTCAAGATTCCACGTGTTTCCTGCTCTGGGATGTGACCTCCGGTCCCTAGGGCTCTGAGGAGCTCTGGTGAAGAGGTGTGTAGGGCACTCGGGGGTAGTGAGAAGGGAGAGGGAGGTGTGTTCTCTGCCTGCCATCTTTTCTCACCAAGTGGCTGCTGGAGAGGGGCCTTGTGGGCAAGAGGATATGCGGCCAAATGAGAAGCAGCAATTTGAGCTTTGAGGGGCCAGCCGCCTGTTTCACCCCTCTCCCCGCTGCCGGCTCCCTCTCTTCCTGCTCACTGTGTCTCTCCTTCCCTCCTCTGTTCTCTGCTTTCTCCCACCTCCTTGGCTCATGCTTTCCACGTGTTCTCCTCCCTTCCTCCCAGCACAACTTGTGATATGCCACCCCCTGTGATGGACGGGGCCTGTCCTACAAGGCTCCTGTCCTCAAGGGGCTGCCAGACCCACTGCCAACTGCCCTCTTCCAGCTGTGGACAGGTCATTCACTAGCTGAGAGGACCTTCCAAGGATGGGTCGCTTCTTTGTAACTCAGGACCGAACAGGTTAGTAAGTCAGTGAGGCACTCAGCTTGTATGCAAGAACTGTCGACCTGAGAAATAGAAACCAGTTTACAAGGCAAAGTGTTTATTTTGGATCAAAGAATTGCAATTCCAGGAGCGCAGATTCAGGTAGAAACCCAAACAGTGCCCCACTAGAGAGTGAAAGTCAGGGGCTTTGAAGGCAAAGGAAGGAGGGTGTATTATGAAGAATTGTCATTGGAGTTGGGGCAGAGAGCTGGTCTTGGCTACACATTGATTGACTATTGAGTCTGTTTTCAGATAGTGCGCAGTCCTCAGTCTTTGGGATCAGGATGTCCGTTCTCCTGCTGACTTCTCCAACAATTGCTCGTGAACAGTTGTTGTTTTTGCCCAGTCCAAGGTCCAAGACAGCAAGGCAGTTTCTCTGGAAAAGCAGCTCTGACTCCATTTTAAAATGGCTGCACCATGGTCAATTTTGACACAACTAATCTCTTGTCTCCACAGTACTATTGGGAGAGTCTGTTTTTTGTTTCTCTAGATGGTTTGTCGATTTGAAATAGCTGCAGTGCCCGTAGCAGTGGGGGTTAAATTCCACCCACGACTCATCGGTGCCCTGTGTCTGTCTTGCAGCCTGCAGAGCTGGCCTACTTCTGACACTCAGCTGTCCTAAGCCCTGGCTGCATGTTGGAATCACTGGGAGCTTAAAAAATTACCAATGGCTGGTCCTACCCCAAGACTTCTGATTTAGATGGCTTGGATGGTGGGCTGGGTGTCACTATCTTAAAAATAAGTCTTCTTTCTCCAGTAGATGGAAACCTTGCTCCCTGGCTTCTTTATTCACTCAGCAAACATAAGATGAGACCCTAATAAGTGTCAGGCACTAGGGAGACCCTTGGAGAAGACACAGAGATGGCTTGCACAGACCTTACAGGCTCTCAGGGAAAGTGGAGCATAATTTAATAAGGACTAAGTATCAGCCCAGTGGAAGGATGGGCTAACTCAGCACACACATCTTTGGAGCAGGGCTGTAGAATGCTTTTTAGAAGTTATTATTGTTATTTGACAGTGAGAAGGTTGAGGGGTTTGGACCAGGTTGTGAGCTCTCAGTTACCTGAGCTCAAGGGGTGACATGGCACAGGTTCCCCCAAGCTCCCTTCTCAGATGTGTCTAAAGAGGCTCCCTCCTCCAGCTAAGGGGATGTCCTGCCTTTGCATTCTGAGATAAGAGATACAATCTCTGGAATTAAAATGTTTCTACCTCCTGCCGCCTGGATCTGACACTGAGTCCTTAGGAGTGCACTGTGGGTCGTCGCCACTTAAGTGTGGCCTGTAGACAGCAGTGTCAGTGTCACCTGGGAGCTTGTTAGAATGGAAGTGCTCAGGTACCACCTCCGATCAACTGAGTGGGAATCTCTGGGAGTAGGCCCAGCAAACTGTTTTCAACGTCTTTTGGGGTGACTCACATGCATGCTGTCATTCGAGAAGCCCTCCCAGAGGTCGCTAACTCTCTTCCTGATGGGGTGATGTGCTAGGTTGCATCATTCTCCCCGATTTTTCATCCTCTCTATCCATACCCCTTGCCATGGGACTCTGCAGGTCTTCCCACTAAAGTAGGAGTATATTCCCCTGCCCCGATGATGTGGGATTGGCCAGTGAGAGTCTTTGGCAATAGAACGTGGGAGGAAGTGACAGTGTGCCAGTTTTGAGCCTAGGCCTTAACAGGCATTGCATGTTTCTACTTGCCCCTCTGGGAGATTCCAACTTACACATAAAAAAAAAATGCCACCACTTAGCTGCTACCTCTTCAGCCTGGGCCCCGGAATGACCACATGGAGCAGAGCCCCCAGCTGACCCGCAGATCTGTGACCCTGAGAATAAATGCATAGTATGTTTGCCACTGAGTCCTGGGATGGTTTGTTATGAAGCAATAGC
This sequence comes from Equus caballus, assembly GCF_041296265.1. Classification (NCBI taxonomy): domain Eukaryota; kingdom Metazoa; phylum Chordata; class Mammalia; order Perissodactyla; family Equidae; genus Equus; species Equus caballus. The sequence goes on from NC_091691.1 coordinate 43,234,641, forward strand.
TTACTGACACAGTTGATTGAAGCAGGTTTTGTATATCTAGGCAGACAAGGTTTGGTAGTTCCCCAGAAGTCAGATATTGGCACCAAGAGGTAAGGCTAGCAGTTTGAGGTCAAGTGTCAGGGGCCCAGGGTGAGGCTGTCTGTGTGCTGTGGCCCTTAGGCTCCCTGCCTCATGAATTCTCGGCAGCTGCTCCTGAAGCTTGCTGCCTCAGTCTCCTGGTATGACTTGTTTAGATCCCCAAGGAACTCTGATTAACTGTGCCATAGATCACAGAAGCCACCACGGCCTCTCATCTGAGTCACTGCAATAGTGTCCTAATAGCTCTCCGTGCTTCACACACTCCTCCTGTCTGTTGTCAACAGAGCAGCCAGATTTATCCTTTTAAAATCGAAGTCCGGTGGTGCCGCTCCTCTGCCCCAAACCTTTAAATGACTTCCCATTCTACCGAGGGTAAAACCAGAGTCCCCGCCATGGCCTACATGAGCCTGTGTGTTCCGGGACCCTGCTCCCCACTGATCCTCATTCCTGTTGTCATCTCCTCCATTCACTCCACTGGGCCCCTCTCACTTCTTGCAGTTTCTTGACAAACCAGCTTGCTCCACCTCGAGGTCTCTGTGCCCGTGGTTCCTCTCACTGGACCATGCTTCCCTCGTTCAGGGGAATCTGCAAGGCTGTCTCCCTCATGTTGTCAGTTACCTGCTCAAATGTCCTCTCACCAGAGAAACCTTTCCCGTGAGACATGGAACACAGCAATCCCCCCACCCCATCGCCACTCCTTCCCCTAGCCTGCTTTATTTTCCTGTTGAGTCTTTATCTCCATCTGAAATGTAATCTACTTGTCTATTTTCTGATGTATCAGCTGCTGCCACCTTCCACAATATGATATTCATGCGAGCAAAGAGCTGGCTTTTCTCACGGCTGCGTCCCCTGTGCCAGTGCAGTACACATGCTCAGTACATATTTGTTGAACATAAGTGAATAAGTCATCAGCTAGACCGTGGTTTGGGAACCTGTGTTTCAGAACATGACGTCTAAAGCTGCCCCTCGGCCTGGCCCTGGGGAGGAAAATTTCCCCCTCCAGGACGTGTAAGTGTGCCGGAAGCCACAGTTTACTGCGTCTAATGAAACACTGTCACAGGACCGTTTCAGCTCAAAATTCTGCTGATCTGATACCCTCTCCCTGTCAACAAAACTACACTGGAGGCCGATCTTGATCAGAGGTTTTTGGTGAGCACTGAATAAGAACAAGGGGCACGAGGTGGACTGATAACTTAGGGGTTTCAGGTAATTAAACCAGTTGGGCGGCACCCTTCTCGGTTTCTGCCTCCTAGAGGACTTCTCCAGGAGTCAGAGGCGCTCCCAGGGCCAAGGCCCTTCTCCCAGGGCCAGGCCTGGAGGGCAGGGGCGGCCCTGCTCTCTGGACGCTCATCCCCTGCGGGTTGAAGCGCGGGCACAGGGGCGGGCTCGGCTGCAGTAATGACCCCTGGCATCTCGGATTCAACACAGACCAGCCGATTTCTTGCTCCCATGGCAGTCCGAGGTGTTCAGGCGTCTCTTTTAGTGGCCCTTCTGCAACTGGGACTCGGAGCCCACGATGCTCCCACGTCACCTCTGTCTCTGGAGGGCTCCTGCTCCCACGCCCCGCGCAGCAGGATGCTCGCTCCCAGGCGGGGCCCTGCGGCCTCTGCCCCCAGCCGAGGGGAGGACCCAGCATGCGGCGCGAACGCGGCTCCAGCTGCGGCTGAGGACGCGTCTTCCTGCACTCCGGGCGGGGAGGTGGCGTGGGGCAGGCACGGAGCTGTCTCTGTATTCCTGTGGGTGAGGGAACGTGGCCCTGCTGCGGCCCGTTAACTGTTGAAGTCACAGTTAGCTCTTAGAGGGCCCCTTATTTCTAGCAAGGTAAGAGGTAAGCGGGAACTAACCCAGAGGTCGCGGAGAGCCGCGCCAGGTTGCGGAGCAATGAGCAAGGAGCGCAGCCAGCCCGCGCCGGCGCGGGAGGGAGACGCGGGGAGGGCAGTGAGAGAGACACTGCGGATGGGCACAGACTACCTGCGTGCGAGCCGTTTAGATGTGTGTGCAAATCATTGGGACCCTTCTTGCTAAATGCTTGTCACAAATTTGAGTAAATGGCTGGGACAGAGGCGTGGTGTTGCTAGTGTTTGTTAGCAGCTTGCATTACTCGGCGCTTCTGATCATTCGACCTGGAAGGGTACTGAGCGATCACTGAATCCACATCCTTCCCTGTTAAATACGGGGTGACTGAGGCGCAGGGGAGGGGAACAACATCCTCAAAATACACCCAGCAGAGCCCCCCCCCCCCCCCCCCCGGGCCTCCCCGCGCGCCCCAGGCCTCCTCTCGGGGTCACTTCTACTGGTCATTGATGTCAGCCGTGCCCCAGGGCTTCCGTGCGCCCGAGGGTCTGTGCTGCCTCTGAGCTTCAGCCATTGCCTGGAAGCGAACGTAAAGGAAGTGAGTGGGGTGTTACAAGCACTGTTACCATCGGAGGGGAGGGAGCCCACTGCTCGCCCTGCCGGGTGGCACCGGGCAGACAGGAGCTTTCCGTAATAGCCTTGGGGACAAACACTTGGGCAAAGGTTCTTTGTGTCCTTTTTGGGGCATTTGATTAGCTTCCTTTGCTTTGTCTATAGTTTTCCTGGAATAGGCAACTGTGCCTCTCATCACAAAGATATTAATAAAGCAGTGGAAGGAGAACAATAACCAGGGGTGGAGCATCTGACCGGGAGGGAGTCGGTGGAGAGAGGCGAGGGCACTGCCGTGAAGGAAAGTACGGATGGAGAGCAGCCAGGGCACTTTGCTGTCCGTTTCCTAGGCGTAGCACACTATAACAGGAATTTTCTATGGTGCCCTGGGTGATATGAAACATAGCTTATTGTTATTAGAATATATATACTATAGGATATTATATATTATTATCTGGTATGAAACATACCAGAATTAGCTGGTAATTCTAGGAAGAGCATTGGGAATAATTAGCAGTCACTTGCCAATCACAGGGGCAAGTCGGCCCATCCTGCCCGCTGCTAGTTCGCAGTCAGGGCAGGGAGAGAAGACGGGAGAATGAGCCTCAGTGACAAACTGTCCGACTCTGAATAACCCTTAGGAGAGCAAGGTGCTATTTTAGGAAGACACTCTGGGGACAGCTCCACAATGGAAAATCCTTGGTTCTGTGAGTCTGGGTTGAAAGAAATGTGGATTTCTTTTATCTGGGAAGCTTAATCACAAAGTGAAAAACATAGCCTTTCTTCCACAGCTGGAAAATTTAACTAACATGGGGCAAAGGAGGCTTACTTTTTTTAAAGGCAATAAATGAAACTACCAATGTGTCAGTTTGGGGAAGCCAGTCTTTGGTTTTATCCTAAATGAAAACTTGTAAGGGGCCGGCTCCGTGGCCGAGTGGTTAAGTTCACGCGCTCCGCTGCAGCGGCCCAGGGTTGGGATCCTGGGCGCGGACATGGCACCACTCATCAGGCCACGTTGAGGCGGCATCCCACATCCCACAACTAGAAGGACATGCAACTAAGATATACAACTGTGTACAGGGGGAGTTTGGGGAGATAAAGCAGGGGGAAAAAAGAAACTTGTAAGGCAGCAGGTGAGTTTATCCTGAAGGAAGCCTGTGGGACCGGCAGCAGCAGGCATGTGGCATATGTTTGTGTGCGTTTGTGTTGAAGTCCAGGAAGCTGGGCTAGGGGTGATGTGTAAACACTGGGAGAGGCAGGAAACTGGGCTGCTGGGTAGGGCTATGCCCAAGGAAACTCAGGCACATGTGTGCCTCTTGGGAGAGAGGAAGGTAGGTCCCGGGGCTGGGGGGTGGGGATGGGAAAGAATGCAGTGGGGTCTGTCCCACTCGCGGGTGGGGGGGGGGGTGGGGGGGGTGGGAGGGGGCACCCAAACCTGCAAGAAATACTCTGCCCAGGGGGCAGTAGGAGGAAAAGGGGCTAGGTTTTTTTTTTTTTTTTTTTTTTTTTTTTAAATTGAGAGAGAATTGATGCATAGCATATTAGTTTTAGCTGTACAAAGTGATGATTCAATATTTGTATATATTGTGAAATGACCACCACAATAAGTCTAATTAACATCCGTCACTTCACATAATTACAAACTTTTTTTTTCTTGTGATGAGAACTTTTAAGATGTACTCTCTCAGCAGCTTTCAAATATGCAGTACAGAATTGTTAGCTATAGTCACCATGCTGTAGATGACATCCCCAGGACTTATTTATCTTATAGCTGGAGTTTGTGCCTTTTGACCCCCTTCACCCATTTCACTCACCCCCTAGTCCCCACCTCCAGCAGCTACCAATCTGGTCTCTGTATCTCTGAGCTTGGTTTTTTTTTAGATTCCACACGCAAGTGAGATCGTGCAGTGTTTGTCGTTCTTTGCGTGACTTATTTCATTTAGCATGATGCCCTCCAGGTCCTCAAAGGGCTGTGTTTTCTGAGGTTACTGTGTACACTGGGTGCATGGGGAAGTGAGATGACAAAGGCTGAGAGATGTCATGCACTGGAGGAGTGCAGTCACCCTCCAGAAGTACCCTGCCTCGAGCATTTTAGGGACAATATAGAATAGATGCCCAAAGTAAAAATGGTGCCAGAATGGAGCAGGTCCAAGCGGAGCGGCGCTTACTGTGTGTAGGACCTCACTCTGACCATGCGGGTGCGCTGTCCTGCATTTTTTTCAGGCAGAAAGTTCAGGTGGTAACTGTAGATCTTGCACAGTCCCTGCGGGCTGGACAGCGAAGGTCAGCAGTGATTGGGAGCTGGAGCTTAGGAGGGCAGAGGGCTCGGTTCTCCTGGGACCTAGGCTGGGTGACAAGTGTCAGACACCGTGTGGACCGCTGGGCTACAGACAGCAAAAATTACCAGGTGAGCTTTAAAAAGCACTGATGCCTGGATTCCAGCCCGGCAAGACTAAAGCAGAATCTCAGAAGGTGGGAGTGGGACCCAGCCAACATGGGTCTAAAGGGAACCCACAAGTGCTTACAAGGCAGGTAAGGTGGAGAAATACTGTTAGAGGGCTTGGGAGATTGAAGAGCATCCTCTCCAAATTCATGTGCACCCAGAGCTGGAGGATGTTACCTTGTTTGAAATCAGGGTCCTTGCAGATGTGATTAGTTGAGTTCATACTGGAGTAGGGTGGACCATAAGTCCAACGGCTGGTGTCCTTATAAGAAGAGGAGAGGAGGGCTGGCCCTGTGGCTAAGTTTGCATGTGCTGCTTCTGCAGCCCCGGGTTTGCAGGTTCAGATCCTGGGTGCAGACCTACACACAGCTCATCAAGCCATGCTGTGGTGGTGTCTTATATGCAAAATGGAGGAATATGGGCACAGATGTTAGCTCAGCAACAATCTTCCTCAAGCAAAAAAGAGGAACATTGGCAACAGCTGTTAGCTCAGGGCCAATCTTCCTGACCAAAAAAAAAAAAAAAGAAGAAGAAGAAAAGAAAAGGAAAAAGAAGAGGAGAGGACATGTGGAGATGCACATGGAGAAGAAGGCCATGTGAAGATGGAGAGAGATACTAGCGTGATGCTGCCACAAGCCAATGAGCGCCTGGGGTCACTATAGGCTGGAAGAGGCAAGGAAGGATTCTCCTCTGGAAACTTCTGAGGGAGCATGGTCCTGCTGACGCTTTGATTTCTAACTTCCAGTTTCCAGCACCATGAGAGAATAAATTTCTGTTGTTTTTAAGCCACCCAGTTTGCGGTAATTTGTTCCAGCAGCCCTAGGAAAATGAACACAGAGGGGATTTACAATACCTGGCTTATAGGGCCTTTTTTTCTAAGGTGCAAACAGATTTATATCCAAAGAACCTCATTGGGGGCTCATATTCTCACAAGAAGGGCAGAATCTAGGCAGCCTTTTCGTCTCTGGGTAGCTGCAGGGACATAGATTCTCTAAATAAGGGCCCCTCAGGGGTCGTGAGGCTGCCTTGTGGAAGATGCCCTCAGCGGACAGCTGGTTTGGAGAGGAGTCCAGCAGTGTGAGGGGTGTCACTGCCCTGTGGTCTCTCAGAGCAATGCGGGCGTGGCTGTGACTGTTTGTCTGCGGAGAGGCTGCCCTGGAGCACAGCCACAAGGAGACACTGTGAGTCTCCCTCTCGGCCCCCTCCAAAGGGACGTGCGGCCATTTTCCAGGTGACTGTGCACTGGGGAAGGGAAATAATGACTTTGGGGGATTATTAGCTGCTTATTGTGAAGCGACACTACTTCCTAGGGACTCAAAATGCTGCTGTGGTCCATCCGCCAGAGCGGGGGCTATTGGGGCCAGGTGGTTAAGAGGATTTTGACTCAGATCCATTTCACGGTGGGCCAAGTGTGTCTCTGGACCCATCCTATGCTGATATCCCCAGTTCTTTCACACATAATTGGGATGGACGTAATCAGCAACTGGCAGAATCCCCACATTTTTCCCTGATGTGTGGAACTACCCAAGGACTATTGTGATGGGAAAGGTCAAGTGGAAGATTCTAGAACTGCCTCAAAAGCATTATGATATTCCTGGAGGGACTGCAGCGATTAGTGCCACTATCAAAGACTTGAAAGTCAGAGGTCGTGAATCCTTCCATTTTTCTGTTTAACTTGCCTGTGTGGCCTGCGCAGAAGACAGACGGATTTGGGGAACAACAGTGGATTCTTGTAAACTCAATCAGATGGTGACCTCAGTTGTGGTTACTAGTCTAGATGCATGTTCTTCTCACATCCTCTGGTATGCAGCTAGCAAGCTCCTCAACCTATTAATAAAGATCACCAGAAGCGGTTTGCCTTCAGCCGGCAGGGCCAGTGCTGTGCCTTCACTGAACTGACCTAGGGTGACAGCAGCTCTCTGTCCTCTGTCATCATCTCACCCTCGTCTCTCCGTCCCGCAGGGCATCACACTGGACATCGCATCACGCTGACTGGACCTAGTGAGCAGGAGGCGAGTTGGAGAGAAACCGACCCAAACGCTTCAGTAAGACAAATGTGCAACCGACGGCAGAAATAGATCCCACAAAAACTCAGGAGGCTTTTATCTTGGTGAAAACGTCTAGGAGTCCAGGGCTCCAAAACACGTTGAGAGAGAAGTTTCTGCATCCAGCACTTTCTCCACTAAGAAGGAAACGCAGAATCTAATGGGCCTTTTTAGATTTTGAAGGCAACGTATACTTCGTTTGATCACGTCACTCTGACCCATGTGTTGAGCCACCCCAAAGGCCACCAGTTTTGAGTGGGTCTCATAGCAAAAGAAGGCTCTATAGTAGATGGCTATGAAAGCTGTGCTGCCACTTTGTCCTTGTGAGAAAGTATGCTTCCGTGACACTTGGTGTGTCTCTGACATATAAGGTGCCATAAAGCTGGGCGTGGACAGCGTTCCGTATCGGATGAGAGTGAAATGGACACTGCTGGGCTTGAGCAGGTCCTGAAGGCACATGTGAGTTACACAAGCAGCGGCTCAGGTGCGCATGGCTCCTAGTTCTGCTACATCGCTTCCTCTCCCTCAGCCTCCACTTGTGGCGTCACTGGGGACTGCCTATGACCTGTTTACTGGGAGAGAAAACTTCAGTCTTACTTTACGAATGGTTTTGCATGACATGGTCACCCAAAGATGGATGAAGTAACACATGGGACTTTATATGCTTCCTTGGGGAGAGACTTAGTACGTCTTTGTTTGTGTGAGAGAGGGTTGCACCATGTTAGGTGAAAACATTTACCTTTGTCTTTATTTGGGAGTTAAAAGTGGTTTAAAAAGGTGTATATGGATGTCCAGTTGGAAGGGGGTGGACTGGGGTGGTTTTGTACTTTGTCAACTTGGCAAAGCTGGAACTATGCTTTCCAGAACCGTTGCATGGGTCTGAGTTAGACCCGTACGAGGAGAAGGTTGTGTGACTTTTGAAAGGTGGAAAGAAAGCAGCAGCCGTCGCTTTCTGCAGATGGTCGTGGTTAGATGTGGTGAGAGACAGATACAGAGACACACTGGTTTCTGGGCTGTTCTCTCTGTTCCTCAAAGAAAGCTGGTCCAAGAGGTGTTAGTGGGGCCCACCCCAACTCCACATTCAGCTCATCTTCCCGACTGCTCACCCTGTTGGCCAGCAGCGACCCAGGCCCGCCTTCCATAGGCTTCTCCACTGGCTCATCTCTGCAGCCCGCCCTCGTAGTGGCCGTGCTGAGTTTCCCAGCAACTCCGGCAAACACCGACTTGTCCGCCAGTGTGGGGTTTCAGGCGGTCTAGTTAGAGACTCCCTCCTTCAGATCCTTGTTTCCTAGCTTTCCCCACAATTGTATGAGGTGTTATTTCTATAATAAATAAGAATTGATACTCTGAGCTTGAGAGGGAAGGAGAGTCACCAAATCCTTGAAGAAAGGACAGCAAATCTGGCCATTCTCACCAGAGCACAGCAGGAATGAGGTGGCTGACTGTCTGCCTTTTTTACCTCTCACCCAGCAGGCAGCACGGCCAGCTCTGGAACCTTCCACGTGCACTTTTAGGCCATCGTGAGGGATGCGGCTATGCTTCCCCAGACAGGAGGAGCCCTCGTGCACACTGGTCTTGGCGGTAAGATTGTAGTTATGTAATCACGTCAACAGTAAAATCTCGTGTGTGCGATGGAGAGACGAAGCTTCCAGATTACATCAGTGGGTGGATTGTTGAGGTCTAACCCTCCGGCAGCCCATATTAACTGAAAATTTAGCAATAAGCAATATATGAGTTGGGAGCCCTCAGGGGAAACTGTTGAAACATGTTTCTGGCATCTCCAAATGCCAAGAGGTGACCGTTTTTTTAACTTTTTATGCCCTAAATATATGTTCATGGAGCCGGGATCGTAAAAGCAGACCTGTAAGATGAATTTGGAAATATTCCTTATCTGGACCCCAAACAAACAAACAAACAAACGAACTAACTAACCCAGGGCCTTATTAAGGTGCACTACAGGATTCTAGAAGGTCTTAGTTCCAGAGATCCTTAAACCTGGAACTTTTAGAAAATTAACTGAGCTCCATTAAATTTGGCTATCTTTGCAGGGCAAGGGGACTTCTAACGTTTAAGTCATGAGAGAGCTTAGTTACTAAACTAGAAGTGTGGTGTTTTATAAGAACTCTGACCAAATCAGGCAATCTAAGTTCTCATCTGGGTGTTCCCAGAAGAGTCACTTATTCCCTTCAGGTCGAAGTCTCTTCCTCTGTGAAACAAACAGCTTGGGCTGGATCAGAGGAGCTTATCTCTCGGTCCAGCCTGGTCAGCCGCAGACCTGGGGCTGGAAGAGGGTGCTGGGGATGACGCTGCAGTGGCCCAGCGGGTGCTGGTCATTTAAGAACCGACTCTTTAGACCAGGATCTTGGATGTTCAGCTTCACCACTTACCAGCTTTGTGATTGAGTTTCGAATTCCTCAATTTTAAAATAGAAATACTGTAGAGCCTACATGATATGGTGCTCGTGAAGGCTAAGCCAGGTGCCTGTCAGATACTTGGAAGAGTGCCTGGCACGTGGTAGCAGCTCGAAGAAAGTCGATCATTGGTATCAGTATCAGTATCAGCATTAGTATTCATTCTATATATTACCTACTGCCAGGTTTCCAAATGCCACTCTGTGCTTTGATGGCAGAACCAACTGTGTGCATCTTAGCAATACTGATTCCTGGATTTCGAAACTGGAGATCTGGTTCAGTAGGTCCAGTTTGGGAACAGAGATCTGTATTTCAAGAAAGTTTTCCGGGTAACAACTGGTAGCCTTGTTTTGAAATCCTTGCTCTTAGCCAACACACACTCACACACACACACTCACATACTCAGGTAAACACTCTCACACACTCGCATCTACGTAATGAAGTTTATTTAAAAATAGAATTATAATTTGAAAAAGAATTCCTTGAGCTCACAATGAAATGAGTTTGCTTATTTGTACCCCTGCCTCATTTGAAGGATTGGAAGTGGCAGAAAGTGCTCTGCGGCACACTAAGCCTCAGTTAGAAGTGCTTCGTCTGACTTTCGAGAAGCCTGCAGGAAAGCCTGGCGTGGAGGAATGCAGGGGAGATGGCTGGCATCTGGACGTTCCTTCCACATGATGGCACACATCTGGCTCTTTGGGGCCAGTGGAACATTCCCCTTCCAGTTTCCCTCCAGATGTTTGAGGATATGAAGATACAGCCCAAGGGGTGAGCAATTTATCAAGCTTCACTGATCAATTACAAGCCGGCACGCAGCAGAGCCCTCGCTGGATTTCTTATGCTCATTGTGTATAAATGCCCAGGCTGTTTCACGCAGACACACCCTGCACAACAGGCCTTCAGTCAAACAGACGGTGGACTTTTTCATCCCCTCCTCCTTGTATGCACACACCTCAGGGGCCCAGAACTAAGTGAGCGATTGGTGCACATGTGCAAGTGGACATCCTGGAGCCCACAGATTGGTGGGCGGTTATTTGGCTTCTACAGAATCCACAGTAAGTTAATACCATTCAAATTCCTGCCCAGCTGTGCTATGCCTTCTCAAGTTTGCTGAAATTGAATTCAAACGCCAAAAACATATGCTGGCCGGGCTCAAAGAGCAACTGCTGATTGCAAACACCTGCTTATCAATGCCTAAGACATTCTGGGTGACTTTGGGGTTGTTAATTAAGTGAGGTAATCACAAGAAATATCATTCAAACTCCTTGCCCTTGCACATGAACGCACATTAAAAACCATTTTTTAAAATCTATTTTTATTTTTTCTGCTTTTTCTCCCCAAAGCCCCCAGGTACATAGTTGTATATTTTAGTTGTGGGTCCTTTTAGTTGTGGCACGTGGGATGCCGCCTCAGTGTGGCTCGATGAGCGGTGCCATGTCCGCACCCAGGATCTGAACTGGCGAAACCCTGGGCCGCTGAAGCAGAGTGCACGAACGTAACTACTTGGCCACGGGGCCAGCCCTCAAAACCATTTTTTTTAAAGCACTAAGAAAAAAAAAAATCTCTGATGGAAATGCTCAATGGTCCTAAAGATGGAAACTAAATTTTGGATTTGAGTTTTACAGATGTCAGTGGAAAATGCCACATAAAGCAAGACACTGTGCAGTTAGGATTTCTTGCCTCCTTGGGCACAGTTTCTGAAACAAGGGAGATTAAGATCCGTGGCCATAGAGCGTCTGGTACAGGTATCTTAAGGCCACAGGGAAAAAAAGTCATGCAGGAGACAAATCTGTTCCATCAGTCAAGGGCCAAACCAAATGCTTACAGTTCAGAAAATAGCCCTTGGGCTTCGAAGGGGCATGGGCGGGGTCAGAGTCAGCTGCCCGACCCTCAAAAATTCCTGGTGGGAGGCACTTTGATCCTGGCAGGTATCCAAGTTCCTCAGCTTTGCCGAGTGGTTCTCTGAGGGCAGGACTGGCCTCGGCAGCACGGGTTAGGATCGTGTGGGCGAAATCTGAGCAAAGAAGGTGGTCCTGCCATGTGGAGGGAATGAAAACGTGCTACACAGGAATCCTTCAACAGGCTGCTGGGGATCAGGCAATTTCACGTTCTGGAGTATTTTCTTTCAGTATGCCACTAAAATAACCGCCGGCTGGAGGTAGTGCGGGTCAGCAGGAAGTGCCCTGGCTCAGCCCTTGGGGCTGTGTTCTTGGCCTGCTGCTAATTTCCCATGTGGCCTTGGCGTTTGCTCTATCTCCTGGTCTCTGGTCTCCGTTTCCCCCCATCTCCCTCTTTAGCAGATTCCCTTTGCAGGAGGCATGCTTAGCAGAGCTCTGTTCTCTCCTCCCTTCCTTTGTGCTTGTCTGTAACCACTGCCCCTGCTGAGTAAATCAGTTTGCTTGTGCTGGTTAACACTTTCCCACAGCCCTTCCCAGCGCAATGATAGCAGGCAGGGCGTGTGTTTGAGGGGCGGGGGGGTGGGTAACGCTGCTGCATGCCTAGATTGCCACAGGAATAAAACCACGGAGGTAGTTTTTTCTATTTCTATCTTCTACAGTGTAGCTTTTTCTGAGATTCAGCCCTGAGCAGAGTTAAGGATCAGAACATTCTGAATTCAGAAAGAAATGAAACAAATGCAGTCAACAAGGATTTCCCCTGCTCCCACCAGTCCTGAGAGCTGGGCCGGGCCTGGTGTCGGCTGCTGTTGTCTGAAGCAGCATTTTCCAAACACCCTCACCTCAGAAGATGCTCCAAGACACCAAAGCTCTGGGCTCTGCCTGGGCTCACTTCTCTGACAGTTGCTGTGCCCCTGGTAGGCTGAAGAGTGGGGAGTCCCGCAGCAAAGAGAATGATTTAACTGTATGTAACTAAGATCCCCAAACTTACTGACTCCCCAGTGTTTCCTTTTCTGGAACACTTATGTGTAGACTTGTGTACGTGTGAAGCACAGTTTGGGAAACTCGGGCAGTAATCAGCAGAGTTGGGAAAGATCCTACGGCAAGCAGGTTAGCAGGTTAGCAGTCAACGCTGACCAGACTCTGGCAAGGAATGCGTGTCAGAGGGACCTGTGACATTCTTGATTGTGTTGCCCTTTCGGGTGGATTCTCACTTGCAGCGTTTCTCAAACTTTCCTTTCATTATCACCTCCCTAAGGGAAAAAATTAGATTAAATTTAGATTTTCTCTAATGAGAGAAATGAAATACTGAGAAATAAGATTTTGTGAATAGCAGTGAGCTTTGGAGGACCACAACCTGTTACAATAGCTGAGATTTTTGGCCCCCAAGAATCAATTTTTGCCCCCTTCGGGGTAGTCTCTCCCCACGGAGAATGCATGCTTTGGAGATCCAAGAAGAGTTTCCAGTGAGTTTGCCTGGTTCTGAGGGCATGTACTTGACCTCTCCTCTTTCTTTTGCTGGAAGAAGTGGGAGAATGGGGAAGTTAGAGGGGTGGGGAGAAGAGATGATTTGGCCCCATTGTTCCCACGGATTCTGAGCAGGTTAGAAATGAGTTTTCCAGTTTCTGATAAAGAAAACAGATTCAAGACTATTTAATATGTGGAGGTGATATGGGATAGGTTTTAAGAGCAAGGGTTAAATCTTAGCTCTGACGATTGTCGGCTGGGTAACCTTAGGCAAATTACTTAACCTTTCTGGGCTTCACTTTCTCAATCTGTAAATTGGGCATAATAGTACCCCCTTGGGTTTTTGTGAATATTTAATGATAAAATTCATGAGTTGTGCATGGGATGGTGCCTGAGACCTATTTAGCTTTCATTGGAATCCCCGTTTATTCACTTTTTATAATAAATTACTAATCTGATTATCTAATTTCAGGAATGTCAAGTGATAATATGTCAATACTTCCTAAATAACACTTGTATATTTTTACTTGTTGGCGGGGTGGGGGGGGGGGGGTGGGGGGTGGGGGGGGAGGGCGGAGGTGCCAATTTCCCTTTTAAGGAAGGATTAATGGCAGAGTGCTAGGCTTTTGTGGTTGATAAACAGGAGAGCTGTGTTTGGGGTGGCATTTTTCTGCAGCCTTCCAGTTAGGTCATTTTGTGAGCCACGAAGTTATTAGGAACCCAAGTTTTGAACTTTTGCTCTATTGCTTAAAACCTGTGTGAGCCAGAGCAAGTTGCTAGACGTTGCTATGCCTCAATTTCCTCTTCAGTGAAATGGGAATGATCATGCCTCCCTTACAGCACTGTGACTCAGTGAGATAATGCTTGTATGAGCATTGCGATTTAGTTTCTAGTCCTGCTATAGTGGACGTTGTTGATTGCCTACTGAGTGTCAATTCCCACTGCTTTTCCTCTTGCTGACAAAAGTTGTTAGGAAGACTATCAGTCTTGTTGGAAAGCTACCCTGTGCAGTCCATATGCTGTGAATGGTGCTGATTCCACACCTAACTTTAGTGCAAGCCAGTTGGCACATAGCTCTCCCCTGGGTGATCTGAGCAGGGTTGCGCATAGGGAGGTGTGCTATTTCCCACCATGTGTGAGCAAGAGCACACATGGCCCCCGTCGCTTCTGGCAGCCGTCTCACAGCACAGGGTGACCTGCTTGAGACGAAGCCCGCAAAGTGGAGGTGGAGCAGAGAGGTGGAAAACGGTTGCATTTCTGATGGCAGCGCTAAGGCACTTATCAACCAGCCCTGATGTACAGGGCTGATGTTACATTTTCACATGTAACCTCCTGCTGGGCTTCGGGCTACATGTTGTGTAACTCAGTTTGAGTCCAGTTTAAAAGTATCCCAACGAATGTATCTATTTTTCCAAAAATCATTGCAACTTTGGGTTTATTTTATTTTTTTCATTTATTCATTCATTCACTTTTTTTCCTGAGCCCCTATGTGACTAACATTGTGGGAAATATAAGGAATTTAATTCTCAGCCTACATCCTCAAGAAATGCAAATTAGATAGAGCTGTATCTTTCTGTGAGCAGGAAGGCCAGGGATAAAGCCACTAGGGAAAACCCTTCCCTCACTAGGGAAGACCCTTCAGGGTCCACATGAGCCAAGGCACTGAGGCAGAGTTTCTGGGGGACCATGGGCAGGTCAGCTGGGTTGGAGCATTCATGTAAGAAAGACAAGGCTAGAAACTAGGGAATCTTGAATGCCAGCCCAAGGAGTGTGAAATTTTTTTCAAATGGCAATAAAAATTCATTGCAGAGTTTTGAGCTATAGAGTAACAGGATGAAAATGATATTTTAGGACCAGTAAATTGACAGAATTGTAGAACTGAGACACTGAGGTTGGAGAGAGAAGGGCCAGTTTCGAGGGTCTGTTACCTCCTCCCTTCAGCCCTTTTGAAATGATGAAGACGTGCAGGACCCCACAGTGGAGTGATGGTTCCGCCTGCCTCAACTCCAGTGTTTCCAGTCACACAGTTGGGTTATCAGTGAGAGCCACCCTTTGAACTAAAGTAGGATGTGAGGATGTGAGGACTTGCCTCTTCTTACATAGGAGATTTCTTTTCATTTTACTTTGTTTCTCTCAACTTTAAGTGTAAAGTTGAATTCCTTACAATCCTCAGCCCCGGGCAACTGAGAGGGTTGAAGGACGGTTGGAGTTTAATGTTCTAAGGTAAACCAGCCTGTAATTCAGATGGTTTCCTGGCTGATCTCTTTATTGTCATTATCATTATGCATATTCTTAAACATTTAAGAGAATCCAAACGTATTTAGACTATTGGCTCTGCCTTTAGCTCGGTGAGAAAAAGAAATCTCTGCCCAAGTCTGAACACGTTCTAGTTTTCCAGATCATCAGATTTTCAAAGCCTGAATATCTTGTAATCACCTTCCAGTGTATTTAATGATCTGATTTATTGCATTCATTACAAAAGGGGGCAACTTTCCAGTTATATCATTAAATGGTGTTCATCCATTTTAAAATAGCTCAAGGCTTTTCTGTAACTGGTTAGCGATTGTAAATATGCCCATGTCCCAGTCTTCACAGAGACGGTCATATATTCACCGGTAATAGATAGTTCTAATTGCTTTCTGAATATTTATTTTTGCATTTACTCATGTAATAAGTATTTGATTGTCCACCATGTATTGCATCTGTTACCAAATGCGGCAGTCATTCCTAATCCACTTCATTACTTCCCTTCACTGTTCAAACATGGGTATCCTGACTATGGCTTCCTGAGCCTGCTGTAAGACCTCTTGGTCCAACCAGTTGTCAAACCCAATGGAATCCTTAACTTGCACCACGACTTGGTGGTGCTGGGTACCATTGATCGCTCTCTCCTCGAACTGCTTCCCTTGACCATGATGACATTTTGCCATTCTTCTCTTCAGTGTTGGCATTCTTCACAATTCTGATCTTGATCCTTTTTTCTTCTGAAGCTCTGGCTTTAGCTGAGCAGTCTCATCCTACACGCTTGATGACTCCCACGTCTTTCTCTCAGGGATGACCTTTCCCTGGAGATCTGACCTCTGCCCCCACCCTACCCTCGGGTGCTGCTTCTCAGTCTCTATCTGAAAATGAGTCATCATCTTCCCTAAACCCTCTCTCTTCCCATATTTTCCGTCCTGGCTAGTGGTGCTTGTCACCAACATTGGCTGATCCATTGCAGGGTTCATCCATGAGACAGATGCTGCAGATAACTTTTCCACCTCCAGTAGCTTTCACTGTTGATTGGGAGGTGGGTAACAGAGGTGTGCAAAATAACACATTGAAGTTTGGTCTTATACATTAGAATGGCTTCCCTAAAAACATAAATCTCCTTAGCTTGAGATCTTTCTAGATTGATAGAAAAAAGGATGGATTTAGGCTTCTTTGTTGGCAGGCCATGAGGCACTTTGCTTCTTTGAGTGACCTCTGTCCTGGGTGTCAAGGAAGGGGAAAGTTTGGGAATTTGGGCCTATTCCTGGGATTTTGTCGGGCTCAGAGTAAGTGCATTTCAAAGATGGGAATGGTGGGGTTTCAGGAGAGTTCCTGCTCCTGTTGCTTCATTTGTTGGTTCTCCAGTGCAGCTATTCTAAATAGCTTCCAGTGGCACAAAGTTATACAGGCTGTGCTATGCCTTGGTGCCTTTGCACAAATTTGTGTCTCTGCTGGAAATGCTCATGTATTCATTCATTCACCCATCAAATATAAGTGAAGGGATGACTCAACAATTCCACTCCTAGGTATGTGCCTGAAAGAGTTGAAAGCAGGGGCTCAAACAGATATTTATGCACCCATGTTCATAGCAGCATTATTTACACTAGCCAAAACGTGGAAGCAACCCAAGTGCCCATTGATGAATGGACAAACAAATATGGGATATTTGTGCAATGGAATATAATTCAGCCTTAAAAAAAGAATGAGGGGCTGGCCCTGTGGCTGAGTGGTTAAGTTCGCGCACTCTGCTGCAGGCGGCCCAGTGTTTCGTTGATTCGAATCCTGGGCACAGACATGGCACTGCTCATCAAACCACGGTGAGGCAGCATCCCACATGCCACAACTAGAAGGACCCACAATGAAGAATATACAGCTATGTACTGAGGGGCTTTGGGGAGAAAAAGGGAAAAAAAAATAAAATCTTAAAAAAAAAAAAGAATGAAAATCTGATACACATACAACATGGATAAACCTTCAAACCATTATGCTAAGTGAAACAAGCCAGACCCAAAAGGACAAACATTGTATGACTCCACTTACATGAAATATCTAGAATAGGCAGATTCATAGATAAAGTAGCTTCATACAGAAAGTAGATTAGAGGTGAGCAGGGGCTGAAGGAGGGGAGATGGGAGTTATTGCTTAATGAGGACGGAGTTTCTGTTGGGGATGATGAAAAATTTTGGAAATACATAGCGGTGATAGTTGTACAACATTGTGAATGTCATTAATACCACTCAATAGTACGTTTAAAAATGGTTAAAATGGCAAATTTTATACTACGTATATTTCACCACAATAAAAACAATATATAAATGGAGGAATGACATCTCCCGTGATGGTTCTTAGTGTATTTGTAGACCCATGTGAGTGGGGTTTCTAGGGTGGGAGCCAAGCCTGATTTGACTGTGTATCCTGAAACTCCACAGAGGAAGGGCAAAGAAGGAGGGTGTGGAACTGGGTCTTGAAAAGCTGAGAGGTGAGAGGTGGTGGCCTCTTATTATGTGAGACAGATCTTTTTATTTTATTTTTCTGAACTCAGGTTCAGAGTTGGTTAGTCCCTTTTTGCTCTATAAATGTGGGATTTTGTCACTTTTTGGCATGGAAGGGGCAGAGAGAAAGGCTGTCCATGGGCTGGCTGGAGACTTTTCTGGTGCCAAGCTTTGGACCAGCGGAGATGCAAGGCACAGTTTGTTGAGGGCATGTGTTGGAGCTGGACTTGGAAAAGCAAGTGAAGTGGGCGGAGGAGACCTTGATTCTCAGCTCCGAGAGTGTGCTTTGAGCCAGAGGCTGAAGTTTCCTGAGTAGGGCGGTGCCATAGGAGAGTGTGGATTGAGGGAGATGCCCTCCTGGGGACCAGCGCACAGGATACACACTTCCTGTGCAGGCTGGACTCTTGCAGGCAGCCTCCAGGAGGTGCACGTGGCCTCGTGGCTTCAGTGCGTGGCCAGGCGCTGCCCATCCACAGGTTGTAATTATGTTGATCAAAACTGTCTTTTCCCTGGGGGAAGGATGAGTCTTCTTTTTCATCTTCACTTTTTCCTAAAAGAAAGAAAAAGAACAAAAACAAAAAAGTACTTCTCCCTATTTCCTTCAAAGCACTGTGGCATCTTCAGATCTGTACTTGAAAGCTAAAGCTGATCGTAATTTCCGATGGACATAATGTGCATTTGAAATTCTTTTCCACGTCAAATTAAATCTGTCTTGGACTGATTTCCTGGAAGTGTTTTTCATTAGAATAATAGTCCTCGGCTGAGAGATCAGAGAATCAGATTTCACAGAAGGGGAAACAGAAGCAGAAACAGGGCATCCTCAAGCACATCCTCAAGGGAGGTACCCAGTGATTGCTTTGGGGGAGCTTTGCTGGGGAGAAACTGTCCCTTCTCTAGGTTTGTCCCCAGGGAAATGACGCTGGGTCCAGTGGGCCACCAGTAACTTCAGTGACAAAAATCTTTGATTTTTAATTGAAAATGTAAAGAAGAAAGAAATGGAGTTCAACTAGCCAACCAACCAATCAACAATGCAAGTTCGTTGTGCTCCTACTGGCTGCCCATCCTTCTGGGGGGCCAGGAATATAACGGTTATAAGACAAAGTCCTTGAAAGAGAGTAAAGCTCACAGGAGGACACTCGAGGGACCAGCAGTATTTGATGATTTTTTTCTGGTCTTAAATATGTCCTTCTGTGTAGTGCACATAGACATACTTTGCCTTACCTACCGAGGGTTCCAGAATGGTGGAGGAAATCCTTCTGAAATTTTTTTTCTTCTCCCCTCTGAAACATGGCTTGTTTACTGTAGGCTGTTAACGGCCTTGAGAGTGTCTTTAATCCTTAGCCAGGGTCTTTAAATATAATACATCAATAGCAGGTAATTATTCACTTTGAACTCTTTGCTCCTTTCCTCCGTACCCTGCGGGGTGAGGGAGGGACTTTTAAGGACTGTAACAGATTCTTCCTATTAAAGTGTCAAAACTCATTGGGCGTATGTCAAGGAATTCCTTTGCTGACTTTAATCTGTCTCCCTTCCTCCCTCCTTCTATTTCTAACTCTCCCACAAGCTTTGTGGATTACTGCTTTGAGGGCTAGTTTTCTTCCTTTGGAGGTTTCTTTAAACGAGCAGCACCTCAGACCGAGGAATCTGCCCCAGCATCCAACCTTGTTGCCCTTAAGAGTTGCATGCAGTTGAGTTCATTGCTCCTGGTTTGTCACGTTATTCCTGTTTTGAATGTGTCCAAGAGAATCCTGTCAAATTCAAAACTTCCTTTTTCCCCAAACTGATCTTTGATCTGAGAGGCCTAGACACAACTGGCTCTGAGCAGCTTGCTCTCTGCGCATTGGTGCCCTGGAACTCCTTTCGAAAGTGTCTCGAGGCAACACGGTTTACTTGTTCTGTTGACTAGGGTTGGTGTTGGACGGCCTGGTTGTTGGCTCTTGTGAGCTCCTGGACCAGCCCTGCTCTGAAGACAGCGTTGTCTCCAGGGAGCTCTCCCCACCTTCTTGAGCACTGTCTGCGAGCACGGGTTTATCTCCCCTACGGAAGTCACATGCACAGCTTCCTCATGTTTCCCTTTCCAACAAGTTGGAACAGCCAAATGATCGCTCTAACCTATTGCTAAATCAGTGCACTTAGTGGTGCAAGTTTGGTATTCTGTTCAAATGAAATCTTCATTGTCTATCCCAGGCACCCTTGCATGCGTGAAGGGATTTTCCGGACATCAGCTAAAGTGGTACACCAATTAATGTAACTGCTGCCCACTCAGAAAGCGAGGGCCTGTTTGTATAGAACAGGTGGTCAGGAATTCTGTCAATACTTCCTACCTCAGGCTCTCCTAAGGGCATGAAGTCAATAGCGAACTAGGAACTAATTTTAGGTTTAGGAGGTTAGCCAGATTTAACCAAAGGGAAACATTGAGGATGTTACTTGACATTGAAAAAGTTGCCCACGTTTCTATACCCAAATAGTCAAATTGGATAATTGAATTCTATGATGTTACTCAAAAGATTTTCTTACTTGCTAACGATAGAAATTCACTTTGAATGTAGACATAACAAGATCTAACAGGATGTTCTGGAGTCTCACTGGGGAATAATGACTAATGAAGTGGAAACTTTCACTCTTAAATCTGATTTCATCCTTGACCTTGCTCGTGAGCTTTGGCCTATTGCCTACTCTTTCAATATCTGTTTCCCCATGATTATGATGGTTATACAATATCAAAGGGGCCTTTTACATGTCATGGAGAATTTATGTGTTAAGCAATATGTTGATATTGAAGAGTGTAGAGGAATTCAGACTCTGTCTATACAGGATGTCAAAATATCCTTTATTTTAATCAATGTGGTTAAAAAAAGAATCAGTGTTTGGATATCATGAAGATCAATGAACTAGTGGGCTGCCTGTATTGTTCCTTTACCCAACAGTGATTTTGGCACCATATGATAGAGCTGGAGTGCTCGACATGCAAAATTAACTGAAAAGCAAGGATAACCCTGTGCCGGTAACCTCCAGGCAGCTCTGTCTGTTTGTCCATGAGTGAGCTCAGCACGGAGGGCTTGCTGAGCTACGAAAGAAAGAAGTCACATTGACAGCGCCCGTGTTTTTGAAACTTCAGCGAGTAGAGGGACATCTGGTAGAGGAGATAGCCACAGCTTCCTGTCCTCTGCTTTGTTATTCTTCCCCCCATTCTGATTACAGGGTAGGCTTCCATGGGCTGCCCTAGCCAGCCGGGGGCTGGAAGATGGAGAGTTACAGGAGGGGGTAGTCGACCACTTTAATTACAGCCCAGGAATCTTTGGGGTGTTTCTTTCTTTGGTACAATTTTCTGTAGCTTTATTTGCATCTTAAGGAATCGTGGATTCTTGTCATCACGATGCTGAGTTCCCATAACTGGCTGACTTCCTCCCTGAAGGACTTTCAGAAATGTGGAATTCATCAGCATGAATTCCTAAACAAGTATGAAGAGTAGCCATAAATATTGATTGATTGTTAGTTTAGTGTCAGGATGAATTCTTTATCACATGCTTGAAATGTGTAGGATGTTAATAAGCCCCGTGTAGCTGACTACGGGGTATTAAATCAAACACCTTAATAGATTTTTAATCATTAGAGTTAATTTGTTAATATAAAAATAATTTATTAACATAAACAGAAGATGACAGGAATTTTTCCATAAAAAATGGAATGAAAAGGATTACTGATAGCCTTAGAAATAAAGATTTTAGTGAATCTAACTAGGAATAAGTAAATATACGTATTAAAAAGAATCTCCCATTCTGCATAGTGAATACATGTAAAAGGAAAAAGGACTGGTGTCAGCTTCATTAATATAAGGAATTTTAGCAAATCGCAGGCACACCCCAAATTATAAAAACAAGATTATTAACATCCTGCACATTTTTAGTGCTCAGACCACAGGAACAATGATCTGGGTGAGTCAGAATATTGTTTCCAATTCTAGATGCCATGTTTCTAGAGGGACGTTGTGAACTCGAGAGTAACAAGGACAGGAAGGTAGAGGGGTCTGGACACTGTCTCAAATGAGGATAGGTTAATGTATTTTATTCTGGAGAATACTCAGAGGATATGGGATATTTGCCCTCAAACAATTGAAAGACTCTTTTGTAGAGAAGAGAATAGGCTTTTTTCATGGGAGAATGGCTAAAATTTCAGAGAGAAAATTCCTTTCAATATACGAAATATCTGTCTAAGAATATAGCGTTCCAGCTCTGGAGCGGACTGCCTCTTGAGTGGTGAGTTCCTGTGCACTAGAGACTTATGTACGCACACTGCACACGCGATGCAGGCCAAGATGTTCATCTGTTAAGAGGGAGTTTGGACAAATGATGGCAAGCCCCTTTCTTTGAATCTGGGTATGGATCGATTGTCCCTTACCTCCTTTTCTCCATTTGCTAGAAGGCTCCCATCAAACCTATTCCTATTACTCATAGTATTATTATGAAGATAAGTGTTGAAGTCTAAACTTTAAAAGAGAATAAAATCACGACATACAATTCTAAATGAACATGTGCCAAAGACTTTACTTAACTCATTAATTAACGAAGGATTCACTAGGTGTTACAGCTGGTTCAGTTACTGCATCTAGAGGCAGATTAGGAGTGATGAAATGAATTTACAAATGGATGCAAAGCTGGCAAAACTGGTCAGTATCCGTAGGATGATAATCAATTGCATTCCACTGGATACAATTTGCATTTCTACGGATAAGAATAAATTTCATTACTCTGCTTTCTACAAGCTAACCTTTATCTCTACAGAGTTGTGAAATAGTCTAGCCAAAGACAAACATCCCCAGAGGAGTGTCCAGCATTCCCTTGAAAATCTGTCCAGTAGTCTCTTCTGCCCATTTCAGAATCTTTCACTATTTTTTTTTTTTTTTGGTGAGGAAGTTTCACCCTGAGCTAACATCGGTTACCAATCTTCCTCTTTTGCTTGAAGAAGATTGTCCCTGAGCTAACGTCTGTGCCAGTCTTCCTCTATTTTGTATGTGGGATGCCTCCACAGCATGGCTGACGAGTGGAGCAGGTCTGCGCCTGGGATCTGAACCCTCGAACCTAGGCCGAGGAAATGGAACGTGGAGGACTTTAACCACTTGGCCAGTGGGCCAGCCCATCCGCCATTTTTCTCTACATGAGTTACCATATGAAAAGTTCTCCTTAGAGTGCCTGGCAAAGGGTAAGTGCTCAATAAACATTATTTATTGTTATCATTGTTGTTATTTTTGCCCAAGTTCTCCTGGGCAGATGAACCACTTAGTGGCTGATGTGAGGAACTCTTTCACCAAGGTTTTGACCACCATTTTTTTTCCTTCCCTTTGTAAATATTATACACGTATCAGGCTGCCTACTTTTTTCCATCTTTCATCTCTCACAGATCAATGCTTTTTATGTTCAGAAATCCTTTTCCAATATGTGTAAAAAAATCTTGCTTTTCTGTGATTATTTCCAATCCTTTCACAGTTACCCATTGTAGGGAAATTTCTCTCTGACTCAAATTTGTGGTTAAGTGTAAGAAAAATTCTAATGATGTTCCTCTGTTAAGGAAAGAACAGACTAAGTTTTAACTAAAATTACAAATGATAAAGTTTAGATTCAGTCATCTCAGCAAACGAAAGACAAATATCCATTGTTTTGCGTTGCTGAATACTCAAAGATTGACACAAGAATAGCGTGTTAGAAGATTTACATATATATATTTAACTTGCCTCTAATTTCATATCTACGTCTACATCTATATCTATCGTCTATCTATCTATCTATCCTCTATGTCTATCTATCTATCATATATGCGCCTGTGAGTATTTAACTTGCTGATAGGCAAATTAAACACTCACACGGATACTGCTTGCCAACGCCGCTTGAGTCCTGTTGTCTGTGGCTCTGAACCACTTTTGTATTTTGCGGCACTGTTGTGTCTGATAACTGTGGTTCACAGGTGACTTGTGTCCAGCCTTTCTCAGAAATCCACACCTGGGTTTGGGAAAGGCAGTAGGACAGAGGAAAGAAGAAGCTGGAAAAGGAGGACAGCGAGAACATGAGCGGGTGGCAGGTGCTGCATAGGAACCGTTGCTATGAAGAAATATGGACAATGTTTCACATAATATCAATTTATCCAGAAAGAAACTACCATTGCCCGGGATGGAAGTATCCCACTATTGAAAGAAGTGAAATGTTTGTGGCATGAAACAAGCTGTGCAAAGACTGACCTGCACATGGGTGTCTGGGTGGTGTCTGGGTGACAGGCAGCCCCGCAGGTGGCCTGAGGCAGTACTGAAGGTCGTCTTGCCCTCGAGTGCTTCTAGCTTCTGTTTGCCGTGCTGATGGAGACTCAGCTTTTCATTGTCGCAGGACAATAGAACTGAGATTTAACATTTTATGATTTTGGTAACTATCTCCTGTACTTTTTTTCCCCAGTAATTTTATTGAGATCATAATGTTTTATAACATCGTGTAATTTGGGTGTACGTTATTATTTATCAATTTCTGAATAGACTTCATCGTACTCACCTGCAGTAGTCTAATTTTTGTCCGTCACCATACATATATACCCCTTTACCCCTTTTGCCCACCCCCCAACCCTTCCTCTCTGGTAACCACTAATCTGTTCTCTTTATCCAAGTATTTGTTATCTTCCACATTTGAGTGAAATCACACAGTATTTGTCTTTCTCTGTCTGGCTTATTTAATTTAACATGTGAGGGTCCATTTGTGTTGTTGCAAATGGGACAATTTTGTCTTTTTTATGGCTGAGTAGTATTCCGTTGTATGTTACATACCACATCTTCTTTATCCCATCATCAGTCTATGGGCACTTGGGTTGCTTCCATGTCTTGGCTATTGTGAATAAAACTGCAGTGAACATAGGGGTGCATAAGTCTCTTTGGATCACTGATTTCAATTTCTTTGGATAGATACCCAGCAGTGGAATAGCTGGATCATATGGTATTTCTATTTTTAATTTTTTTTCTTTTTTTTCCTTTTTCTCCCCAAAGCTCCCTGGTACATAGTTGTATATTCTTTGTTGAGGGTCCTTCTAGTTGTGGCATGTGGGACGCTGCCTCAGCGTGGTTTGATGAGCAGTGCCATGTCCGCGCCCAGGATTCGAACCAACGAAACACTGGGCCGCCTGCAGCGGAGCGCGCGAACTTAACCACTGGGCCACGGGGCCAGCCCCTATTTTCAATTTTTTGAGGAATCTCCATACTGTTTTTCATAGTGGCTGCACCAGTTTGCATTCCCAGCAGCAGTGCATGAGGATTCCCTTTTCTCCACATCCTCTCCAACATTCGTTGTTCATTGTCTTGGTGATTATAGCCATTCTAATGGGTGTAAGGTGGTATCTCATTGTAGTTTTGACTTGCATTTCCCTAATAATTAGTGATGTTGAGAATAGTTTGATGTGTTTGTTGGCCGTACATGTATCTTTTTTGGAAAAATGTCTGTTGGTATCCTCTGCCCATTTTTTTATTGGGTTATTTGCTTTTTTCTTGTTGGGTAAATGATTTGAAATATTTTGTCTCAGTTGGTGGGTTATCTTCTCATCTTGTTCATGGTTTCCTTTGCTTTGCAGAAGCTTTTTAGTCTGATGTAGTCCAATTTGTTAATTTTTCTTTTGTTTCCCTTGCCCCAGTAGACATGGTATTTGAAAAGATGCTGCTAAGACCAATGTCAAATAGTGTACTGCCTATATTTTCTTCTAAGAGTTTTA
The DNA here is from genome assembly GCF_041296265.1 of Equus caballus. Classification (NCBI taxonomy): domain Eukaryota; kingdom Metazoa; phylum Chordata; class Mammalia; order Perissodactyla; family Equidae; genus Equus; species Equus caballus. The sequence continues at coordinate 43,259,856 of NC_091691.1, forward strand.
TGGTTTCAGGTCGTACATTCAAGTCTTTAATACATTTAGAGTTAATTTTTGTGTATGGTGTAAGACAATGATCTACTTTCATTCTTTTGCATGTGGCTGTCTAGTTTTCCCAACACTATTTATTGAAGAGAATTTCCTTTCTCCATTGTATGTTCTTGGCTCCTTTGTTGAAGATTAACGGTCCATAGATGTGTGGTTCTATTTCTGGGCTTTCAATTCTGTTCCATTGATCTGTGTTTCTGTTTTTGTACCAGTACCATGCTGTCTTGATGACTATAGCTTTGTAGTACGTTTTGAAGTCAGGGAATGTGATAGTTCCAGCTTGTTTTTTTTTTTTTTCTCAGGACTCAGAGTCTTTGTTGCCCCATATGAATTTTAGAATTCTTTGTTCTCCTTCTGTGAAGAGTGTCATTGGGATTCTGATTGGGAATGCATTGAATCTGTAGATTGCTTTAGGTAGCATGGACATTTTAACTATATTGATTCTTCCAACCCATGAGCATGGAATAGCTTTCTGTTTCTTTATATCTTCTTCAATTTGTTTATAATGTCTTATAGTTGTCAGTGTATAGGTCTTTCAGCTCTTTAGTTAAGTTTATTCCTAGGTATTTTATTCTTTTTGTTGCGATTGTAAATTGGATTGTATTCTTGATGTCTCTTTCGGCTAGTTCATTGTTAAGTGTATAGAAATGCAACTGATGAAAACTCTCAATAAAATGAGTCTAGAAGGAAAGTACCTCAACATAATAAAGGCCATATATGACAAACCCATAGCCAACATCATACGTAATGGTGAAAAACTGAAAGCCATCCCTCTGAGAACAGGAACAAGACAAGGGTGCCCACTCTCACCACTCCTATTCAACATAGTACTGGAGGTTTGGGCCAGAGCAGTTAGGCAAGAAAATGAAATAAAAGGAATCCAAATGGAAAGGAAGAAGTGAGACTCTTGCTGTTTGCAGATGACATGATTCTATATATATCTTCTGTGCTTTTGATAGTTCTATCCCATTCCTGACAATTAGTGTGCATGCTTTTCCTGCCTGAGAGGTTGGAGGAAAGCACACTCCTGCTCCCCTCAGGCCCACCTGTCAGGGGTGGCCCATCTCATTGCTTGCATAGGCAGAGCCAAAGTCCCTCCCCTGGTGACCTCATGGGTGCATTGGGACCACCCTAGAATATCTGTAGGAATCTGTAGGAATAATATATAGTCATCTCTTATAACATTTCAAATGCAAGATGATTAAACTCTTAATATGCAACTTTTGGTTTAGGACTTTTTTTTTTGAGGATATCATTTGAGGATATTTCAATAATGCTTTAAGTGATGAAAATTTTCACTGAACATTTTCAATCAAAAACTTGCACATGACATTTTCTGGGTCCATGTCTAGACACAAACACTGATGCTCCACGTGTGTCGAGTGCGGGTCAGGCTAGGGAAGAGCCTGGGTGAGGATACTTTCAGTGAGTGAGTGTGTGTGTCTCTGGCTTGGGGTTTATTTTTATATCACCTGCTCACTCCACTCAGTTGCATGTGAAAAATCCCAGGATTAATTTTTGGGTGTGGAAGAAGGCCAACTCAAAGGCCATTCAACCTAAAAATCAGGGACCTGGAGGGCTTTGTTAGATTTACCCAGACCTCTCCCAGAGAGATGTGTTCACGCATCTGGAGCAGACACTGAATGCCAAAAATACTTTCAGAAGTGCCGGGGGTCTGTGCCGTCTCCTGAAGAATTCTAGACGTGTAGGTATTCTTTAGTGAACTGTGTTCATTTTCTGTTCCATGGCAGTGAAACCTCTCTTTCAATACCCTTAGTGGCCTCAGTGCTCTCTGTCCTCTGAGCTTTTCGTGTCACCCCGGCTGCGGTCTGCAAAGCTGAGCTCCTAGTACTGAGTCACATAACTGTTTCTGGTGCCAACACACGTTTTCTTTCACATTGCTGTTCACCCGGCAGTAAGAAAGGGAGATTGGCTGGTGAAAGTGTCCTGTGTCCTCTCAGTCCTTCAGGTTTGACTCAGGTTTCATAGTCCCTGTAACCTGAGCTCCCTGAACTGAGTGGTTTAGCGGTTCTGGTCAGATGACTGTTTTATCCTAACCTGTCAGCTGGCCAATCGTGTTTAGGGGGGTGTGTTTACACAGAGCTATAATTGGTATTGGGGGCTCATGAAGGTCCTGGAAGATCCCTCCGCATGGATAGGCAATGCAGCTAGAAACTCTGCCTGCCACACTGTCAGCACCGCTTGATGGCCAGGCCTGAGGTCATCCCCGACCCAGCAGCCTGAGACCAAGGGTTCACTTTCCTGACAGCGGGGAAACTGACTGCCACGCCTTTGTGAGCCCTAGCTGTCGCAGGGAGGTTGGAAGAAGAGCATCCGCGATAAACAGGATAAACAGGAGCGTGAGGGAGCTTCCCTCGTAAGGCCTGGGGGCTGTGGAAAAGGGAGAGTTGTTTTGAAGTTGATGGTGGCAGCTATCTTTTACCCTGAGGGCCGCGAGCTGGGGAGGAGTCAGAGTGGTACTCCTAAGGCCCCACATTCCTAACTGAAGTAGCGTGTGTATGCACATTTTTGGTGTAGCTATTTATAAGCACACTTATGTCTCAGTCGCTGTGCTTATTAAAGACATAAATATTTTACCTCTTAGCAAAGATGAAAATAGTTTTCACAGATTTCCTGGCAGGCAGCAACACAACCTAGTTAGCCTCTTTCATCTGCACGTTTCCACCTAGTAAAGTATTGATCTAGGGAACAGAACTTGTTTCAATGTCACATTCTCGAAAAGTATAAAACCAGGCTGACCAGGGGGAAGGGGTGCTTGCGTGCCTTAGGATATTTGGCGAGGCTTTGTTGAGTGATGTTGAAATAGAAAGCCGTGACAGAATACAAGAGATGAAACTCCCCACGGTGTGAGGATGCTCTGCTGACCAGAAAAACGCCTTTCTTAGGGGCGCCCGATTCCTCATCCGAATTCGGTGTCATGCTGTGTGACTGCAATGCCCTAGAACAATTTAGTTCCACACCAAAAACTCATAACCAAACTCTCCTTGGGTTGTAGAGGCCTTAGACCAAGGGTGGGAATCGGCTGGATCTGAATGCAGAACCTTGAGATTAAAGCAGAACTCTCCTGGGGCAGTGAGATGGGACAGTGGTCAGAGGAGGGAAGCCGGCAATGGATTAGGGCTAGGGTGAGGGGAGATGGCTCCTTAGCCTGCTGGGACTTCGTAAAAAGGGAGAAGCAAGGAGAGGGTATTTCAAGGAGCAAGACAATAATTGCTCTCTTGTCTTGACAGGTCTCAGCCACCATGTCAGCACGCTTTCTGTATTTCCTCACCCAGTGCCCGCCACGACCTGTGCAATCGCCACTTCTTTCCTTTGCTGTATGAGTACGACCTGCCTCCCTAGGGCAGGTGTCACAGCTCCCCTCCTGCCGCCCTTGCTCCACTGTCCTGCTGTGTCTGGGTTCTCCTTCTCTGCCCTGCGCTGTGAGGCTGTGTCTTTGTCTTCTCCCTGGCTCACCCCAAACTGGAAGTGGAACTCCCTCTTCCCAGGCAGTGCTGACATGGTGCTGTGTGCAGTAGGCTTTTGTCACCGATGTGAGAGAAGGCAGTAGGCAGCCACAGTGCAGCCTCTCCCCAGCGCATAACCTAATTAGACAGCAGACTCCCCAGCTCTTAAAACCTCCTGCTGCTGCTGCTTTTGCCAATTGAGGTCTCGCCTCTCATGCTTGACTCAGCACTCTCTTTTTTACCTTTTGCTGCCTCCTTAGCAACTCCCCACCCCAGTCTTCCCTCCCTTTGTGATGGAAAGTCATCTGCTCTCGCTAACTCTTACCCCTAAAGCCAGAGCCTAGATCCACATAACTGAAGACCTGCGTTCCCTCTGTCCACCAGGTGCACGTGGTCTGCTGGCCTCCCACTTCCCATCAAGTGGGCTTCCTGGAGCAACACTTTCACTGTGTGTCAAAGGCAGCTTCCACACCGAGTCCCTGAGGAGGGGCTCAGCAGGCTGCTGAGGAGGGATGTAGGACACTTATGGCCCTGGACCGTCAGTCTCCAACCTGGTTGACAGCCAATTCCACTCCACTCCCATCCTCTGCTCCACGCCTGGCCAGCCAAAGATCCAAAACAAGGTCACAGCACAGTTCACACCTCAGTGAATTGAGGTCATCAGCTCTGTCGTCCATTTAGGAAAGAAATGCCAGGAAGTGATGTAAGGAGACCAATGCCAACGTTTGCCATGCCAGCAAGTACAATTATTATTATTTTTTTCTAACCCACGCTTGTTGCAATTCAATCAAATTAATGCTTCATTTACTAGGGAATGTGATTTTGCAACACAAACAGGGTAGGGCTACCCCAAAAAGTCCCAGGCCTTTGGCCACTGCCTGTTGGTTTACCCACACTCTTTTCAGCCCGGCTCTGACTGGCTGCCCCAGGACCCTGCCCTGGCCTGGGTGTTAGTGACAGGGAAACTGGCTCGTCTCGAACCCAAACTGACAATGTGGGTCTGGGAGGTGCCTGAAGGTGTGGGATTTCTGACGTCCGTGACCCTGGGATGAAAAGCCCATCCCAGCCGTCCTGTTGCTCACAGAGTCTGAGAAAGATGCAAACTTTCAGAGAGTCTTCCTCTTGCAGGATATATTAGACTTATCGAAATAAGCTTTCTGTTTAAATTGAAGAATGATGTCTGTACAGAAAAGTGCACAGCTGTTATGTGTACAGTGCAATGACGTTTACAAACTGAACTCAGCTGTGTAAGCTGCACCCAGGTAAGAGGCAGAACATTCCAGAAACCTCCTAGTGACGCCTTTCAGTCGCAACCACCTTCCCCCAAGGTGACAGCCATCCTGGCTGCTGCCACTATAGATCCTTTTCTCTGGTTTTAAACTGTATGTAAATGGAACCACACAGTGTGTGTTCTTTTGTGTCCAGCTTCCTCCTCTCACCACCACACTTCTGTGATTCCTCCACACTGCTGAGGGTCATCCAGGGGGCTGCATGTCTAGAAGTTCACTCGCTTTCCTTTCATTTCTAAGCAGAATTCCATTGTGTAGATATACTATAGACACCATATTTATCCATCCTATAATTAACGGGCATTTTGATTGCTTCGTGTTCTAGAGTATTATGAACAAAGTTGCTTTGAACATGTCTGTGGTAGACATGGACACGTATTTCTCTTGGCTCTATACCTAGGGGTGCAATTGCTTGGTCATAGGGCAAGTGTATGTCCAACTGTGGTGCATATCGTCATACAACTTTCTTAGGGTTGGTACCAATACATACACTGCCTTGGCAGGGTATGAGAGCTCCGCTTGCTCCACATCCTTGTCAATGCTTAATATTGTCTGTCTTTTTAGTTTTAGCCATTAAGTGGCGGTATCTACAGGTATCCCATTGTGGTTTACTTTGCATTTCCCTGATGACTAATAAAATAGAGCATCTTTTCATAGGTCTTTTGACCATCTGGATATCCTTTTTTTGTGAAGTCCCTGTTTAAGATTTTGCTCACTAAAAAAAAAAATTGTACTATCTTCCTTTTTCTAACTTACTTGTAGGAGTTTTTTCCTATGCGGTCATGCATTGTTTAACAATGGGGATACGTTCTGAGAAATGCGTCTGGTGACTTTGTCGCATGACTATCATAGAGTGTACTTACACAAACCTAGATAGTATAGCCTACTACACACCTAGGCTCTATGATACTAATCCTATGGGTCCACCATCATAGATGTGGTCTGTCATTGACCGAAACACTGTTATGTGGCACATGCATGTATTCTGAATTTGAGAGTTTTTGTCAGACAGATTTGTGAAAAATAGTTTCTCCCACTCTGTGGCTTGACTCCCTCTTTATTAAAACCTTGGTAAAATTATTATTTTCTATTAGGCAAATCATTATGAAATTCTTCTCTATTTCTAAGAATGCTTCTTGCCTTAAAGTGTGTGATATTAGGACAGCTACACCAGCTTTCCTTTAGTTATTATTTGCATGCTATATCTTTTCCCATCTTTTCAGTCTTTCTTTACTCTTATATTTAAGGTGTGGTCTTATAAGCATCAGTTTCCACCCCCCGCCCCATCTGATAATCTTTGTCTTTTAATTGAAATGTGCATTTACATTTAGTGTAATTACTGATATATTTGGGTTAAGTCTACCCTTTTACTATTTGTTTCCTAATTGTTCCCTTCTCTTTGTTCTTTATCTTTCTTCTATTGTCCCTTTTAAGTTAATCATCGTGTTATTCCTCTCTCTATCCTATGCTATTAGTTTGTTAGTTACATGTTGTTTTACTGTTCTTTTCGCAGTTATCATGGAAATTATAATATCCTTCCTTGATTCACTAAAGTCTAACATAAATTAATTCTTTTACGGCTTTCTGAATGAAGGAAACTGAGAACACTTTAGCTCCATTGTTGCGTGGGTCTCAGTCCATCGGCAGTGATGCTGTGGGCTAGGAATGCTCGAGGCCCTCACCTGGGCCCGGACCACTTGAGGTGGCCCCCACAGAATTTCCCCACCTGGAGCTAATTTTGCTTCTGGACGGGGCCTTGCGGTTCTTATTAAGATTGCAAGATGCACCTCAGCAACAACCACCGGGGAAGTTTGAAAAGGATTTATGACTCACAAGTCCTGGAGGGTACGCGGCATGACAGGGGCCACAAAGCGGGGTCACAGGTAGAAAGAGAGGGAGGGAACATGGCCCTGGGGCTCTGCTTTATTAGGGTCCAAGGTGGGGTGCTTAGAGTTTTGTGGGTTCACTCTTTATTGGCGAATTTAAAGCATAAAGAGTGGGAATTAGAGCGTGGGAAGGGAAAAGCAGGGTTACCCAGGGCTTTCTGAAAGGGGAACTTCATGGGCCGGGGCAGCCTGGTTCCTTGTCTAGTAGTGTGTTCTACAGCTGGCAGTGCGTTTCTTCGAGATGGATATCTTTGAAATGGATGCCTCGGCAATTAAAAGCTTAATGTCAGGCACTTACGTTGTAATCAAGAAGCTTAGTGTCAGACACTTACACTACATCCATTTACCTGCCTCCATCCTTTTGTGCTATTGTTGTGTGTGTTTTAATTTTACATATATTTAAACCCCTTCAGGGCAGAATTATGGTACTGTATAGTTAGTATTCATTTCTGTTTACCCACATCCTCACCACTCTTTGTGTCTTCCTGCATCTCTGAGTTCCCACCTGAGACAGTTTCGTTCTGCCTGAAGAGCTTGCTTTTGCCTTTGAGAGGCTGCTGAGCATCTTGATCCAGTCAGGGACTGAGATGATTCAGGGGCCAAGCTGGGCTTCAGTCCTCACGAGGGCTGGTCCATTCCTGCTTCCCTCTTGCTCCTTGGGTGTAGCCTCTCAGGATTTGGATGGAGAACCTGGGTTGCTTCCCAGGGCCCCTTCTCTTTGCTGAAGCTGAACTCTTTTTGACCCCTCCGCACCATGAGTTTGCGAAAAGCTATGCTCAGCTTCTCAGTCACTGCCTTTGCTTTTGGAATTGGCATCTGCTCTGTGAGGAAGAGTAGCCCCCAAACCCAGGGCTCCTCCCTGGGGCCTTCCCTCTTCTTCTGGACATGCAAATTCTCACTGTTCTGGGAGCTCGCCGTGTCCTTCAAGCAGGTTTTAGATGTACACGTGATTTGCCCCAGATCACATAGCTGGTTCTGGGCTGAGCACAGACTGAAATCTGGGACCCCCCCAGCTCTCAGTCCCAAGCTCGTCCCTGAGGCCATGAGTTTTATATGACTTCTGATTTTGGAGGGTTGGAGGGAAGAGGGGACAGACTCTCAATGGGGTGGGGGCCTAGCTATGGAGAAAGCAGGAGAAGGTACTGGAGGAGAGGAGGACAGACTCTCAGTGGGGTGGGGGCCTAGCTGTGGAGACAGCAGGAGAAGGTACTGGAGGAGAGGAGGACTGTTGGTGGCTCTGTGCTATGTGACCTGATCCTTTCCTGGAGTCGCAACCCCAGGCTTCCTGGCCAGCATGTGCCAGAGCCCTCCGCAGTTGGCTCAGCCTTTCAGTGTTGGCCAAACTAAAAGCCAATCGTAGACCAATGTGACATTCTTACATCAGCTTTCTACTAATGAGTGTAGTGACCACAGTAATATCTAACTATGGGACGGGCCTCCCAGGGGGGAAATAACCTGTCACAAACAGCAAGTCAGTATTTTCACTTGGAACCCTAAATTTCCAGGCCAGCCAGATCCCATTCTGTGGATGCTCATTTTTCTCAGGCTGAGAGTCTCGGCCCCCTTCGGGGACAAATACTCAGGCCCCTGTTGTGTGCATCACCTGCTGTCATCCTGGGCCACACACGTGTACTCTTAACTATGTCCTTGGACTTGGATTATTTGCCAGATGGGCCTTCTCTTGGAGGAAAAGAGGAAATGATGACGCTTCACCTCTGAGCGTTGCCATCTTTCATTTCACTTTCTCTCCAACCCTGTGGGTTTGCTTCAATTCTCAGAGAGTCACTTCTGATCCCTAGTACAAACTTCTTTGCTTCCACAGTGCATCTTCCCAGAATGTCCTTTTGGAGTCAGTTTGAGTCCTTCCCCATGTCTTCCATACATTGCTGCACAGAGAGAGGCAGGATGGCCAAGGGCTGAAGCGCACATTCTTAAAGCAGAGAGTCCCAGTTCTACTCCAGTTCTGCTATTTAGTTGCTGTGTGAACATGAGCAACTTACCTACCCCCGTAGGCCTCAGTTTCCTCATCTGTTAAATGGGGATATGATAGGAATTTAAGATTACTGGAAGATCTAATGAGATGATAATTGCAAAAGACTGACTACAGTGTTGGGCACAGACTAAACACTCGATAACTGGCAGCCGCTGCTGGTGGTGTGGTGGCGTTAACTTTATCTTGGGCTTGTTACCATAGATTTAAACTCAGAACTATTGTAGCCATGGAAATGGATCTTTTCTCCCCAAGTGTTGCAAGAACACATAAAGATGTTTTAAGAATGGCTCCTCCCATCTTCTAACCTACTCAGAACATATGAAAACATTAACCTGGGTCGCCTTCCAGTTTCTTCTCACAATATCATCACTGAAGAGCCAGTTCAGACTCCTCCGTGGAAACCTCCCTGGTGTTTCCAGCAGACAGGATCACACTCCCCGTGAGTGCTACAGCACTTGCTGCTATCCTGTCAGAGGGAGCTGACAGTTTATGTGGATAGCTTACTGCACAAAGATACCTTAAAACACACAGCAGGCAGGCGGGGACCGCAGATGTATGGTTTTACATGCCCAACAGATCTGCCTATAGAATGGTGGCAGGATGGAACTAGTTCAGAACAGGCGCTTTCGTAGTAAAATGGACCAGGAGTCAAAGCCTATCTCTGTCAATTATTGTGTCATGGAAAAGTAGGGATAAGTGTTCCTACTCCTCAGGGATGCTGTTACGATTAACAGTACAATAGCTTACAGTGCTGGGCATGTACTAAGGACCCGAGAAATAGCAACTATAGTTAAAGTGTTGCTTGATTAATGAATTGCTTTAACAAATCAATAGGGACACCTGAGATTTTGGACATCTGCCTTCAGGATTGTAGCCTAAATACCAGCTCCCCTTTTACCAGATCCCATCCATCAAAGGTCTAAGTGAGCATATGGTCAGCTATGTGCTGCTCAAGAAGAGCTCCCTAGACCCGGTCTTGCCCTGCCAGCTCTCCCAGTCATGAAGCAAGTGCAGATGAATTAGCAAGGCACACTTATGAAAACCAGACCAGCCCGGAGGAGCTTCTCATGTTTAATACATTGCAGACCCAGCGAATTGTAAAAATAAATTAAGGCCTGCAATGCTATTATTTTTTGAAGCTCTTAAAATTTTTTTTTCTGTTTTAACCACAGGGTGAAGAAATATGTCTTAAAGCTATGTGATGCTTTTTCTGTGAAGTCTATGTGTCTTGGGTTTAAATTTTGAAGCACAAATAAAAATTTTTAAAAATTGAAAACACCACACAAAAAACCATTTGATGCTTTAAACGTGATGGCATCTTCTTACAGTTTTCCCGATGACTTGCCCCCACCCTGAGGGTGTCACGGGCATTTTCTTTTATTTTCCAACAAGACAGTCACCTGAAAGAGAAATCATGACAGTCTTAAATACCTTTCTTTGTCAAATGCATCTTAGACCACATTTATGCTTAGCAATGGAACACTAGCTGTTGGAGTGGGAACCTCCTTGGGGGCCGGATGGTGGACGAGAGCTGGAGTGGCAGCGTGCAGTCAGGAAGGGTTTCCTTTGGCCAGCTGCTTCTTAACCTTTTCCAGGTGAGGATTCTCAGGTGGCCTCGGGCAGGATGGTCTCCGACGAGTCAGGCACTTCACTTGAAGGGACAAGCTGGCCAAGATGGCTTGGCAGTGCTGAAACATTGCCAGACTGGAACATAGTGGCGAGGGGAGCCATCTGCTCCTGTGCAATGATAAAGGTCACTAAGCCACGCTGCTTCTGAATTGGCCATTTTAACTTGGACTAATCCCATTCCTTCTTTCACAGCCTGCCTGTATCTCCCCCCACCCCATATATATTAGTGCCCCCAAACTGACTAAACCAACCCCAGTTTTAGCCTCATTTGGACATAGCCTGTGAGATACCCTTGCTCTCAGATCAGAGGAGTAGATTTGCTCTGCTCCTAGGCTTTGGGTCTCAAGGGGCTTCCTCTCTCCCTTTTCAGGCTTCCTCACTGTTTCCACTCTTCTCGAAATCACAGTGCCAATGCGAGCAACGTAACAGCTGATGGACCAGAGGAGAATATCTGGAGTCCTCTGGCTTACGCTTATTCCCTGGGCACTGGAAAAGGAAGTGAGATGAGGGAGAAATTCCTAAATTTCCTCTGGTCAAGTGGTGTCCCTGCCTTTGTGTCTTTTAGATGCTTTCTACAGATGGATGCCTGCTTCTCCTGTGCATTCCTCCTTCAGACCCACTTCTTATCCTGTGCGTGAAATCTGGAGTGAACTCTGTTCTTCCCTATTCCCTCCAGTTCAACCCTATCTAGTCCAATTAATCCCAAACTACGGGCTATCAGCACTGGGAGCCAGCCACTGGGGCCACTTGGTCTCTGCCTCCAAGAGTTCGATTAACTGCTGTAGTAATTTGTTATTATAAATTGAACATACGTTAATTTTAGAAAACCTAAAAGCTAGAGCAAAACACACAAAATGGAAAGAAAAATCACGTTTAATCACACTCAGAGATTACATCTTGATAACCTTAAGTAAATATAGGTATGTATAGAGTTCATTTGTATCCAAATCCACAAAGTTGGATTCTGATGTTTTAATTACATGTTAATTACACGTTGCCCTGCATTATTTCCTCGTGCTTTTTATTCATAAGAGTTCTGTCTGGACTAGGAGGCAGAAAACATTCTTTTCCTTTCTGAGCCTGGCTTCCGCATCTGCAGCTGTGGTGGATGGCAGCCTCGCGGCTTCCCTCGTGTGAATGTGTTGAAAGGCTGAAAGGGAAGTAAATTGTTACCTGTGAGTAATTAATACTGCTTTATCTCTACGTGTCTCCTAAGACTGAGTCCACAATACGCTCCCAGAAGAAAGACTGGGTCGGTTGTGTTTTCGGTCCTGGGAGTGTGGCCTGTCCACGTAACCCCACCAGAGGGACAGCGTCTCTCACAGCTTGGCTAGTTGGGAGAATCTCCCTGGGCTCTGAAGACAAACGGTTAACCAGAGCAAAGTCTCAGAGGGCTTTCAAAAATGCAGCCCCTTTGCAGAGGGGCCTCAAAGCCTCTTCCAGAAGGAGCAGACGCTTATGGGGAGCCTTATCTGTGAGAGCACTCACCAGGAAAAGTTGTAGGTTTAATGCTCTACAAAGGCGCTGCTTTCTTCTCTTCGGCTCTGACTGGAGTTCTTAAGATGGAAGAAAACTGTTGGCCACAGTTCTAAAAACTCCAGATAAAGGCTTTGATTTGTTAATTAAATTTTTACTATCTACATTTGATATCTCAGCCAAATTGTATCCGCCGCAGGAACAAGAAAGTCCCTCACTTCAAAGGGGCGCCCACTCGGTGACCTGTAATTATGGAATTTACTGCGGGGTGAAGCGCTGTCTGGGGTGCACCTGCCGCCCTAGCGCCCCCCAGGCTGCCCCCAGTAACAGCCGCTTGACCGGGTCGATTCCAAAGGGCCCTGACTCTGCACATGCGCACAAGGGCCCAGCCCGCACACCTGCCCCGCGCAGCGCCCGCCCGCAGGTGCGAGCGCCCGCCCCGCCCACCCATACGCCGGCCCCGCCCACCCGCCCACTCTGAAAGATTGGGCCTCCTGGATGTCTCGGTGAAAAATGGCCTCTTTTAGTGAACAAGTTGAAAGGCCGGAGCCACGCTGGGTGAGGTCACCTGCTGGCTGCTGGCTCCAGGCAGGGTCTCACCCTTTCCTGAGAGCTTGACCAGACCCTCCCGCTACTCGGCAGGGGCCACGTCACCCTCTGGCCTTTCGTTCCCTCTGGGACAGGAAGACTGCTAAAGGATATTTAGAGGTCCCTACATAGGGCTGATCACCTGAGAAGAACGCAGTCACCGGGCTGCGCTGGCCAGTTTTTACGTGAGTAGAAAAGAACGCTGCAAATTGACTGTCTGTGGGACTCCGTTTCTACTGTTTGGCCTGAGCTTTGCCTTGACCATAGGCTGAGCAGAGCCAAGTCTTGATCTGAAAACGAGCACTTCTGCAGGGCTTTCTGGTGGACTAATTCCAAGGCAGGCTTCGCTTTTACTAGTTTTTCTTATTTTCCTTCATCTTTATTTTTAAAATTCAATTTTGGCACTATGGTTTTAAATATATATAAAAAACTCTCCAAACCATTCAGGAAAGATGCAAAAGTATAAACAAACTGGTCAAAAAGTACAGAATTCGATTAAAAAAGCAATTTGAGATCTGTGCAATTTTCATAGAATAGACCGAAGCGGATTTTTTTCTCAGACGGAAGGCCTGGTTGTTTTGACTCGTGGTGGACGCAGTCATGACCGTAGAGCTAGTCTGCATAAAGGGGGAATTCATGCCGAGAAGAGGAAATGGGCAGAGAAAAGAAGCGCTTTCTAGTGACTGTGTCCTGCATAAAGGGTACAATCTGACAGGAAGCAAATCGATGTGGAGCTGTTCATCTGGGGCTGAGGATGCGGGCTTGCTGATGGTCAGCTGGGGTCGCCCTCTTGTCTCCCTCCCCCAGACGGAGGCTGCTCACCACCACCCGCCTGCTGCCCTGCTCTCCACGAAGAAGGAGTCTGCTTTCACCTGTTCTTGCCAGGCTTCTTCTGAAAAATGGTGTCTGAGTGTCACTGGGAGACCTTCACCAAGAAGGAGCTTCACCAGGAAGATGTCAGCATGTTCTAATGCAGACCTTGTCACTTGAAGGAAGAACCTTTTTAGCAGCCCCAAACCCTGGTATCCCCTTGCCTGGAAGCCTAAAAGAGAAACCACAACACTAGGTCAGGGAACCATAGAATGCGCAGTGAGGAAGAGAAACCAATGGTAGATGACAGCAGTAGCACTGGGAAGGGTGTGTGCGTGCGTGTGCGTGTGTGTGTGTGTGCGTGTGTGCCGTCATGACACTCAATGTCTTAAAGACCAAAGCGAAATAATCTATTTCAGAACATTCAAATGGATGCTTCTACTACTAGCATTTATTGACACATACATATCCCAGGCTCTGTGCTGAGTAAATTCTTTCCATCTTTTATCCCATGTAATCGTAACAATAATTTGTGAGGCAGGTAATGTTATTGCCATTTACCAATGAGCAAACTGAGGCTTAGGCCATTTTAACAAGGTCACACACACAGTGAGTGGTGATGCCAAGATTTGACCACCAGTCTGTGTCTGTACCTTTCTCTTCTATTTTACACTGTTCCTTAAGATGGAGAGAAGAGGCTTCATAGGAAATAAAAGTGTCTCTTGGATGCAATAAAATGTTGGAAGGTTGAGTTTCTCTTTGCTGAATTGTTTCTGGAATGATGCAGAGTCGGGGAGTAGCCAAGCCCACGTTTGTGTAAACATTAGAAGACATATTCTGTTATTTCCAGTGAATTAAGCTCATTATGCCGGGAATCTCTGCCCTGCCTCCCCAGATGATGACAATACTGTTTATAACTTGGCTGTATCCTGTGAGTAATTTATTTTGTCCAGTTCAAGAAAGAGTAGGTAACTTCAGATCTCAAACAACAAAAATCAGAGAAGAAGGATTACTTATAGGAATAAAGAGAAGAGAATGCAGCAACCCCAAATTCAAAAGCTCAATATGAAATCAATGTGTCTTTTCCGAAATGTGCATGAAGTCAAGAGATTCTAAGCCAGAGAAATGGAGATTGTACTACGACATCCGTAGTCTATTAGTGCTTCCAGAACATCTTCATATAATTGTCAGAATGAAGTCAAAAGTACCTTCAAAACGAAAAATGGTAAAAGAGGCATCGATGTGCTTTGCATGATGAACTTTTTGTGTGACTCGGAATCCAGAGGTTGGTTAACTAACCATGCCTATTGTGAGTTTAACGTGAATATTGTAATTGTGTTTGCCCAAAGCCTGCCCATCTCCTCTTACACACCACCCTTGGTGATTCAGCAGGAAGGCATGACAGAAGGGCAAGGGCAAGGAGAGGGGACTTCCGAGGGGAGACTCTATCCCTAAACCTCGGAGGAGAGACACTTCCTCCAGAGGGTTTTTGCAGCGTGACTTGAGGATGGGGCTTGAGGACGTCCCTGCATGTCCTGATCACCTCTTGCCATGTGAGAGAAAAGCAGACAGTGAAACCTATCTTAACTGCTGTGGTTCATGCTTCCCAAAACATCATGAAAACTTTGGGACTATTTGACTATTTGACATGAGTTTGGTTTCTTATCTGTCCAGTCACTCAGAGATAACAGTGGGAAAGTGAGATTAAGATTCATATCCTCATAAATCCTAGGGAACGGGGTTAAAACTCATTTGAAGTCTCTTTAGTCATCAGCTATGTGAAAGGCCACAAATTAAGATGGATACAGGTGGCCTGGGATCAATGTTGACAGGCCTGGTAACTATCGTCTGCTCTCTCTCTCTCTCCTGGGTCTTTTATGAAGTGATTTGAATGTTCTAATTAAACATGGCAGTGGACTGCTTCCAGACGTCACTCTTCCAAGCTAGAGGAAAGCTTGGGGTTCCAACCTGCAAAGTGTGTACCCAGCAAAGGACTTCTCCCTAACTCACTCTTCCATTCCGGGGAGCAGCTTAATGAGAATACACATGTGCATTTTGACAGATCCTTTCAAATAGTGTCAGTTTGGCATAGGTGGAGTAGAGGAAATCTGCTTGGACACAAGGTTGGGGCAACTCCCCACCCTCAGCCTTCATTCCTGATAACCTTAGGAAGATAATCAGCCAGTTTGACAGGAAAGCCCTGGAAAGGCCATCTTAATGGGCCATTTTAAATGGGAGGAAAAGCAGTTGACTTCCTCCATAACAAAGAGAAGAGATCACAAATGGAGGTATATATGGAGAACAGCCCGGGCAGGGCTGACTGGAGAAGGCACAGGGCAGCACAGCTCTGAGCTTGCAAGGGGAAAGAGGATGAAAACATTAGGCTCAGGAGGTGAGCTTGGCAAGCTGCCTTCGTGGATCAGAAGTGACCTGGCTGGTGGCCTGCAATGACCTCGGCCAGTGTCTTGGAGAGGCTAGGTTCTACCTGCACCCTCTGCAGCCAAATGCCTGAGTGGGAATCCTTGCCCTGCCACTTAGTGTCAGGTAACCTTGGGTAAGGTCATTCATGATCAGAGTATGTTAGTATGTTATCTCCCTTTCTGATAAAGTGGGGCTAGTGATAGCATCCACTCTATAGTGGTTGTTGTAGGGATTAAATGGATTAATACATGTATGTCCTTAGAAGACTCTCTGCTGCATAGTTATCACTTATGTGTCAGTTCGTGTTACTAGATACAGGCTGAATCCTTTTCTCGTGAACTTTACCCATCTCCTTGGCATACCTTTTGGTCAAGCTGAGAGATGGTATGGTAAAAGCAGTCTTCTACCGTAATCAGCCAAACACCTACCCTTGTCCCTTCTGGATTTGGAGGGAATGACATGAACTGGAGAGATGGTCACCCTCCCCTGCTTTCAGGAGACAGGTACACTGCACGATGGGCCAATATGGAAAGACCAGAGGGTCTTTGTGTGGACCAGGACATAGCTCTTAGCTCTCCCTGGAGCCAGTAAGATGAAGAGCATGAGTCTATGTCTCAGCTCTGCCACATACGAGCTGTGTAACCTGTGGCAAGTCATTTTCCCAATCAGTGCTCCAGGTTCATCACTAGGAAAACGGAAATAATAAATGGTGCTTCCCTCCCAAGGCTGTTGGAAGATTAAGTGAGTTAGTACATGTAAAACACTTAAAATAGTCCCTGGTGTGTTGTAAGCATCATATGAATGTTAGTTCTCTCTACTATTATTTTTATCAACTGTGAATAAGAACCTAGGTTCTTGGGGACACAGCTTCTGAATGCCAAGTGGAAGAGTTAGTCTTCATTTCTTAGTGAGCCAATAGATATTTATTTATTTATTTTGGTGAGGAAGATTCACCCTGAGCTAACATCTGTGCCAATCTTCCTCTATTTTGTATGTGGGTTGCCGCCACAGCATGGCCATGGGTGAGTGGTAATGGTCCATGCTCAGGAACTGAACCAGGGCCACTGAAGCAGAACGTGCCAAACTTAGCCACTAGGCCACGGGGCTGGCCCCATAGACATTTAAAAATACTTACTCTGTCAGACACTCTGTTCGACCCTGGGATACAGAGGTGTGCAGGACTCAGGCCTTTGAATAACACGGAGATGGAGAGAGAGAGTAGAGCTGGTGCTTACACAATGAGCAGGTGTTAACCAGGCAGTTAGAGCTGAGGAAAAATAGCAAAACAATGGTGGGTATTTCCCAGTGCATTGGGAACAGCAGTTGTTGGTTTGGGCAGAAGCATGGAGTGGGTGGGGCAGGTGAGGATGAGGATGGAGAAAGAAAAAACCGACTCATGGAGGATCTTTATGCCATGTGGAGTTTGGACTTTGCATTGAGGCAATGGGAAGTCATTGAGGGCATTAAGAGGAGACACAGTATGCTCAAGGTTCTGATTTGGAGTCAGTGTGTAGAGTGGAGAAGGAGATGAGGCTGGAAGCAGAGAGAGCTAAGAGTCCAGGAGAGAAGGCAGCTTGACCTGATCAAGGTGGCTGCATTAGGGGAATGGGGCAAATTCAAGAGCTATTTATAGGTAGTGTTTTAGTGAATAAGAGGTGGACAGTGAAGGAGAGAGAGAGAGAGGAATTGAGGATAAATCTCAGGGTTGTAAAGTTATAGGTATTAGTGAGTTCTTAAATTTTTATTTTATTTTATTTTATTTTTGGTGGTGTTAGGAATAATTCAGAGGCAGGGAAATTTCAGAATGCTGAAGAACAGGATGATTAAAGCAGGCATTAACGTTTGATCGTCCCGGACTGGAGAACTCCTTTTCAGCACCTGAGTTCTTAGCTCTTAGGAGAGCCAATTTCCTACTCGCTTGAAATAAGCATGACCATGTGATTTCCTTTGGCTAACAGAAAAGCATTTTATTTTTGGTGCTCATGTCGCACCTTTCTCTTCCCCTGCCGTGGGAGGGTTGGGAGCCAAGAATACATGGAGGTGCCCTAAGATTGGATCACTGAGCCCACACATGGAACCCAGCTGCCGTGGAGAGCCACTCAGATCTGCAGAGGACTTCGCACGAGCGAGGAATAGCTTTTGTTGTATTAAGCCATTGAGATTTGGGGTTGTCTGTTTCCAGCATAACCTAGCCTATTCTGACTCTATGGTGGTGAGAGAATGAGTGAGATAACGTATATAGAGCACCTTTGACAATGCCTGGCACATACAGTCAACAACGGGCTGCCATTATCTGTATTAGTTGTGACCCTGGCACTAACTTTACTCGTGGCCTGGATCCCTCAACTACCTACCTGAGTCTCGGTTTCCTACTCTATAAAAGGAGTTAGATGAGAGGATCAGTAGAGACCCTTCTAGTACTAAGACCTCGTGGATAAATAAATCTGTGAATGTTGGTAATGGGGAAGAAATGAAAAATGAGGAACTGTGGAGTGTAATACTGGGCAGATCCAAGGAGAAGCAGGAGATCAAGTGGTTAGACTCTCAGTTTCCAGCTGCCCCTGCAGAGATTGTCCTCTTCCTCCTCAGGGTTCGGGGAGGGTGGGGAGAGAAGACCCCGCTGAAGACTCAGAGCTGACCTGAGTCATTGGGTTATTTTTCCCTCTGTAGAATCAACGGGATTTCATAAATTATTTCTTATAAGGTTACAATGTATTAAGAATCCTTGGACACTGAAGTCCTTATCCCTAGGAATAGTAGTCAGGTGGTGGAAAAATCTGGAAGACAGAAGATTCTCAATAAATGTGTTTTTCCTTTCTCCTTCCTTTTCCAAGCTTCATAGCTAATGCCTAGCTATCCTGGTCTGGGAGAAGTGTCTCCTTCCCTTCTGCTCGGACATGTACAAGTACTGCCTTATACGGTCAGTACTCATTTGCATGTACCCTTATATTTACTATTTACTGTCTCTGGCCTTCCATCTGGGAACATTTTCTTCTGCCAGAAGAAAGTATTTCATTTGGTATAGGTCTGCTTGCCACTTGCATACTTTGGCCCTTGTTGGTATAAAAGTGTCTTTATTTAACTTTTACTCTTGAAGAGTATTTTCACCACGTACAGTGTGCTCCCAGGTTGTCAGCTAATTTCCTTCTGTCTTTTCTGCTTTCCATTGCTTTTCTGTTGAAAATCAGTTGCCAGTCTAACTATTGCTCATTTGAAGTTACTGTGTCTTTTTCCTCTGGCTGATCATAAGATTCTTTTTGTCTTTTGAATTTCTTGCAGTTTTATTGTGATATGTCCAGGTGTGCATTTCTTTATATTTATCTTGCTTGGGGTTTGTAGAACTTCTTGATTCTGTGGGTGAATAATTAAAGGATTCATCCTTCTTTCACTTAACAAATATTTGCTGAGCACGTGCCCCAGAGCACTCCCAGTGGTGAGAAATGACCGGAAAGTAGGCAGCCTCAGTATGGAGGATTGCTCCAACTCTAGCGTAAGCACAGGTGCTTCGGGAGCACATTCTGCTGGGCTTGTTGTCTAAGCCAGTCCTGAGGGACACGTAGGGGATCAGCAGGCAATGCACGAGCAGAGGCTGGGAACAGGTGTCTGAATGTAGCATCTGCTCGTGCACGGCCCCCAGAGGAGGGGCACGGAGGGCTTGTGGAACTGCAAGTAGGTCAGTGTGTCTGCACTGCTGGGCGGGAGCCTGAGAGCTCTGAAGGTGAGTGGCCACAGATGAGGCTTGGTTGTCAAGTGCTCAGCTCCAGCTGCAGTATCTCTTTTTGGCTTTAGACAGATATCTACTTCCTCTATGACATCTTGCCTAGGATGATTCAAACCACCTCAAACTCAGTTGGCCAAGGATCTGGCTTGTGTGTCCCAAATCTCAGCCCCCTCCAGAGCCCCAGCCCATGGTTCAGTTGCTCGTGCTAGAGAACTGGGCCTGATTCTCTGCATGGCCTGATGGCCCGGTGTGACTTTGTCCTCTATCTCTGCAGTCTCGTCTCGCATGATGATTTGTTCTTGCCCTCTCCACTCCAGCTACGTTGACCTTCTTTCCAGTTTCTCAAACATGCTCCCTTCTATCACGTAGATTTTACAAGTGATGTTTCCTCTTCCTGGAAAAGCTTCCCCTATTACCTCATCACTTCCTTGGAGAAGCCTTTCAACCCCCACCACATACGCCTTACACATTCTCATCCTGTATCACATTTCCTCTCACAGTGCCAGCCACAGCTTGTAATTAGATATTGATTGCCATGGTTATGTGTGTAAATTTATAAAGGTCACTTTATAAATCCTGATATCGTCTCTCTCTTGATATATATGTATAAATATATATATATTTCATTTTTGTAGGAAAACAACAGCAAAGACAGGTCAGAGACAAGTCAACGTAGAACTTCCTGAAGTGACTTGAGACTGGGGAGTCCTTTGCCTTTGACTGATGCTGTCAGTTGCAGATAGAATTTTCACTAAAGCTGGAGAAGGGCTGACAGCGGAGGTCAGAGAAATCTGGAATGGCCAAGTTAGCAAACACCATTCCCGCTTGGTGGGGCCCCCACCCCCTGCTGAGAGAGCTGTCCACTTAGGCCCCTGTGTTTTCCAAATAGCTTCTGTTTAGTTTTCATCTCTCAAGAAGTAAGCACATGAAAAGATCAGTCATAGGGCAGATTCAGCAGGGTAAACATTAACTAGATATTGATCTGGACTTCTTTCACATCTGATGAGTAATGTGGTGAATGCTCAAGCTGAGTTGTATCTGGCCTGGAAAGTCTATATTGACTTTTGGAAGATTATAAAAGAGAAACAGAAGTTTCCTAAATGGGAACTGTTTTCACACGTGTAGATGGGTTGACTGGTCTGAGTCCCATAGAATAACATGGGCGAACAGGAGAAGACATTGTGAGACTCACCCTGGTCTGTTTTTGTCAAGCAAACCAAAGGGTGCAAAGGAGTTAATTTTTGAAATGACCAAACTCTCTTCCTGACTCGATTAATCTAGCTGGTGCTGCTGCTCACGTCCAGAGTGCTTGCTCTGTGGGAGAGCTCAGGGTGTTTGGCTGATGATCAAGGAGTCAAGGAAGCGATCTCCCTTCTTGTAGGGCCACGGAAGTCCTACTGCAGAAAGGATTCTTACCAGGGGACACAGCATCACTATAGCCACTGTAAGTGTGGGGGCCAACCATGGGCCTGGCAAACCAGGAAGTCACTTTGATTTCACAGAGCTGGGCTTATCAAAGAAAGTCATGCAAAGGAATCCTTTGCACGTTGCTGGAATCTCCCCAGACTTGGCTCCCCTCCTTGGGGTTTTGTTCTTCCAGTCCCTGGGGAGACCACCAACATTCATGTGCTCTGACTCTCCCACCGCATGATGTTGCAAGAGTTATCAACATTTTAAGTCTGTGTATTGAACATGTGAAAAATGCCATTTTTTTCCTCATAGACTGTCTAAAAGACACAAATTGCTTTAGTGATAAGATTGTTTCTGCTCTGATACCCATCCATGGCAAGCCCTCACAGTACTTTCAACAGGGCAGGAGGGGAGGGTCGTCAGCTTTGCTAAGGTTCATGATGTTAATATCATCATTCACCTCTGTAAAACGAAGAGGAAAAACCTTCAGATGCCAAACATTTATTGGCTTCCAAGAATGAGCCCTAATAGTCACTACAGAACCTAAAAATGTCCACATCCAAAATAGTAACCTGCCCAAACTGAGCGCATTTGCTGGATTGCTGATTGCCAATGTCTAGTCAAGAGTGGATTCTGAGGTATCAGTTTTGAGCTCTCTCCCTCCTTGTGTTCTAGATCTGAGCACAGAGGCTGGCCTGAGCCTCCCTTTGCACAGGCTGCATTTTCGTGGAAAAAGCATCGTGCCCTTAACTCAGGAGGGGGTGTTGTCCTGCATACTGACATCCTCGTGAGGGCAGGAGAGTTTCCATTGCTGTTGTTCATTGCCAGACAGGTTGTTTTCATCTGGTTTCAGACAGAGAAGACAAAGTAGTTGTGTCTGTGCATCTTAAAATTCACCCTGCATGAAAAATAATTGTTTACTTCATTTTGTGCCAACTTTTAATGATGAGTTGGTATGTGGATTAAAAGCTCGGGCTTAAGCAATGAGTCTGAGGGAAGCTAAAAGTAATTGGGGGAATGTTGGAGACTTCTGTTGGTAACTTTCATGTTACAGGACCACCCGCTTTGCTGGTGAGGCACAGATTGTCTCTCCTTGAATCCTGCTTCTTGAAATGAAAGGTGAGATTAAATATGTCTGTTCAGGGCATTTTGAAATGAGGTCTTATCAAAATAAGGGAGGTGAACAGGAAGGGAAGGGAGAAAAACAAAAGGTCTAATTTTCTGTATCTCAGTAGGAGTTGAAATGTACTCAGATCAGTAGGGTCAGGAGTTTAGATACTTTCATGCTTGTTAACATCATAAGGAGCTACTGCCGTACATGACATCAACCACTTGCAAGCGAAGCGTGATCAGATATACCCCAGGCCACAGAGAATCTGGAAAGTTTCCTACCCATTCTGCTAGCTAATCTTTTGGAAGGCAATTTATAAGCTCCATTTGATTAGGAAAAGCCTTTCTCTAGTACTTAGGTGGGGGTTGGAAGTCCTTTCATACATTTTCGTAATTAACTTCTGATACCCTAATGGGCACCTCATCCCATCCACATGCACAGATGTATTGAGCACTTATTTGCGAGCCACTGCTTAGGAATGGAATGAGGGACAGAGATGAAGTAGCAGGGCCAGTGTCCCCCGGAGGTGTAAGCCCCAAGCCCTGCTGTGGTGATGCTCAGGGACATGGTTCTGGGCACTTGGGGCACATGCAGCTACCCAATCCAGTGTCAGCCTTGAACAGGAAGGGAAACGCCCCAAGTATGCACAGCCAGTCATCATACAGAAACACCGCCTGAGGCTGTCTGTGTTGACTGCTGTCGCAGCTATTGGTCATCTGCTCAGACACACGCCTGGCCTCACAGGGGTGGGGGCAGGGAACGGACACTTCAGCAAGAAGGCTCTCAAGTCAGAGTGAGACTCTTCCATCCGAAGTCTGATCCCAAAGGCTCTCCGCAGCCCCAGGGCCTAAGCTCCAGGGAGACACTGCCAGCATGCTGACGCTTGAAAGAACAGACAGCTGGAATGAATCAAACCCGAATGAAATCACAGCAGGTCTCACAATTGATACCTGAGCTCTCCATTGGAAACCGAGTCATAAAAAGTACATTGAAGAGGGGCCAAAAGACAGTGTTAAAAACCTAAAAAGAATAAGAAAATGTTTTGAAGAGGAGGAGTTTTTGGAAAAGGAGCCTTGACAAGGATTGCTGGATAATGGATAAGCTAGTTTTCTTTATGTATCATTCAAGTGTAAGTTGTGAGCAAATCTGCTCATGGTTCGTCTTACCCTTGGGAGGAGCAGGTTGGGAGTCATGGCTATCGGCTAGTGGTTCTTAAACTTTTTTGACTGTGACTTCCCCTAACAAATTATTTCACATCCTGTCCTGGTAACATGCTCTCTCTCTCTCTCTTTTAAACACATACAACTTCAGGAAGAATTTCATGCAACCATACTTGCCCTTCCTACACGTTATGCGCTGTGGTATTTTCTCTTCTATTTCTATTCAATCTTTTCATTAATTCAGTAAAATACTGTTCTTCAGTATTTTATCAAATTGATTTCAAATCAAGAGAGTAGATCTTAAAAGTTCTCATCACAAGAAAAAAAATTTGTACCTATGTGTGGTGACGAATGTTAACTAGACTTATTGTGGTGATCAATTCCCAATATGTACCAATATCACATCATTATGCTGTACACCTGAAACTAATATAATGTTATATGTGAGTTATATCTCAATTAAAAAATTGATTTCACATATATTTCATTGTCCCTTAATGTTTTGAAGCCACCATTTGATAATTACGGGTCTTGAGTAGTGTATGTATGTACTGGGTTGCAAAGTAAAATGTATTTCTTACTGTGCGTTGTGGTCAAAAACAGTTGGAAACCACATCTGCGGGGTTAGGAGCCTTGATCCTCTTCCAGATGGTGAAGTTACCTGGAGGAGGCTCGAGGCAGAGGCGGAGGAAGGACTCGCACCAGCAAGTTATTTGAAAAGACGAGAGCTCATCCTCCGGCAGTGGGTCTACCCCTTCTCCATCCAAATGGGCCCTGAAAGAGGAGAAGGGGACGGCCGCTATGGGCCATGCGGGGATTCTGCCTGCTGCCTATTTTGGTGTGTAAAGTTTATTGGAATACAGCCAAGCCATTTTACCTAGTGTGTGTGGCCGCTTTTGTGCTACAACTGCAGAGGTAAATAGTTGCAACAGAGTCCATGCAAAGCCAAAAAATACTTAGTATCTGGCACTTTACAGAGAAAATTTGCCAACCCCCATCAGCGTCTCAGGATGTCTGCCCTTCCACAAGCGCCTCTCAGGTTGCAGGCTGCCCTTTCCCGGCACCTCTTCCAATCTGTCCTTGATGATCAGTTACCCTTGAATAACAATTTTGGGCTCAATGTGGGCCATTGCAGACAGAGTCCCCTCCCCACTTCCCACCCTCCTGGATAGGTGGCTACTGGGGGAACAACTTCCCACAAAAATCCGGGGCTTTGCACTCCAGGTGGGTTATCCGGAAGCAGATACTGAGATTGAGTATGGGGTGCAAGAGGAGCTCCTGTGGAAAGAAAGGTGAAGAAGCAGGACTGGGCAGAAGGAAAAGCTGGACTGCACTGCAGGTCTGACGAAGCCTCAGCCCACCCGACAGGGAGCGCTGGAGCCAGAGTCGGCCTCAGGGGCTCATCTCTGCGCCAGCCTTGTCAGTCAGCCGGCCTGGTCAAGGGGACTGCCCCGGCCTGGCGCCACCTCAGGTGAGGCCACTCTCTGCAGCCCAGGCCATTCGCCCTGCCAATGGGCAGTAAGTCCTTCCTGAGCGGCGATCTGGGCCGTGCGTCTGAGCGTCCCGCTGTCTGCCTCTTGTGCCGCTCGACAGACTTCCCTGTACTCTTGGGGAGCAGCTCCTCCGTGCTCTGGTGCGCCTCTCTTCCTCAGGGGAAGCTAGAGGGAGATTTATGGGAGACATTACAGCGCCCACTTCAGTGCTGGGCCTCCTGGTTTACCACCTCTGCTCTCGGTCTGGGGTCCCCTTGCTCTCAGCCACAACCTCTGCAGTCTTGGTGTCTCACCCGGTGACGTGACTCAGACCCTCATTCCTGAGGGACCCAAGGTCTCTGTCACTGTGCTGTTCTCCAGCCAGATTTGCTGTTACCGTCCATGTACAGTCACACGGAGGCAAGAACGCACACAGGGAGGCCAGAGTGGGTCACCTGGAAGACCATGTGTAACAGTGCCCAGCCTCTCCCTGATGACCAGGGTGGTGGCTCCTCTGCTTGATTGTCCAGGTGGCCATCAAGCTCATAATTTGGTGAGACTCCAGTGATGGTCCCCAGGTGAAAGTGAGCCCGCTTGGGGACCAAGACCTGTTGCCCTGCAGAGCCCAGCTTGTGGGCATGGGAAATAAACATTCCCCCAGTGTGTCATTGGGGGTGACAGCAAGTGGGGCCACTTTTGCTTCTACCCCTTGACTCTTGGACCCATATATTCTTCATTTGGAGGTGCCACATAAAGATTTTCAATTTGGTGTGTCCCTGTGTCCCTGGAATAGCACCCTGTCCTTGCAGAGTGTTCCTTCTGAGCTGGCCTTCCAGCTGTGCCCTCAGCAGGCTGTTCCAATGCTTCCACCTGGGAGGTGAGATATGTGATGCAGACTGTGGAGCTCATGGTCGTAGGCCCAGTCCCACACCTTCTGTGCCGCTCTGTGGGTCCCTGGGCCTGAAGCTCTCCTATGTGGGCTCCCTTGCCAGATCCAATGCTGCATAAACCCTGGATAGTGGAGCTGGCCGAGGCTCTGCGGACCGGAGAGTCAAAGCTAAACCCAGAATGCAGGTCTATTCCTGTGAGAACGAACCACTGGCTCTTCCAGGATGAACGACACGTCACGTAGTCAACTTGCCACTAAGAAGAAGATACGAGAAATGGTGTCACACAGGGAGCTCAGCGTCAGTCTCTCTTGCTGGCAGACTGGGTGTTCATCAGTGGCGGCAGCAGCTGGATAAGCCTTGGTGAGCGGGGTCCCTGCCGCTGGGCCGGGAGCAGCTTCCATCGTGCTGGCCCTGGAATGGCTGATGACAGAGTCACTTTGTCTACTTTGTTCAGTGCCGCGACCATGGTGCGTGCTCTTCGGAGGTCATGTGACACTCATGACACAAAGATCTTCACATTCACTGCCCACTCCCACGTATCCACTCACCTGCCCCTCACTATTTCTATGGCCATGCCACCAAGCATCTCACAAGAGAGAACTAAAATCAGAGACATTAATAAACGTAGGCGACACGTTAGTGTCCCTTGTTTCTCTAAGGGGCGGTGGAAGAAGTTCCCAGTTATGAGTATAAGTTCACACGGTGGCAGTTTTTCTGCTCTGGAAAACCGAGGAGGGAGCTTTCCTGTATGACACCTCCACTGGATGTATTTGTGACAGTCAGTGGTTTCCATCAGATTATAAACGAGGCTACTTTCCTTGACAAGGTAGTTCAACTGATGAGAGGCTGTGCGAGTAGCTTCGACTTCAAGGAGGAGTAACTCTCTCAGGGTGGTCTGTGGGCATCAGCAACGGTGCGCTTTGCGGTGCAGTAGGGATCCTCAGCCTTGGGACTATTGACATTTTGGGCTGGGTAATTCTTTGCTGTGTGCTGTTGTGGACTGAATGTTTGTGTCCCCCCAAAATCCACATATTGAAGTCCTCACCCCCCAATGTGATGGTATTTGGAAGTGGGGCCTTTAGGAGGCGATTGGGATGGCTTTAGTGCCCTTATAAGAAGAGACATTAAAGAGGTTGCTGTCTCTTTCTCTGTTCACCATGTGAAGACACGGTGAGAAGGCAGCTGTCTGCATGCGAGAAAGAGAGCTCTCACCAAAACCCAAACCCTGCAGGAGCTTGCTCTTGGACTTTCCAGCCCCCAGAACTGTGAGAAAATCTACTTCCTCCATTTGAGCGCCCCAGTCTGTGGTATTTGTTGGCAGCCTGAGCCAGCACACGTGCATTGTAGGAAGTTTGGCAACATCTCTGGTTTCTACCCCCGAATGCCAGTAGCATTCCCCCAGTAGTGACGATTAAAACGTCCTGGACATTGCCAAATGTCCCCTGAGGGGCAAAACTGCCCCAGTTGAGACCCAGCGGGGTGCACACCAGGAGTGTGTCTCTGGTTTCATGTCGTTTAGCCTATATGAGTTCTGTGGGTTGGGAAAGAATGAAAGGGGGCTTCGTCCTGGGAAGTGGCCCTCACTTGCCCACTTCTGGAGTCTCATTTGGTGGCACTATGACAACCTGAAGGTAGCTGAAGAAGAAATGCCTGTAACGAATGGGAACTACAACAAAACAAGGCACAGGTAGCACCCTCGGGGGCTCCTTTAGAGCTCCACAGCACTTCAAAGGACAGAGCTTGTGGTCCACACGGTCCTTCTGCTCCTCCTTCCCTAAGTGCTCTGCCGTGCTGGCTGGCAGAGAAACAAAGCTTAGTACCATTAATGACCTGGTTTCTTTCAAAGTTTCAAAAATATTGTCTTGATTTGGCCATTGTTACTCACATGGAAAATTCTGGCAAATAGATTTTGGAGAAGCTCTTTTTTAGACAAGTTTGGATGAGAAAAGCTTTGAAATTTGGACTAAAATCAGAGGGGAGACTCTGGTTAATTGCCTTTAAATTACCTGGGACTTTTGAGATGCTGAAGACAGAAAATATTCCATAGATGTATCCTGAGAAATCATTTCTGTCTGAGGTGCTTTGGCTCAGCTGACCTTCCAAGAAAGGGATGATGTGTCTATTTCCAATCGAACTTTCCCCCAAAATGGACATAACAATTGTAATATTTCATAACTTCCATCAGGTTATGAGTTTTAAGCATGGTCTCTGCTCTTTTCCAGATGTTTCTGGGACCATGAGAAATACAAAGTCACGTTCAGAGTTTATGGACAGGAAGGCACCACACAACACATGTGTGGATTGTTCCTTGGAGACCCCCGCAAGGTGATGGGCACCTGAGTCTGCAGACCCCACCCCCTCACAGCCACCATGAACACACGCATGGGCCAGACCCAGGGCTGTGCAGACCTCTCTCTGCTGCTTCCTGGTTTCCTTATAGTCTTGATTACAAAAGTTGAGTTTCAGAAGTGGCCAGCACTTTCTTTCCATGGTCTCTCTTCTCTGCCTCCCAGACTCTATTGATCCATCAGCTCTTCCCTTTTCTCAGCAGCTGTGTCTGGTGGGAGTCACTCGCTGCGAGATGCCCACAGCACAGGACCTTGGGTGGATGGGGTTGCACCTTGTCTCCTGTGTTTGTTGTTGTCTCTATTGATTTTTATTGCATCCTTGCTGAGCCTGAAAAGTCTGTTTGCCCTCGCTCTCCCAACACCATCTGTGGCACTGTCCTGTCCAGTCCTGGTACACGGAGATGCTTTGGTGAATGGCCCAACTCATTCGATTGTGGGCCACTGTGCCCAGTGTCCTCCTGCTTCCTGTTCTTTGACCTTTTCCTGCTCTGTAGGGCCTCTTCCCTCTCCCGGGCCTCAGGTCTCTCAACTTTTGGTCTCGTCTGCTCTCCAGGAGCCATTGCTCTGACCTGCCTCCCGCTGGGTGTTCACCCACTCCCACTTCCTTTTCCTTCAAGACTTGTCCTCGGGCATGTCACTGAGTCTGGCCAACATGGGCAAAAGTGAGGCCTGGCAGGCCTAGATGCTAAAAAACTTCCAAAATGTGATCTTCTCTGCTCTCTCCTCTTTTCTGACCAGATGTAGAGAACCCAGGGGGAGACTTTAAGAGGTGAAGATGGAGACGAAAGATGGAGGAGAGTAGGTCCCGGGTTCCTGGATGACT
Source organism: Equus caballus (assembly GCF_041296265.1). Lineage (NCBI taxonomy): Eukaryota > Metazoa > Chordata > Mammalia > Perissodactyla > Equidae > Equus > Equus caballus. The sequence goes on from NC_091691.1 coordinate 43,288,392, forward strand.
CTAGGAGTCAAAACACCCCAAACCATCCCTATCTCCTCTGCTGATCCACATGGGCAAAATGCAAACTTCCGTTGGGTCGAGCCCCTAAGATCTGGTAGTTGTTTGTTACAATAATTAGTCTACCCTGATTCATGCCCCGTCACTCCCCAAAGTCACCTCAAGCCGCTGATTGCTTTTTCTTACCTGCAGGCGCTGGACCAGCTTCCCTGGGGTTCCCAGATGCTGAGGGAGCTCTGTGCTCTGTGAGCTCATCTCCATGGCAGCTCGGGTTCTGCATTGGTCTTGACCCATTTCTTCAGTGCCGTAGGTGAGATCTCTCCCTCCCCCACATTTCCTTTATTTAAAAATTTTATACTATTTGCACTGGCAACATACATGTAGATTCCAATACTATGCTCCTAACCCGGAGCTTGCCTCCCTTGTTCTAAACATTGGCTGTGGCTCCAGGATGCCTGCACGCCTCTCTAGTTGTAGCGTTCGGGGTTTCTGGGTGCCCCACCATTGGCCGGCCCCCTCAGAGCCCTGACACCAGGCTGCCATGGGCCTGAACTGAACCCCACCAGTTCCAGCTCCTTCTCTGCACAGGCAGCCCCAGCACTGTCACAGTTATACCCACTTCCTGTAACACCCACCTTCCATAAAGGCCCCGACATAGGCAGTGACTCTCAGAGGGCAGTGGCTACCCTCTCAGGGGTCAGGGGAGCTCTAACAGGCAGGGAACAGACGTCTCTGGAAGGGCCGAATATCCCCACAGGGAAGGCTTGGCTTCCGTGTGGAGGCATCTCTGAACGTGTTTACACTTACGTGGACCTGTGCTCCAGTGTGTTTGTGTGCATGTGGACGTGTGCTCTGAGTGTGTTTGGGCCTGGTGGAGGTGTGCTCTGAGTATGTTTGTGCTGTGTGGAGGTGTGTTCTGATTGTGATTGTGTCCATGGGGAGGTGTGCCTTGAGTGTGTTTGTGTTCATGTGGAGGTGTGCCTTGAGTGTGTTTATGTCCATGTGGAGGTGTGCTCTGAGTGTGTTTGCGCTGTGTGGAGGTGTGCCCTGAGTGTGTTTGGGTCCATGTGGAGGTGTGCTCTGATTGTGTTTGTGTCCATGTGGAGGTGTGCTCTGATTGTGTTTGTGTCCATGTGGAGGTGTGCTCTGAGTGTGTTTGTGTCCATGTGGAGGTGTGCTCTGAGTGTGTTTGTGTCCATGTGGAGGTGTGCTCTGAGGGTGTTTGTGTCCATGTGGTGGTGTGCTCTGATTGTCTTTGTGTCCATGTGGAGGTGTGCTCTGAGGGTGTTTGTGTCCATGTGGAGGTGTGCTCTGAGTGTGTTTGGGTCCATGTGGAGGTGTGCTCTGATTGTGTTTGGGTCCATGTGGAGGTGTGCTCTGAGTGTACACCCCGGCCTGCTGAGGGCCTCCACAGCCACTCTCCCTCCTGGAATCTGTCCTCCTCAGTCTGCAGTAAACTGCCACTTTTGTTACACCCCAGATTTAATACAACTCTTTAAAAATGTTTCCTTTTGGTCTTTAATTGAATTAAATCTTTTTTTTTTACTAAACCTTGCTGTGTTATGCTCAGTGTGGAGAAGTGGAGAAACCAGATAAAGACCTGGGCCCTGTCTTTGAGGAGCTCACCACTTAGCAGGAGGGAAAGAGACATGTGTACCAGGGACCCCAATGTAATGTGGAATGTAAAACATTTGGCACAAAAATATAAACCAAATGCTATAGGAAAAGGCACAATTAGTGTCTGGCATGCCTGACAGGACCGGGTGCACTCTGTGATTTGGGGCTAAATTCCTTTGGAGGACTGTCTTATTGCTCTCTCGGATCACGGCAGATGGCTTGGTTTCTTTTCAACGCACTCTGCACGTTTCTCTTTGCTCCCAGGCTGAGCTGTCTTGGGCATCACTGGGATAAAGGCTTTCATGAAACCAGGCTTCCTCGGCAGCTCCCAGGCCTGTGCTCTCTAATCCTCCCGGGATGTGAACCTGCTCACCTCCCTTTGATCTGGTCACGTCACCTGCCTCCAGCACGCTCAGCTCTGCGTAGATCCGAGGGCTGCTGCCTTCAGTGCCTGTGGCTGCTCAGATCAGTGTGTGGACATCTGTTTCCCAGGCGAAACACAGCGCCGGCTGCAGTGGCTGGATGTGGGATTGGACAGGCACACAGAAAAACGTAGAAATCATGCCAGTAGTAACCATAACAGTAATTAATAGTCAGGATAATAATCATCTAGCCGCAGTGGCAATACACTTGAAAGAATTTTCCTTGGGTATCTTTTTTAATGTCCTAGATGAGACAGGAAGGTTGGGCTTTTGAAGATATAAAAGAAACCCCAAAAGGACAGATCTGTGATCAATGTCAATTTCGCTCGTGCTAATGACTACCTGTTGTAAACTTGGCACCATTTTTTTGCTGGACATTTTTTTTTTTTTTGAAGTGGTTGAAAAGAAAAGTGTAAATGTGGAAAATGGATTGATGAGGACAAACTGTGGGGCCCTGCTTCACTCGTGGACTCTGGCGTCTCCTTGCCTCAAGATGGGGGACACATGACCTCTGCTGGCTCCACACTTCCTGGTTTTTAAGGATCCACACAGACCTTGTGACGATTTTAAGGAATATGGGCCATGAACTTTCAGCGTGTCACGTCTGACTCCAAGTTTGTGCTCCTCTCCTCATAAGCCAGGTGTCCCCCTTGGGGCTAGAACCAGCTTCCATTTCTCGGCACTGTGGGATCACAGGGGTCTCCGTCTTTCCCTCAGTCTTTCTGTTTGCTCTTGAAACCGGACGCTTATTCCAGCCTCTCTAGCACTGAGATCCCTTCCTTTTCATTGCAGTAATGTGCTTACTCAAGCTTCCATCGCACAAGTCCAGAGCAGGGCCCAGCTGCCTGCTGACAGACTCCCAGGCTGACGCCGCTCCGCCCGGCCTGGATTCCTGCTTGTCCTCCTCCAGTCACCCGACAGGACAGCATCAGGATGAGAGTGAACACCTGGACTAGCCCCTGTTGCCTGTGGCTGGGTCCTCTAGATGCTTGTCTGGCTTTCTAACTTCTCAGCTTCTGTGGCGGGGCCTAGGCGGCAGCGTCTGTGGGTTGGCTCTGCTTTATACATGCCTCATTTTCTATAATTATAGAAAAGTCCCAGTTTTGGATGGGATGTGGCTGCCCAGAATAAAGGCATTTCCCAGCCTCCTTTGCAGCTCCCATGTGTACAGCAGTAATACGGGCAATCCCTTCAGACCAGGGACTGGCAAACTTTTACTGTAAGGGGCTAGTTTGTAAATATTTTAAGATTTGCAGGCTATACACTCTCTGTCACAGGTACTCCTCTCTGCCACTGTAGTGTGAAAGCAGTCACGCTAAGTGAGTGAGCGTGGTTGTGTGCCAAGAAAACTTTCCTTACAAGAACAAGCTGAGGGCCAGATTTGGCTCATTGGCTTCTGGTTTGCCAATCTCTACTCTAGACAAATACTCCAGGCAGACAGAATGACAAGACAGAAGGGGCGCAGGTCCCTGACACCTTGACGTCCCATATCTGCTCTGGATTGCTTCCATCTAGACTTTTATGAGAGAGAAATAAATGTCTCTCTTGCTTAAGCTTCTGTTTTTATTCTCTGTTTGTGGTAGATTAAAGATGATTCCAAATTCTTTGTTCCTCCTCCCATTGAGAAGTGGAGTCTAATTTCCCCTCCCCCTGAATCTGCCTAAATGATTTCTTTGACCAATAGAACGTGTGGAAGTGATGTTCTGTGACTTCTGAGGGCAGGCCTTAAGAAGCCTTGCAGCTTCTACCCAGCATCTTGGGACTTTCCTTTGGGTCCCTGAGCTGTCATGAAGGAATTCCGACCACCCCGAGAGTGCCATGCCGAGGGGCCACACGGGAGCTCTGGTGGACAGTCCCAGCTGAGCCAGCCTTCTGTTCATCCTGCCCAAAGGCTGCTTGGACTATCCAGACCAGCTCATCCCCCCTTGAGTGACTTCTATTGATGCCATGTGGAACAGAAAAGATCGGCCGAGCCCTGCTTGAACTCTGGACCCACGAAATTATGAGATAGAGTGAAATGGTTGTTTTCAGCCATTTAAAACTTTAAGATTTAGAGAAGTGACGTCAGTGCCTCTCCTCCCCCGTGGGCGGGGCTCACCTTCCGCCTCGCCCATTCTGTTTCTTTCCTCCTGCTCCTCTCTTGCCACATCCAGCCCTGAGAAGGAACACATTTAAGAAGCTAGAGAAATGATTTGCTTTTTAAAATACTGAATGAAATATGGGCTCTATTGAGTCCTAATTATAGAGGAGATGAAATTAAACAAGTTCTAGAGGAAATAACAATAAGGCTGTGGGGCAGGATACCATCGCCAAACAGTGCTTCAATTCCTGATTTGTTCTCTAAACTCTGCCACTCTCCGTGGGTGGAAGCTGAGGAAGCGTGGGCTTTGGAGTTAGACGCAGTTTTGATTATTGGCTCAATCCTTGTCAGCCAGGTAACCCTGGGTATTTTATTTGACTACTCCAGAACTTTGTGCCCTGGTTTTAAAAATGGAAATAATATTATTTACCTCAAAGCAGTGTTGTGCGGATTAAATATGCTAATATACACAAATATCTGGCAAACCAGTGGTCAGTGAACATAGTTTCCTCTATGATTCAAGCAGCTTCTACTCTGTGCTGTCCACCAGCCACATGTGGCTGCCGAGCATTTGAAATGCGGCCTGAATTAAAATGTGCTATCAGGGTAGAATAAGCACTGGATTTTGAAGACTTTGTGCAAAAAAAAAGAGAAGGCAAAATATTTAATTTTAAAATATTGATTGAACGATAAAAGAATACTATTTTGTATATATTTGGGTAAGTATAGTATATTATTAAAATCAATTTTGCTAGTTGCTTTTTATAGTTTTCATATGGCTATTTAAAAAGTTTAGAATTATGTATATGACTCACATTAATGGCTTGCATTATATTTCTACTGGATAGTGCTGTTCTGGATGGCTAGAAATCTAAGCTAGTTTTAGGACACTTTTTGAGTGAGGGTGTCATTCTCTCATCTCTACACACATTTACTATCTATGTGTGGCAGAAATTTCTAGTGTCCTTACATATCTGTTTCTCTTCTTATTCCAGGCACACGGGAAGACTACCATTCTGTGCAGCAGCATTTAACTATGGTGAGGCCTCCAGCACTTGCATCCTCTGCTGAGCTGACCGCGGAGGGGCGGCCTCTCAGCCTGCTGTCCTGAGTCACGGCCTGGAGGGCGGATGTTCTGGAGAGATGCCTGGACCTGGAGTAGAATTTGCTTGAATGAAAAATAAACCATTGTCTTGTTAAGACATTGAGATTTTGTTGTTTGTTTTATTGATTTTGTTGTTTGTGGCAAGAGCATAACCCAACTTCTCTTGATTAATAAATGTGTTTTCTGATTAACAAATTTAAATGCTCACCTTGAATTTTTTCTCTGTTTTACTCTCTGTGTGTACACACAAAGAGAATTTTGAAAAAGTAGGTTAAACAAAGTAGATTTTTGATGGTGTGTAATAGGGGAAAAAAGCTTGGCTGGGAAATATAAATCTATGGAAAATGTTGGAAAAACAGTGAGAAGTAGTGTTGTCTAATAAAAATTAAAGAATTCAATTCAAGTCCATCTCGTCTTATTCTTGGACATTAACAGAGTACAGAAAAATCACAGAATTGAGTGGGAATATTCTAATACGAACCCCAGGTAAGAAGTTTACAGGTAGTGTGAAAAATGCTGAGAAAATCAGAATGTCCACAAATGTTGTGGTTTCTCTCTTTGGAAATAGCGTTGGCACCTCTGGGCTAAGAGATATAACTGGCTTTCCAAGAAGATATCAATTTCTGGAATCACTGGAAGTCAATTTTGAAGTAGGCCAAATCTATCATAATCCTCCTAATGGATTTCGCTTTGTCTCTTCCCTCCCATTTGGAAATTTACTTGGTTGTGGTAAGGTACAAACTTTCAATTATAAAATAAATAAGTTTAGCATGTAATGTACAGCACGATGACTGTAGTTAACACTGCTGTATAATATATATGGAAGTTCTTAAGAGAGCAGATCCTAAGAGTTCTCCTCACAAGGAGAAAAATACTGTTTTTTTCTTTTTGTATTTATGTGAGATCTGGATGTTAACTAGACCTCTTGTGGTAATAATTTCATGATCTATGTAAGTGAAATCATAATGCTGTACACTTTAAACTTACACAGTGCTGTATATGAGTTACATCTCAGTAAAACTGGAAAAGAAAGAAAGAAATTCTACTTGGGATTTCTTGTATAATTTGAAGTTAGCAGCCAAGGATTAGGACTTGAGTTCTGAAGAGAACTCTTCCCTACTCACTTCCTTATCACATCTCCTTCCAAAAGAGAATGCGGCCATGGGGCGCTCGTCAAAGAACAGGGGCAGGGGTGGGGGGACTGCCCTCGTTGCTTCTGAGTGGAGTAAAGAAGTCTGGCCATTCTGGATATGAAATGAATGCTAAGTCTCCACACTGATGATGATTGCGCAGAACTTGGCTAAGACACAAACCCAAGTTCAATCATCTGTAAACACAAATCCATGACGGCACTAGAAACATGTGACTGACATAGCCGTCAAATGAAAATGTAAAAACTTCTGTTGTTTTTAAGAAGCAGGAAGTTGAGTAGGATGTTCCTAATAGAGGGAAGACTAAAGAAACCACAGAGCAAACACAAAGTTTGTTTACAGGGTCCTTTTTGAGAAAGTATGGTTCCCCATCTGAGGACGCTTCACTTCTGATCTTGTTAGGTCCACAAGCATAGCCAGGCAACAGGAAGTCACGGCGGCTCCTTGACTGTTGCTGTAGGGCAGCCACTGCACTTCTTAAAAAGGAACCGAGAACATAGCGGAGTCCCTCACAGCAATTCACATGCCAGCAAGAAAATTATAGACCGTCTAAAAATAATTAGAAACAATTTGCCAATAATTCTTAACCTCCATACATTTTCTTTTGGTGTTAGAACAATTTGATTTAGTGAATTTATTCTTTTTTATTCTTTGAATTGTAAAAATAATATTTTAAATATTTAAAACAGCAAAAATTATTTAAGATTTTAAGAATGCTTTCACGTTTCTAGTATTTGTTCATATGTAAACTTATTATTAGATGGTTGCACGAAAAATTTGTGTTCTTTCCTTACATTTATCATAAAAATTCCCCAATGTTACATAATCTTTATAATTATAATTTTTTGATGGCTAAATAATAGAAATAAAGCATATTTACTGCAATTTACTTGACCATGTTGGGCATTTAGATTGTCTCCAATGTTGTGCTAGAATAGGAAACTTGAATAAACATGTCATAGATGACAATTTTAGCCTCCTCTGAGCTCACCTGCCCATGGGGGTCCCCACTACCAACTCCTCTGCTCACGCTGCTGTGCGACTCTGGCCTGCACCTGACCGCTGTCCTCAGAGCTGATTATCCCCATGTTCTTTCTCCCGAGTCTTGCTCTCGAACTTAGTGTCCTGATTTGAGCTAAAATCCTAATATTAGTCAGTGTCCACGAGGAAAGCCTGTGCTAACAATACCCCCACATCTCACTGCCTTCCAACAGCAAAAGCTCACTTTTACTTATTTTAGCTGTTGGTGAGGAGGTAGATTTAGTCTCTTCACAAAAAGACCAGAGAATGAATGCGCCCTGAGAGAGAGAACAGTGCTTACCCGCTCCTCGAAGAAACGATCGGACCGGATTTGTGTCTCAGGACTGGGAATTAAAGCATGGAAGTCACCGTGAGCGTGTTCAGATGGATGGGGCCATCGGCACTTTGTGCTCCTCTGTGAGGGCAAGAAGGGCACGGTGGAGGTCTCTCCTTTCTTCCTTTTCCTCTGCACCTGGGAGCTCCGCCCGAGGGGCCCAGCAGCCCTGGACATGTTCCAGGTCCTCTTTGGAATCCTACCCCAGGGGAGGATCCTGGTATGAATGAGCTCAACTTGTATCAGAGGAATAAAATGAGCTAGCCCGGAACCCATTTATAGTGTTTATTAATTTTTCCATTTCCCTCACTATTTATAATATAAACAAGAATACAATGATGGGAAAACTTTGTCAAGTGTCGGATAAACCCGGAATGAAATACCACAATGACCCGTGGAATAGTAACTATTTTCTAGTTTACTGCAGCAACACAAAGGTATTTAAAACATTATCAACATTTGAGGTATCACTTGAAGGACAACTAACAATCACTGTGTAGATTTCTTGTCTGTCTGTTTCTCTTCGTTTCGTTTGTTTTTGAACTTTTAGGCAAAAAAAAAAGAACAAGAAACAGGCACCTTTTCTCCTCTGTTGCCTTAGGCCTCCTGGAAAAGCCTCCCAATGATTTCCTGTGGGACAGAAGCGTCTAGAAGCCTCCTCCCCTGGCGGAGGTGCTGAGAGTGGCAGTGGACAAGCGCGGCCCTTGAGTGCTGGTGCGGGCCTGCGTGCTGTGACTGTGAGCTGGGACGGACTTTTCCCAGGGTCAGATGGAACCTTTTTTATGCCATGAATCATTCAGGTAACAGAAGCAACAGCAGCAGTCACAAACAATGCATTTCAAAACCAACAAGGCATTTTGATTACATTTCAAGATTTAATTAGATTCTGAGATATTTTAATTAATTGGAACATATTCCACATAGACTTCTCTCATATCTGAAAAAAAATGAAAGAAACCTGGATCTCTCACTGCTCTCTCTGCCCAAGGATAGGTAGGCAACAACTTTTTACTGTCTTTCAAGATGAATTTCAAGCCATCCATGCATTCCTGCATCAAATGTAACATATTTTATGATTTAGTCTGTTTTTTCATACTGTTAACTTAATTTGCCAATTTTTTATTTGAAACTTTTGCATATTTTCAAAAATGTGACTGGGCTGTAATTTTTTTGTGCTTCACTCCCCTGTAAAGCCACTGAAGTCTGGTGTCTTTTGGGTGTGAGACTTTTGACTTCTAGATCAATTTCTGTAAGGCTTGTGTGTTTATTTGGGTTTTCTATTTCTTCTTGAATAAAATCTGTATTACTATTTATATTTAAATTAAATTTATGTGTAACTTTCTTTGTATTTTTCCAAAAAGTTGCCCATCTCTTCCAAATTTTAAAATTTGTTGGCAGGAAATTATTCATAGTATCTTCTTGTGATTTTTTGAATCTTCATGGTATCCACTTTCACACTACTAATATCCATTATTGTGTTGTTTTTTCTCTTTGTCTAGATGAGTCTGGCTAGATATTTGTCCTACTTAGTTTTTTTCAAAAGATCAGCTCTTTTTGTCGATCTCTATTATATATTTGTTTCCTATTTCATCAGTACTAGTTCCTACCTTTATTAGTTACATCCCATACCCACTTTAGGTTTACTTTGTTGTTCTTTTTTAAAGCTTTTGAATTGAGCAATTAGTCCATTGACACAAATTTGTTATTTTTGTTTTTTAACACATGGTCAATAAATTTTCCTTTATGTACTACTTTTAATAGGTATTTAAGTACTTTCCTTTCCATTCTAAATATTTTGTAATTTCTATTATAGGTTTTTCTTAATCTGGAGTTATGTAGGAGTGCAATTTTAGTGTTTTCAAATATATTTATTTAGCCAAGCTTTAAATGTGGATTTCTAATATAATTGCGAGTTTGTCAGAGAAAATTCTCTGACATTTATTAACCTTTCTTTTGTATTTAATGTGTGTGTGGTCATTTTTTGGGGGGCAAATCTTCGATGTGAACTTGAAAATAACATATTCTTCCTTGGGTAAGTGATATTTATATTTATTTATAATATTAGATCAAGCTCTTAAATTTCATTGCTTAAAGCATTTATAGCCTACTTAGATTTTGTTGATTTATCCATGAATTTCTCAGAGAGGCATGTCGGATCTCCCACACTGATCACAGACGTCAATTTCTCTTCCTAATTCTGAACACTTTGCTTTTGGGGAGGGCAGCTCTGTTGGTTCACGATTGCTGTATCTTTTTGATGGATCACACTTTATACTTTACAGATATGGTGTCATGGTCAGAAATGATTTATCTTTCAAGCATTACATGTTGATCTCAGTGCTGTCTCAGTGCCTCAATGAAAAAGTCACCCCCATTTCTTCACAGTGTTCAGCAGACACACATGGCGCAAATGCCGGGGGAAGGAGCGCACTTGCTTCAGGTCACGCCGGGCTCCACAGAGGCTTCCCCAGCCTTACAGGCAGCAGAGTTCATGGCAGGTGCTGTCACTGAGAGGCTCCACTCTCTCTCAAAATGAGTAAATATCTTAGTATAAAGGCACAGGCTCCAACAGGTTTCTGAAACAAATCAAACCTTAAACAGCCAGGGACCGCATGCCCTTCCAGGATCAGAGCAGCCACACTGCGCCTGTGGGCTCCCTGCCTGCCCAGGGCTCGGCTGCTGCTGTTGGCGGAGCCAGAAGACATGGAGTTTGGTTCTCCTGCTACTCCTTCCAGCCTGTGCTCCTGTTTTGATGCTTGCCCGTGGAAGCTGGATCAGTTTCCTAGGGGCGGATGAGATCTGATTGGTAAGCCCGTCCCCCGGAGACTTCATAAGCAAGTCCACCCGAGAGGATCCAATTTAGCACTGGCTGGAGCAGGGGCTGAGGGAGGAGGCCCCTGGGGAGCTCTGTAATGCAGATCCGTGAGCCCCATGGGGATTGGCCCAGGCTTCATTACTCCCATTCCACACACACGGAACCTCTCTCAACTCATCTACCTCTGCTCGGCAAGCAGCTTGGAGAAGTTGTTCTGATAGAAACAAGGACACAACCAGTTATGCTGCAGATAGAGCACTTTCAAATGAAACAGTTTTATTTTTCTTAAAAACAAACAAAAATATAAACTTTATTTTTTTTTTGAGATATATTGATTTATGAGTCCTTGATTTTGGTATCACGCTGTTGTGGTTGGGGTTCTCCTAAGAGCAGATCCTGAGAGGAGAGTTTAAGTCCCAGTGGTTTATTTAGTTGGGTAGGGAATGCTGGGAGGGAGTGGGGACGGGACGGCAAGGAAGGCAGGCAGCCAAGAGAGGACGCGCTAGAAAGCCACGTACCACGGTGGATAACTGGAGCCTAAGCCCAGGAAAACTGAGCAAAGCTGGACAATCGTATGAAATCCTTCCATTTATTTGTCTTCTTCAATTTCTTTCATTAACGTCTTGTACGTTTCACTATATGGGGGGAGATCTTGGACTGAGAGCAGCCAGTGGAGGGAGGCTCCTGCGGGTGTTAACTGTGCACCTGCGCATCCTCTCAGCCCTAGAACAAAGCCCTTGGGAACAGAGAAGAAGGGACCTGCCCCTGGAAGTCAGCCAGAGGTGGGCTGAGCTCAGCGAGAGGGCCCGAGGGCCCGGCACGCTTGGGGACCACAGGCCCAGGCTCAGGAGATCTGCGGCAGGGCCCGCGGGGGACTCAGTGTGCACCTGAAAATGGTTTCCACGTGGAGGAGCCAGTCCGCTGTTCAGAGATCTCTTTTCTTCTCTGAAGAAGTGTCTCTCTAAGGGCTGCTTCCCCTGCCCTGGGTGGTACAGCCCCGGCCGGTCTAATTCTGCTCAGCACACTTCATCGCGCACCTATCCGCGCGAGCCCTAGACTTCCCACGCGAGGCCAGGGCGTGGCCAGAGGACCAGGGCAAGGTGCCGAGGGAGCGGAGGCAGCTGCGCGGACAGCGTTTCCACCGAGCATGCACAGCACTGAGTGGGGACGGGCACCAGTGGGGAGGATCCGCGAGCTGAGTAGGGAAGCCAGGGCAGCAGAGACGGCGGGCCTGGCCTTGTAGGGGTGCAACAGCGTGAGCCAAGGCGCGGAGGCAGGCCTGCGGGGGATGCGCAGAGGGAAGGGTGTTCCTGTCACCTGAGAGCACACAGGGGCGTCAGGGCTGGGCCGCGGCGGCGTGGATCCACGTTCAGGGACCTGGCCAGGCCTTGTGGACCATGGGGATGTTGACTGGTCAGAGGCGGTCAGAGTTACAGGGAAGAAGGATCGTTCAGGGCTGCAGGGTGCAGATGGAGTTAGAGCGGCAGGACAGTCCCATACAATCAGGGTCACCACTGGCAGTGCTTGGGACATGCCGGTGGCTGGCACACCAATCTCTCCAGCCCTGGCTGACATGGAAGTTGGGCAAAACGTGCTCCTTGGGGCAATGGTGCACGTAGGCCTAACAACTGGTGCTCCAGTCCCGGCCTCCCAGTTTAGAAGGCCCCATGCTGGCCATCCTCTGGCTGGGCCCTTCCCATAGGGTAAGGGGTCCCAACACCAGGGAGGTGTGCCCACCCAGAGCCTGTACCCCCTCCTCTAGACCGGGTCCTGATCCCCAGGCCCGGAAGCCGCTGCTCATGAGGCTCGGAGTCTGCTTTTTCTCCACCGTGCCTCCTGCAGGCCTGGGAGGTGATGGACAGGCAGGTGCTGTGTGGAGGGAGGGTGTCCTCAGGCTGGTGTGTCCACGGCTTGTGCACACTGCAGGCTGGAGGGAGGTGGAACAAGAGATGAGGACAGGCTCCAGGCCCTGCCCTGGGAGCGCTGGACCTGCCTCCGGGCTTGGGGGAGGAGCTGTGTGTGCCTGGGGTCACCCCCCTTGTTCCTTTGACCTTTGACCTTTGGCAGTGCCACTTGTACCTGTTTTGTTCACAGGCTTTAGGGTATGACACAGTTTGAGTAATCACTCTGAGGCAGAAAAAAATACATTTGCAAAACCTCTGGCTTAAATAACATTCCCTGTTATTCCTTTTCCAAGTAGAAAATTCAGTTTGAGAAGGTTTAGCCAGAGCTGAATGGGAAGGCCGTCAAAGCTTCCCCGCGTTTCTCCAGCCGCTCCTGGATCTTTATCGGCAAAGGGAGGCTTGTCTCCTCTACATTTCTGAAACATTTGGAGGAGCTTTTGATCTCATTGTCGTCATCTCTCACTCTCATTTCTTGTCCCCCGAATCCCTAATGGCTTTCACAATTCGCCTTCTGTGGTGATTCTCTGTTTTTGTCTCAGTGGGACAAAGCCCTTTTTCCTTCAAGTCCCCAGGCAGCTGCAGCCCAGGCTGCTGTGTGGCAGACCGCTCAAGGCTGGGCGACGTCGGGCCGAGCGCCAGCAGCCGCGCCTCAGCCCGGGTGGGCCTTGCTTCCTATGTGGCTTGCTTGCCTCAGAGGGGTCAGCTGACTTCCTCTTCAGGGTCTTGTCTCCTACCACGTGCTCAGACTCCCATTCTGCCCCAAACTGCCTCACATCTCCTGCCTTCTTCCTATTTGCTGGAAAACTCCTAGTTTCTTTCTTTTCTTTTGTATTCTTTAGAATAAACCAGCTATATTTTACCTTAAACACAGAGGCAGTTCCTGTCTGAGAGCAGCATTGCCCCATCCTGGAACATGGCAGCTACACGCTCCACGTCACAGGCCTTTCCTCCTGCCTCTGGGACCTCGGACCTCGTGCTGACCCCTGGGCTTTTTAGCCCCTGTGCCGTCACCCTCTGCCCATGCCAGCTCGGCGGATGCTCCCATCTCGCCCAGCCTACCACCTGGAGACGCCCATTCCCTGGTGTGGATTTGCTCCAGGGACCTGGGGTGTGTATGAAAAGCCCTGTCACTTCTACCTAGAAAAAGTAATTAAAAGTTAAACCTGGTGTGTGTGTGTGTGTGTACATACACAATGGAATATTATTCAGCCATAAAAAGAAGGAAATCCTGCCATTTGCAACAACATGGTTGGACCTTGATGGCATTATGCTAAGTGAAGTCAGACAGAGAAAGGCAAATACTGTATGATCTCACTTCTATGTGGAAACTAAAAAAACCTGAAAAACAAAATCCAAACTCGTAGAAAAAGAGATCAGATTTATGGTTATCAGAGGCAGGTGGTGGGTGAAAGGATGAAGATGGTTACAAGGTACAAATTTCCAGTTGTAAAATAAATAAGTACCGGGATGTAATGTACACCATGATGACTATTAGCTGACTTGGCTGTATTTTATATATATCCTATGAAAGTTGTTAAGAGAGCAAATCCTAAGAGTTCTTATCATGAGGAGGAAATCATTGTTTTTCCTGTTTTTGGTATCTGTGTGACATAACAGATGTTAACTAAACATTGTGACAATCACTTCATTACATAGGTAAGTCAAGTCATTACGCTGTACACCTTAATCTTATACAGAGCTGTATGTCAATTATATCTCAAAACTGAAAAAAAGTTAAACCTAGGGTGGGAGCCCATTTTTGGAGCTCAAGGCGATGCATCCAGGAAAGGGCCCAAATGACCGCGGGACTGGGTGGCTTCAGAGCCTGTAGGAGTCGGGCCCTGGTTGGGAACTCCAGGCCCTACCAGAATCTCGACAGCAAACGCACCTAAAAGGAAGCGCAAATCCATTGTACAAAAAGGTAGAACGGCCAAAATTCCTCTTTTCGCCTTTCCAGAACCTCCTTTACCTTTCATCTGTTGCTTAGAACCCCTCTGTCCTTTTTCCTTCCTGGGAGAGCAGCCTCACGCACTCGTTCCTGCTCACGCACCTCTGCACACATTTACTGTCTATGTGCATCTTGAGCCTCACCCACAGCCGTCCTGCGTGTTAGTGCCAGGCCTGTGGGGCCCCGTTCTCTGCAGCTCCGGCCTGAGACCCCTGGAGACCCTTGTGTGTGAGCAGAGCGCCAGCCCGAGGGCAGTCCTGACTGCGGGAGTCCTGCTGCTGCCTTCGGAGCTGCGCCCAGCCCAGCCTCCGGGGCTTCGCGAAGTGCGCTCCTCGTCTGGCCTCCGCTCGCGGATTCTTTCTTCCCTCCTGGGAAGTTATCTGCTTCCCTGCAGCACAGGGAGGCACGGGGAGCCACAGGGGCAAGGAGGGAGAGCACCCTGTGTCACCGAGCGGGCCCCGAGGCCAGCGGGGAGACTGATGATGCCCACATGGCCTCACGTCCAGCCTTTCCTGCGGCGTCGGGCCTCGCCCTCGCGCCCTGGCTCTGAGGACCCGCGTTCCGCCTTCTCCCCACCACTCCTAGCATTGGTCCCTGGAGCTGTCTGTGGCTTCCTGGGCCCAAGCGTTGGCCCTGAGAACCTGCCTGAGCCCAGCGTCCTCCGGCTAACATCTCCGTTTGTTTTCTCCGGGTTCCTCTCAGCTCTTTTTCCAAGACAATTTGCCCTGACTGGTGGTTCCACCTCCCAGATTTCTCCTCTCCAATCTATCAATGGTAACACCCTACTGACCAATGACTCTGTGTAAAACACACCTCGGATGGTAGACTGTATCAAGAAGGTATTTTAGAGTGGAACAAACCTAGACGTTACGATCCCACCTTTCTCCAGCTCAGAAATCGTCAACGTCTTCCCCTAGCCAACCGAATAAAGCCCAAGTCCCATAAATTGAACAGGCCTTCAACAATCTGATGTCAATGTAACGTTTCCTCTTTGTAAAGTTTTGTAGTTAGTGTGGTGCCAAATATTTTGCTGCAGAAAACCCCAGGTCTAAAGCAGGTAGAACATGGCCTGGCCTGAGTAACAGCCATGTAAGTGTTTGTGAGCACAGGTCCACAATCCCTTAATTGAAACCCCTAGGGCCAGCTGTGTTTCAGAATTCAGAATTTTTCAGATTTTAGAAATGGCGTATGGTAACTATGGCATAAATTATATAAAACCTACAGCAAAGTCTGGGGCTGCACTCCAAAACCTAGCATGTTAATATTTCCGCAGAGAAATGCGTGGATATTCATACAGAGCAGGACACATGAAGACAGTATAACAGCCTCGTGGCCATTCAGGGCAGGTTTTGCTGCCAAATGCAGTCTGAAAACCTTTCGTGTTTCCGTGTTTTGAGAATTTCAGGCTAGTTGCAAAGCACCGGGCCTGACCTCTGTTATCACCACCTGGAGCTGGGATGGCTGAGGCGGGGAGCCCAGGGAGATGAAGACGCCTCAGCTGGGGCCCCAGATCCTGGGGACGGGGTCAGAGGATGTTCCTGGCAGGGGCCGGAGGAGCAGAGGGTATGCTGGGGACCAGGCATCGCGCCAGCAGCCGCGCATTGTCTTGGGTAACCAGGGCTACTCTGGGAAGTATAAACATTTGGCACAGCCAGCCCTGCTGGGAGGCGCCTGCTGTGGAGGAGACAGGTTGCTCTTTGGAGCCGGCATCTCAGAGCCTCACTTGGCTATTCAACGTTTGATGAATTCACAGAGGGGTTGGAACCTTCCTGTCTCCATTCAGAGGACTTGGGCAGAGGGTGAAGTCACTCACCGGGAAGACACAACGAGACCACAAATGGTGCTGCCGGTGACAGCTCTGAGAAAGCCTCGGCCTGCCAACGCCCAGACCCTCCCTCCCTCGGAGGCTGACGCCACCGCGTCTGCTGAGTTTTATGAATGCCCAGAACTGCCTTGTCTTCAGTCTCAAGCCCACACTCTGAATACCAGTTTTAGTTATTAGGGCATACATCATTTTGAAATATGAAAATATGAATTAAAGTCAGTCTTTTTGTTTGGACTTAAGTTATACCTTATTCCCAAATTGTCTTTACGTGTATTTTCATATCTCATTCTAGCAGAAATTCAGCTTTTATGTCCACACAAGTCTGGCCAGGTCACCAGGGCTCCCATGTGGTCCCGTGAGGGGGCGTGTGAGAGACCCAGAGCCTCTGCCTGCGCGGGCACACACACTCGGAAGGTGGGGGCTGGGGCAGTGTTAGTCAAATCTAGTGGATGGTGCATTTTGGCAACAGTACAATTTGGTCTCCAGCTCTTTCATCTTATTTGGGTACCTGGCATTTCAAAACATGCATATTCTGCTTCTCATTAGCAACAAGGCTAGTAATGCAAATACATGGGCTGCTGGTAAAAGCCATTAGCATTCATTCCTCTCATACTCATGACAACTATAGTACATGGGCGCACTTAACCTCTCGGCAACAACAATTACAGCAAATGTGCAAGAAGAGAGCGCAGGCCGCCAGGCACATTCATCTGCAGATTCCTGTGTTCTGAATGATGTGGTGTCGTGGCCCATGAGGGAGCTCCTGGGGACAGCGGGCGGTGTTCTAACTCGGGTGCTGGCTGCATAAGGGAATCACCTGGGAGGCAAACAGCAGCAACAACAAAACATCAAACAAAATACTGACGACTGGTTGCCACCCTTCAGAGATCGTCATTTAAGAATAATAAATATTTGTCAGTTAATAATTAGATTGTGATTTAATAATTAATAATTACTTGGTTGGGGGGGGTCCCCCAAATGAAAAGCTATAAACACTTTCCAGGTAGTTCTAATATGCCACCAAGGTAGAAAACCCACTCTTAATTCTCCTGTTTCCTCATTCGACAAAGTGAAGTACAGGTTTCGTGTGTTAAAGAGTTGCTAGATGAACCCAGGTTTGAAGGGTAAGTTTGGGGAAAATGAAGGATCAAAACTTAAGGTCTGATTTGCCATCACTGTCGTAGGGTCACCGACAAGCCTGTCTGCCTGGGCTTTCCAGGGTGTGAGGCCTTTCGGCTTACCACCAGGCCTCCCTGAACAGCCAGGTGACGCCGCCAGCGCTCCCCCTGCACCGGTGTGGCATATTGTGGTTCACGAAGGCTTTCAATCTGTGTTAACTTGTTGGGCCCAGCCGAGTGCATAGTGCAGGTAACACGGTGCTCATTTCACAGGTGAGGACACTGCTATTAAGTGACTGCCCCAAGGTGGAGACAGCAAATACTTAAAGCCCAGTCTCTTGGTTTATACTTTTTATCATTTTCTTTCTACTAAACCACAAGCCCACGGGCTCTGAGACTCTGCACCACTAGCAGTCTGGTCTTTAAGTCATTAAAGCACTAAATGTCAGATGCATGCCATCCTAAAAATGAAGAGCCCACAAGCTTCCTTTTTATCTACAAGTATAATCCCATAGGACACTAATAAAAGCTATAGCATTTATAGGTGAGGAAGTGTGTTGCAAATGGGGGTGTCCTCTGTAGGAAGAGGCTGTCTCTGACCCTCCAAGGTGAGTTGGGGCATCTCCTGCGACAAATGAGCACCTCCAGTTGCCCTTGTTGCAGGACTTACCCCACTGGTCGCATGCTCTCTTCTCCTCTAGAATGTGAGCTCTGCGAGGGCACAGTGTGGTTTGCTTATGGTTTTGTTCTCCGGGCGCCATGTGGGGCGATGCCAGGTCTTGATGACCAGCATGTCCCAACAGTTCTCTCTGCTGGGTCCACATTGAACAGGGTCTCCAGGGGCCGTTGGTTAGAGGTATGAGGCATAGTCTTTCCTCCCCTTAGTCCTACTGGGGCACAAGCCTCAGGTCCCTCTAGAATTTTCCTTCTGTCCTGGATAGTCCTGTGAGAGTGGTGAGGGCAGAGGGTGATTGAGATGAAGATGCTCTTGTGTTCTTGAGAGAATGCCCTTCAGTCATTGGTGCTGCCTCAGAAGCATCATTTCTCCAGACACCTGTGGTACCTTAAAATGGGGTCCTTAACCCAGAGTGGTGAGATGTTCTCTGCGCATCTTTTAATAGAATCTGCTGTCCAACTAGCACGGGGACAGGACGCCAGGCCATAGCATAGTGGCTTCTATAATGACCCTCTGTCTGCTTTCTTCCTTACACTTCTTACAGCTATCACAGTCCCCTCAAGAAATATTTTCCTAAGGCACTTATATGACTGGAGACTTCATAATCAGAAGTTCCTGCCAACACTCGTGAGGGTAAATGAGACCATGTGCTTCTCTTCATTCAATAGATGTGTTTCTAGAAACGTGTTTGTAGGTAAAACTTAAAAAATGTGTATCATTTTCCTAGGAACTGATCATTTCAGAACTCCCCTTGGGCCCCCCAGCGTCTCTCAAAGAGACATGGGGAAGCTCGCCATAGAAGAGCCTTGAAAGGGTGGAGCCGAGGCTGCCTCTCAGCTGCCGCAGCGCGCTGGGCGGGCGCCCGTCCAGGCCAGGGAGTGTCCTGGACTCGGGCTCATCATCCCGGGGCCGTGGGGAGTCTTTGGGCATTCACGTCGTGTGGGGTTGATGGAATTTACCCAGACCAGCCCCGGGGGAAGGGACTCAAGGGAGCTGAGACCATGAAGGAGAGCTGGGAGAGGGGTCCTCGCACTGCCCCCGGGGTGCTGCCCTCTGCAGGCCGGGAGCATCCTCTCCGCATCCCGAGGGCCTGGGCCCAGCAGGCAGTTCCCACCCACCCGACTGGGAGGACAGCCGTGTCTCACCCGTGTCCCTGAATCACGCAACCCCGAGACCCCAGCGGGAACCCAAGGGGTGGAGAAGGCGGCTCGGCCACCTCTCACGCCAGCACGAGCCACGGCCGTAGTGCGCAGGCAGGCAGCACCATCGAGGCTCCGGGGGCTCAGCCGTCGCAGCCTTCAGCGCAGATGAAATCCACACGACTGCAGAGCAAGAGGGGCTGGGGATTCTTTCTTTCTGTGAGTGATTATTTTCCCCTCAAACGGTTGAAGACAGAGAGAACACAGGTTTCCAGGAGCCTGGAGAAAGAATGGGGGTGGGATAATCAGTGAAGAGGATGAGGGAATTGTTGAGGAAAAGTGTGGAGGAAATGGAGTTACGGACAACAGTGCCAGAGATGGAGGAGGGAAACCGTGTGTAAGGGGTGTAGACCGAGTCGTGAGTTTCACGGAAACCGTAGTGGGCCGGCCCCGGAGATTCCCGGGCAGACTACCCTGCTGGATGATGGCGCGAGTCTGCTGGCCCCTCATCCCTCCGCACAGAAACTCGGGGGCTTGGGAAAGCCGTTAATACCTTCAGCCTGCTAGGAGACAACAGTGCGTGGGGGTGACATGTTCCTAAGCTCCTGACCTTGCACCCGGCAGAGATTTAGGCTGGGGGAAAATCTGACAATTCAGCATTTTTAGTAATGCTCAGAAGTGAAACAGGATTTGGCCACAAAGTGATTTCTGAGGTTTTCTGTTTTGTGTTTGGGTCACTAGTGGGCGGGTTTCTCTAACTTCGGGAACTTTCTTCCTGCCCCATTCAGTGTTTTGGGGGCTGCAGCAGTGCTGTAGGGGTGGTACCTGGAAGACGGGGACAGCAGCTGGGATCAGGAACCTGTCCCCAGCAGTCACACAGACCTGCACTATCTCAGCGGACACTGGCTCTATTCTGATTCCCAAGGGAGCAGCAGCTTCAGCGGCGTTGTGCTCCCCTCAGGTCCAGCTCGGAGGTGCCTCAGGCACTTCCCCACCCAGCTTCCAGGACGGGTGCTTCAAGGTTCATGGATCCTCTCCACGACGTTTTCAGCCCCACTTGGCTTCCCCAGCCAGGAAGGAATGGCGTCTTCAGGCTGCAGCTGTGGGTGCTGTTTCCCAGGTAACTTAGCAAATCATATCGTGTGCGATTTTGCCAAGTGTTTTGAGGGGAGGAACCAGGACCCCCAACCACTTTCACGTTTTGAGCTAGGGTTGGTCATGCACAGGATGACTTGTTGTGACAGTTTGGCTAAGGTGGGGCGTGGGGCGTGTGTTCCAGGCTGCAGACTGGAACAGAAGGGGAGACGGGGAGCAGAGTGTCCCCAACCCCTTGTGGATTGCACTGTCCAGCTGCGAGTGGGAGCCTAGGACCTTCAACACACTTAGAGAAGGCTTTTTATTTTTTTACATGGGGGAGGGGCAGGGATGGGTAGAAAAGGAGGAGGGATATGGGGAGGTGTGCAATAAAATCCTGGACCCTGATATTCTCTCTGAACCCCAGGTATGAGGAAATCTACACCAAGCAATGAAATCCACTGAGGGGAATGAATGGACTCAGCTCTGGTACTCAGCAGCGTGTTGAAGGTCCTGTCACGAGAAGTCATCCTGTGATTTAGAAGTGACGATGCCACAATTGTTGGGGGAAAATGGGAATTTCCACCGTTACCCAGACAGGCAGCTTCCCCCCCCCCCGCCCCCCACATGCCTGCTCCTCTGTGGGGACTACCAGTTAATGCCCTCCTTGACCAGCCTGAGCCCAGCACATTCCGGCCCAGGGACATCTCAGTGGGAAAGAGATTCTGGTCATTTAGAAAATTCATGATCCTGTGATTCAGCTAATTAAATAAATCTGGACAGAGAAGTTTCTTTATTCAAAGGGAGAAGGTGAGAGACAATTGGAGAGAAGATAAGAAGGAGGATGCAAGAGGGAGCATGCAGTGTAAGAGGAGGCTCTGAGGGCAGCTGGTCCTCTGTGGGTCTTCCTTCACACAGCCTCGCTGTGAGAAGACAATCCTGAGGCCCCCAGACGCTATACACCAGGCCTCCCGTGGTCCTGGTGACCTGAGCCCCTGAGCCACACAGGAGCATTCCCCTCCACCTCAGCAGGCACGTTCCTGTTTCAGAGCCAGTCGTGGTTCTCACAGTCAGTCAGGCTCCGGGCCAGCCAACAGCGATGGGACTGCGATCTGGGCTTAGGCCCTGCTGGTGTCTGAGGGGAGCGCTTGCTGTCGCCCTGGAGTTCTAGACCTGAATAGGATGGATGAGGCCCCCGCCTCGCAGAGCAAGGGAAAGACCTGAATCAAGTAATTTCAAATAGCGATTAGTGCTGTAAGAAGGTCCTATTGTTGAGAGTCGCTTTGGGGTGAGTAGAGCAGCAAGGGATCAAGTGAGGGGAGCACACTAGCTGGGCTGGTCAGGGGTCCCTGTCCGAGGAGGTGATGTTGGTGTGTTGGAGGCGTGTGGGCCTGAGGGGCCCCTGCGTTGGGAGCTGGCGGGCGGCAGGAGCAGACTGAGGCTGGCAGGGGATTCTCCTGAGCTGCAGGGCTGAACTCCAGGCAGGGCCGCAAGGAGCAGCGTCCACACCATTGGGTGAGCTCCGGGCAGGGCGGAAGTGCGGGTCGGGTGGCACTCTCCAAATACATTAAATCTATAAGCGTTCAAGAAAATTCTCCAGACAAGTGAGAGAACAATTCCCTGAGAGAAAGATGGGCTTTCATCACATCGCTGAAATTACTCACTCTTTTGGACACGTTTCTGTTATTTCTCTTTTACTCTGGCCTCTTCACTTCTTTTCCACGTGCATTATCTGCGTTGCTTTAAGCTGCATCAAATCTCTTGGTAAGAGTGGCAGAGTGTAGATGAGTAAGTGAAGACTCTTCATGTGGAGACACAACGCTGGATAACTAGGAGCTGTTATGTGATCAGCTAACTCAAATCTCAGCCCTACTCCGCCTGCCTAGGAGAAGGCGGCGTGGTGTGATGGAAGAGCACAGGGTTTGGGGTCTGAAGTGTTTTATCTGAACCCCAGCTTTTTAATTATAGAGGTTGGATGTCAGAGGTTGGCAAACTTTCTTTGTAAAGGGCCAGAAAGCAGATATTTCCTGCTTTGCAGGCCACAGTCTCTGTCCTGACTACTCAGCCCTGCCGCAGTAGAGCTAAAGCAGCCAGAGACGGCACGCGAACAAGTGGGTGTGGCTGTGCGCCAATCAAACTTTATTTACCAACCCAGATTGGGCCCGCAGGTTGTAATTGGCCAACGCCCCATATAGAGTCTTAGTTTTCTCCGCAGATGAACTGGGCATTCTTGTAAGACCTCATCCTACAGCGTTCCTGCTAAGATCAATTGAACTAACGTATAAGGAAGCCTTATAAATTCCCAAACACTATGACATTGTTAGTTTTGTTTATTTATGCCCCGACCTCTGTATTTTAGTTCTGACGCTGACGAAAATTCTGTGTGGTGCACAGGAGCTGTCAGGGTAGCTCATGTTCGCTGATGGGTACGATGGGTTGCTTGGCCAATGAGCGGTGGACTACCCACTGGGTGGTGGGTTCTTAAGGGGTGGGTAGCATCCTGCATCTTTGGGTGGCTGTGGCCATGGTCCTCTGGGCATCTGCTCAGTCTGCTGTGGGAGGGAAGAGCCCACAGCCTGCCCTCCTTGGGGAGGTTGCTCTTGCTCATCCACTTATGTACAATTTAGTAGCATTAAGTACATTCACACTGTTGTGCAAACATCATCAGGATCCATTTCTAGAACCTTTCCCTCAACTCAAACAGAACCTCTGTCCCCGTCAAACACTAACTCCCCTTCATTCAGGTCTCCAGTGCGCCACAGCCCTCACCCAGCCCGCGGGAAGGATTCCTGGCTCGTGTCTGGCTCCTGCCGGCAGTTCAGTTGGATCAGACCGTCCTTTCCCAGCTCAGCCTCTCAAACGTTCTGTCAGTGCTGTGTGCACGCGAGTGCTACCATCGGGGTGGATTCCAGACTGTCTGATTGTGCTGTGCGTACGTGAGAGAATGTGCTTGATTTTGGGAGATCGCTACTGGAGTATTCCAGGGTAAAGAGACACTGTGTCTGCCATCTAGTCCCCACCAGTTTAGGGAAATAATAATAGACAGGGAAAGGGAGCGAGGGTGACGGAGCAAGTTTGGTCAAATGTTAACGTGGCATTTGGGAAATCTGGGCCAAAGGGATACAGGAACCTCTGAACTACTTTTGCAACTATTCTGTAGGCCTGAATTTTTTTAAAATAAAAAGTTAAAAAATATATACATGGGTGCTGTCCATAGAAAAGGCTACTATGAATAGTTTTTTTTAAAAATAAAAGAGTATATATGCTGACATAATTTATTTTCTGAGAAGAAGCATGAAAAACTGTTAGCAATGATTGTCTGGGGAAGAGAGTTGTTAGTTTTCATTTAATGTCTTTTTATACTGCTTGACTTTTCAATTAGGTGCGTATATTGCTTTTATATTAAAAATGAATATCAACAGAGATCCTCCAGGTAGAGGAAATATGGCCCATTAAAAATATATATTTTTTTCATATTTCTCTTGATTAAAAAAAATCCCCAACAACTGAGTAGGGTCAGGGCTGAGCCCAAGTTATGCTGAAGGTGAGGAGGGAAGATGATGGGAGAGAGGAAATGGAGAAGCACCGTGAAATGGGGCTCCAGGCTGCGGTGGGAGCGTTCTTCCGGTGGTGAGCGACAGAAGCGGACTGCTAGCCCGCGGGAGAGGCGACGGCAGAGGGGCCTGAGGACCGCGGCACCTCACGGGACCCCCGTTTGAACAGCCAGGAGATGTGGCAGAGCAACTCCCAGGCTCAGTGCCTCCCTCTCCACATTCAAACTCCCTGGAGGCAAAATCCACCTGGCCAGGTCTGCTGGGGCACCAGCGCATTCTTTAGGGGACTTTAAAACTGCCAACGGCGCTGGCCACCGACTGGGTCTCAATGTGTAGACCTGGCCGCTGGTCCAAGCCCTGTGGTGTCTGAAGAGCCCATTCCAGACGGGGAGGAGAGGCAGAAACTGACGAAGAGGCGACTACTCAACAGAAGTGAGGGAGCCCGTGTTTGCGTCCTACTGAGAGCTTAGCCCTGAAACCCCAAAGAGGTTTAGGTTGGACGTTGGGCCTGGGAGAGGTGACCAGCAATGTTACCACAACAATGTTCTTAGGGAGAAGGAAGGGGAGGAAGAGGAGAAGGAGGAGGGTGAGAGGGAGAGAGAAAGGAGTAGGGGAGGAGGAAGTGAGGAAGAGGGGAGCCAGCAGGCGTGAGGTCCTGGGGCCATGGGTCCACATGCATCCCCAGGCACTCGGCCTGGTGCAGTGTGGTTGATGGTCAACGAGGAAAGGCCCTTATAATCGTAAGTAGGGTGTTTCTACACATAGCTGTCACTTCCCAAAATTTCAGTGATCAGCTTAATGGACCTGGGAAGCTAAAGATAAACTGTATTTCTGAAATAGTGGAATTTTGGCTTTTAATGCTTTCATTGTGCGCACCAGGTTTTGCTACATAATGCCGAATAGATATCTTCAAAATTGGCATAGAGCATTTATTTTTCAGCTTGCTATGTACCATTAAGGATATTTCCATGAGATTGTTTTTACCTGTGCTTGAATTTTTAAAAATTGTTTCTTACTGTATTGCCAGAAAATAGAAAGATTTTAGGATAATTCAGTATAACAATTATTTGAATTTTCTAAGGTGTCATAATTTTCTAGCTTCACGTTTTCTGTGAACCTAAAAGAGAGGAAAGGATGATGGGCTGATTGGGGTGTTCTGTGTGGAAAAATGAGATTCTTTACAATGGGAGATGAAGAGATCATTTAGGTCATTTTGTCCAATGTGAGGGAGGTTGCTCCTGGACCTTTGTGGACATTTTATCTGGTTCCATTCTAAATGACTCAGCTAATGAGCTTTCCATAACCTGCCTTTGGAAAAGTGTCCACAAATCTGCTGGGTTTCCTGATTAGGAAACGCTTTTCCTATTCCCATGAATTTTCTTGTGGTTCTGTGTCATTAGCTGACAATCCCTTTTCATTCTGCCACAATGGTTAGATCCTCCTAACATGAGATTCTAAAAATGTCTAATGTGTGTCTCTCTAATGTTGCCCTGCCATAGCTGTTCTATTATTCTCGTGTATGCCTCGGAACTCCTTTTGACTTTCTGATTACCTCTTCACTTCCGGAAGGCTTGGAGCTAGATTCACAATTTTAGGTGATTCTAGCTGAAGTTCACAGCTTGGTGCTATGTCCAGATCTGAATAAGAATTAAATAATTATAGAAGTCCCCCTTATCCATGGTTTTGCTTTCCCTGGTTTCAGGCTATCGTAGTCAACCTCAGTCCAAAAATATTAAATGGAAATTTCCAGAAATAAGCAAGTCATAAGTTTTAAATTACGTGCCATTCTAAGTAGTGTGATGAAATCTCTAGGTGTCTCACTCTGTCCTGCCTGAGATGTGACGTCTCTTTGTCCATTGGATCTGTGCTGTAGGTGCCACCTGTCCGTTAGTCACTTAAGTAGTTGTCTTGGTTATCAGACCCACTGTCGCAGTATCAGAGTGCTTGTGTTCAAGTAACACTTATTTTACTTAATAATGGCCCCAAAGTGCAAGAGTAGTGATGCTGGCAATTCAGATATGCCAAAGAGAAGACGTAAGGTTCTTTAAGTGAAAAAGTGAAAGTTCTCGACTTAATAAGGAAAGAAAAAAAATCATATACTGAGGTTGCTAAGATCTACGGTAACTTTTATTATAGTATATTGTTATAATTGTCCCATTTTATTATCAGTTATTGTTGTTAATCTCTTACTGTGCTAATTTATAAATTAAACTTTATCCTAGGTATGTATGTAGAGGAAAAAATGGTATATATAGGGTTGGGTGCTATCCTTGATTTCAGGCATCCTCAGGGTCTTGGGCCGTGTCCCTTGTGGGTAAGAGAGACTACTGTATTGGTAGTACATTCTAGTGATGAAGGATCTAGCGACTCAAGATCCTGTAGTCAAAGTCTAGTCTGCCTCTCACGAGCTACAGGACCTTAAGAAAGTTACATGATTTTTCCAAGCCTCAGTTTCCTCATCTGTAAAACAGAGATAATCGTAAGTGAAATATTACCCCATAAACTGTTCCTAGGAGAAATATACAGAGCGTTTAGTAGTGGGTCTGACTACAGTGAATGTGCACTAAATGTTAGCTACTACTCTTGCTGGAAGTATGATTCAAGATCTTTACAAGTTGAGTAGATATTTAGGATAGATTTTCTTGGAGTTTGGTGCATTGGCCATCTTGCTTGCCTTCCTCTCCTTCCAGTTCCTTTCCTTCTCTTGTGTAGAGTGGTCTGCTTCTTCTGAAGTAGTCATTACTCCAGGCTGGTCCAGAGCATCTTGACTAAGACTGGCGCCTGCTAACACCGGGTCCTCTCACCAGCTGCTAAGAGCATGCAACTTTCTCCGCATCATCGCATCAGCTCCTCTCCTCTGTGACTTCCAGACTAGTCACAAGCCCTCTCGTTGTCTCTGAGGACTAGAATCTGCCTTTCTGTTTTCTCTTCAGGGAACGTGTCAGCTGGTCCTCCCTTCCACTTCAGTGCTCTTTGCCCCGCTGTGGTTGAGAGGGTTGTCCTCGCCTATCCTCACTGTTACCTTCTGCTCCTAGGCCACCAGGCATGCAGCCTCCCAACCTCAGTTCTGGGTAAATCCTGGTGCCAAAGCTTTGTGTTAGCTGGCTCTCTCACACGCCTCTGCTTCAGGATGCCAGCACCACTACAAAGGGGGCTGAGTGCGATCCTGGGGCACCGAGTGAGCTCTCACCTCAGCTCCAGCCCTTGTCCTCGTATCAAGAGAGACCCCCTCCTACCCTGTACAAGGTCGGGGAGGGCAAGGACTCACCTTGACCCTAGCAGCTAAGTGTTCTTAGACTTGGGGGCCCGGGCCAGCGTCTGAGTGTCAGCCATTGGTCTTTAATGTGGGCCTCCTGGTACCTGCCACAGCCCCCAGCCACTTTGGACAGGTCTGTATTTGCAGAAAGATCACTTCTTATGGGTCCACCAGCTTTACTGCTTTCACTTTACAAAGAAAACCTGCTCTCACCCTGTGACATTCGGGTGCTTGTATCAAGAGAGTTGCCTTCCACCTGTTGGAACAGATTTTTGGATTTCCCTTCTTGCGATGCAAATTAGACAGGCAAGAAATGCCTGAGTTTGGGTGCAGCCGTCATCGCCCCTGGTCAAGATCACTGTAACCGCAGGGTTTTCCTGGGCCAGGTTACTGGCTGCAATCATTCATTGCATTCCTCATTACGTTACTGGGATCCTATTGGAGCTGTTCCCGACTCAGTCATCTGAGTGAACTTAGTTTCACACCATTATAGAATGGTATTTGGCTGTTTGGCTAAATCTGCCACCATTTTCTGTGTATGTGCCAGCTTGGCTTTGGAGCAATTCTGGTCTTGTGGTCCTCTCCAGTGACTAATGTTCATCCTTGCAAGAGGAGTCATGGTGACCCTATGGTCACCTAACCTGGCTAGTGACCAATACTTAATGGAAATATGTTAGCAGTGTACTTTCACATTTGAAAAAGCAGATGTCGGCTTTCTCATGTTAATCCCTAAAGGGACAAAAATTCACTTCTGAAAGAACAAAGCACTCAGAATAGTCTCTAAAATATAACGAGCTTCCAAAGCATTTCTGTCTTAGAGTCCCGTCTGTCCCTCTGTCACATGGAGGGCAATTCTTTTGATACAAACACTCCAAATGTGACAAATGTGACCGGATGAGAGCATGTTATGTCCTGGATGGTGAAGGCAGTAGAGCTGGTGGACCTAGATGAAGTGACCTTTCTTATTCTGCAAATACAGCCCATTCAGCTGTGGCCAGGGGCTGTAGGACACATTCAAAGGCGTCCTGAGGAGCAGATGGGGGACAGGGCACTTGTGGTCCTCCACCTCTCTGCACTCCCTTCAATCAGGGTGGGTCAGCTCTGTGTAATAGGTATATGCATATTTATGTGTGTGTGTGTATATGTGTTTGTGCATGCACGTATGTGTGCATATATGTATATGTGTGTATATATGTATGTGTATATATGTGTGTGTTTATATATGTATATATGTGTGTGTCTATACATATGTGCATATATATATAGTTTACAGAGAGTTTGAATACCACATTCAATCCTATGAAATAACCAGAATTCTGTAGAGTCCAAAATGACCCAGGCTTGTCTCCCCGTGTATGAGCAGTGTGTGCAGGGGATGGATCCTCGCATACACTTTCTTCATTTGGAGACTTAACAAATGATATTTCTCATCCTGTATCTCAAATGGCTATCGATACTGTTGTAATTGATAAATACAAATCCATTTAAAAATTATTGAATTCATGACAGCTTTTTGTCATGACTGCTATCGTCTATTTTTCCAGTCAGTGTATCTTGGAGATACAACTACCACCACATAGAATGCGCAAACGTATTTGTTGTTCAAGAGGGACCTTCAAGCTTAGAAAGATTGGGAACTCCTGCTTTATCTTATCTAGCTCTCACACCATTCAAACAAGCAAGCCATTGTTGTCTCACTGGACAATCCTTTGTCCGGTCATTTTGTTCCAATATTTTGGTGGGACCAATCAGTAGTAGCCATTTTCCTGGCTGCCCTTGCACAGGAACAGCCTCTCCTGCCATCCCGCAAAGTGACTGTATTTGGTGAGCAACTGTTCCCTGGACTCTGTGCTAAGGCTCTTGACTAAGCCTCCTTTCCAGCCAACAGGCACTTGAAGAACAGATCCAAAATAAAACGGCCGCGGGCCATCTTCCCAGCCCCTTCCCAGCCCCATCCTGGGCCTCCTGGGAGAAGTGGAAGGGTGTTTCCAGGGGCCCACGCCTTGTGCAGAATTAGTTTCCTTCCCCTCCCTCGGGCTCGGAGTCAGCTGGAATGTGGGTGGGAGGTGTGGACAGAGTTAATACACACTCTACCAAGGCTGCTTTGCAGATTGAAGGACCTCATGCGAGTAGGCAGTTGGCTCATTTCAGAAGTGAGCCCACTTTCCTGGTTGCCCTTGAGCATTGTTATAGATCGCAAACGGACCCTTACATGGGGCCTTCATAGTGTCACACGTTCAGGCCCGGAGGCCGTTTTCAGTCTAAGTGTACTTTTGTTTCTACAATAGAATGAAGGAAACTTCCTGAACATCATTTCCTAACTTGTTCTTGGGTATCTCCTTGCTGGTTCTTGACAATATTCCTTGCTGGTGCTTGATAAGACATGGACTTTTTTCTTGACTTCTCCTGTCTGTGAAGCAATACATTAGCAAGAAGAAAAACTGTAAAACACCACATCAATTATCTTATATAGATAGATAGATAGATAGATAGATAGATAGATAGATATAGATATAGATATAGATATGTTTTGTTTTTTTGGTGAGGAAGATTGTGGCTGAGACAACATCTGTGCCAATCTTCCTCTATTTTATGTGGGATTCTGCCACAGCGTGGCTTGACAAGCCGTGCTAGCTCCGTGCATGGGATCCGAATCTGCGAACCCCAGGCCGCTGAAGCAGAGTGTGCAAACTTAACCACTGCGCCACCAGACTGGCCCCTAGTGATCTTATGTTTTTCCGGAAGGAGGTGGAGGGGCAAGCTATGTAGAGTCAGACAAATATCTTGGGCACCTTTAATATGAAGGAAGTGGTGGCTGACATATTTGACTTCAGTAAATCCGTGGAAATGCTATATTTCCAAATTTCCTTCGGGAGCAACCATTGTCTGCTTTTCTGTAAAGCAGGGCATAAAGTAGTAAACTTCAACTGTAATTCCAGATACATTTTTATTTCTAATGAAACAGCCCTCCTGCTACAAACCCTCATTCCTGCCATGTTCCCAGGCAGGGCTTTCTATTTTGGTTTTTGAAGGAGCAAAACATATTCCATGTATATTCCAGGATGTTCTAATTTTACATGCATTAAGTGTACATGGTCTCTAAATATCTCCAGAAAGATATTTTATCTGTCACTCAATATTAAGAACATCAAAATGATTTGGAGTTTATTAGGCAATGTATTCTAAAAAGTGATGGGACTGAGGTCCCGAAGAAAGAATCTGAGATCATGTTCATAAATATTCAGAGTCTTTATGAAGCTTCTGAGAAAATGGCTTGGAATCGTGGAGAACAAAGGGAGGCAGGGTGAGCTCTGACCCAACGTGAGGAGCTGATGCTGTCTCCTCCTGGGCAGGGAAGAGCGGCAGCAGAGAGCCTGCCTCCCCGCTCGTGGTGAAACTGTGACCTGCCCAGGTGACCAGGACGGGTGTGGTGTTTAGTCAGTTGTTTTTAATAATGGGGAAAAGCTTATTTCCTGTATTCGAGTATTATGTTTATGCAGAGAACTCAAGATTCCCGTGGAAAAACTTTCTTCCTAGAGAACACAAATGAGAATTGTACCCCTGGCTAGGCAAACAGCTCAAATGAACATGGCTTATGCAAGTCTGGTAATATTGTCTTGGACCATGAGCAGGGCAGGTGAGCTAAAGCTCATGGGTATTGAGAATTTGTTGTTCGCTCTTGAGAAATCAACGAGGTGATTGCGTTTCAAAGAAGACCTGGGAACTAGCAGTACTGTCTAGAGAGGCCACTGGTGATAGATACTCCTTTGCGAGAAAAAAAGCAGCAAATATGAATAAACCAAACGGCTTTAGCTCAGCCAGCGGAACCCCGAGGAGGTCTCTTGCTCTGTTCGAGCAGTGTGCATTGAACGAACTCTGCTCTGACTGCAGGTGTTCTGGATCCCTCGCCAGCCTGGACGCTAAGCAAGGGAGCTTGCAGGGCTGGAATGTTCCAAGGGGAGGCAGGACGAGGTCCTCACACTTCTGGGGAAAGTCCCCTTCATTGTTGTGATGTTGGAGACTTGTGGCCTTTCTTGACCCTCAGTGCTGGGCTCCAGTGAGCTGAAAGGACATGGTCCAGTGGGCTCTGGGCTACAGGGTGTCCCTAGACAACCATTCCAGGGGGAGCAAAACTGGAAGGTTGGTGGCATCTGTGGTTGTCACATTCAGTCTGTCCCTCTGCAATGCTGCTTCCTCCACTTTGGGAGTTGATATCATCACCTCCTGCCAAAATGATTCTTAAAACAGCCCTCAGCCGTAAGTTACACCTTGATGCAAACATAAATTAGCCGTTCCCAGCACTGGGCATTTAGGCCTTCAGGGTGTGGGACGGGTGCTTGTGCTGGGGGCAGTGCTGGAGAGGGACCGTGTTTCAGGGCACTGAAAGTCTCAGAGAGCAAGGAGAGCCTGACTTGCTTGGGCAGGTTTTCAGGACAAGACCAGCCTCTCTGAGGAGCCTTGGGTTCAGCTTCACAGGTCCTTGCCTGGCCGAGACCCACATAGAGCTCACCCTTCCACAGAATGGGGTCCAGTGGACTCCTAGACTCATCCTCTTGGATTCGTGTTTCCAAGGCTGCTCTGGACCTCTGGGGAAGTGGGCAGAGTGTCTGCAGCCTTGCCAGCTGAGAATAGCAATGCATAAACCCACCCAAAGAGGGTGGCAGACCCTGTGGTACCTAAAGCAGAGAGGCGCTCGGGGGAGGCCGGGGAAAGGGTTTGCCTTCTGTGGTTTCTTCTTCCACATTCCAACACCCTCAACTCAGTAGGCCCTTTCCAGGGAAACTTAGAGGAATCAGTGGAGCTGCTACCTGTTCACTTCAAAAGAAAAAGCTTCTTTTATCTTCTATGGTGAGATTAAGAGGGCAGGCACATTCACTTGTGTCTGAATACTTTGAACACACTCTGGGGAAAACATAAACAGGATTTATATGAAATGCTTTAATCCTCCAAAAGAGCACTGAACTCTCGTGAAAGGGCACCAGCCATTCTAGAGTTGGGTGAGATGATGTTTGCGTGTGTCTGCTTCTCACCCGTGACTTGGTGGTGGCCTGCGTTCAGTCGTAAGCAGCTCCTGAACGTCTCTTGGATCCAGGGGCTGCACTGGGGGAAGCCAAGATGAGCGGAAGTGGTCTGGGGCTGTGAAGAGCTCAAGATCTCATAAACAAACCTCAATTTTTAATGTTTAATACCTAACATTCTTCTTCTGATGAGTCTACTGATTCTCAGTAACTTCCTTGTAGACTATTGCAATCCGCATGTTCCTGAAGGTGTAAGTGTGAATGGGGTTTTGGCAGATTGAATCATCAGTCAGTCCGAGTGCTGGGATGTGGGCCTGCCTCCCCAAATATGGACAGCTCCAGGTCTACCTGCACGAAGCTCTCTGACTGCGAATCCTTGGAAGAAATGAGCCCTCACCACATCCGTTTGGTGAGTCAGGACTTTTCCAGCCTCACAGAACTTAATAAGAAAGCAGATTTCAAGACTGTCTCCTGCAATGATCTTGTTTTATGGATGAAGAAACTGGGCCCCAGATAGGCTAAGGACTTACTCAAGGTCACACAGCAGCTGTGGTCATGTCCAGGCTGTGTTTAAAGCTGGATATGTTCACCTATAGGCCTAACATCGCGCATTGTGATTACACGTTGGACTCTCTGCATCATTTTAAGGGCCGAAGTACAGTCATCAGTTTACAAACTTCATGGTGGGAGAAAAGATAAACACACACGCACATGTGCACACAAGAAAGGGAAATTGGGAAAAGAAGTGTTCACTCCAGCTCTCATACCTTAGAAGGGAGGGCAAGTACTATGTTGACTTAAAGTATCTGAAATATTAATATTGCTTTCTTAAAATTATTCAATTTCTTAAAATAAAGTGGAGGTCAATTTAAAAGTCAGGTGGGACAGAAGCGGAAATGACTTAAACATCTATTTCTCCTCCCTATGAGTTAATGTCTCCATTGTCCGTGTTCTATTATGTC
The DNA here is from genome assembly GCF_041296265.1 of Equus caballus. Lineage (NCBI taxonomy): Eukaryota > Metazoa > Chordata > Mammalia > Perissodactyla > Equidae > Equus > Equus caballus. The sequence continues at coordinate 43,321,407 of NC_091691.1, forward strand.
TTTGGAAATAATCACTCTGGAGGTTTATTTTCATTTTATTTATTTATCAGTTTGTTTTTTGGCTGCGCTGTCTGGCCGCCTGCATCCAGCTTTCACGCCGGGACTGGCCTGGCCCAGCCGGGAGTGCTGCGAGGAGAGTGTTGTTTGCTTTCTGCATCTGAATGAACATCTGCCAGAAACTCACAGCCCTTGGTCTATTGTTCAGAGTGTGATCGTTACTTTTCTGACAATGCATTGAGAGACTTTGGCCCCCTCATCACTAGAAAGTGATCCAGAGTGCCCCCAATAGCATTGTTTTCTGTTGCTCGTGGGGCCTCTCAGCTGTTCCTGACAGAGTGATGGCAGCCGGCAGGCATTTAGTGCCACTCTAGTTCCCCATGATGGAAAGAGAGCCAGAGGACCCTAGCTCACAGAGACCAGTTCCTTGGGCTGTCCCCCAGCACTAAAACGTAAATCCCAACGTGACAATAGGCACAGACAGGCCTTGGAAAGGTTGGCCCCGGGGTGCTAGAGCCACTGAGCCAGCCAAGTGGGAAGGGCTTATCTGCTTTAGTCCTGGCCTCTGTGTCACTTCAAATGGGACTTAAAAGCAACGCCCTAAGTGGATTAGCCTAGAGATTAACTTGAGTATCCTGTGTTGAAAGGCCTGGATTTCACTCTCTCCTGAGACTCTGAGGATTTGTGAAGGACCCATATTTCCAGTACTTTCACAGCAGCTGCCATGCAGGCGACCCTGTTGTTGAGAGACGGGGAGGAGGAGTAAGACATCATCCTTTCACTCTGGTTTGTCCACTCACTTTGCTCTCTCCCGACTGACCCATCCTTATGCCCCAGTGAGCAGGTGTGAAGAGACTCCGCACCACACCTCAGAGCTGGATCACAGCCCGACTCTCAGCTTGGGTTGGTACATTTCCTAAACGGTGACTGAGCAACTCAAAATACTGGAAAAGGACCTACTCACGGTTGATACTGAGGTGTCAGAAGGTTCTTCTTCAGGAAATTTCCAGGACTTCTAAAGTCACTTAGTAAAAATGTTGCAGGGACTTGTTTGAGATTAGGGGTCATAACAACATGTGGAGTTGTACGAGATCCCTTGATGCACAGCTGCTGTCGACCACTCCAGGATGAAGAGGAGGGGAAGGTGGCAGCCAGGGCACCCCGAGAAGGAGACTTCCTAGACTTCCTCAGGGTCTCTCTGTCCTGGCAAAACCCAGAAGAGGAAGGAAGGGGCTTCTTCTCTGCTCAGGGGTTGGGCACATTATTGCTCTCAGATGTCAAAGGGACAGATGTTATTCACCAAGATGGGAGCTGCTTGCTGGACATCCTGGTGAAGAAGAGGCCTTTGTTAATTGCATATCGTTTTCACAATCCCTATTGGAAGGGTGAGAAATGGAAAGGGTGCTAACGCTCATCCAGTACCTGCTGTGATTTACGTCTTGTAGGGATTTCCCACATAGTTCAGTCAAATGTCCCCAAAGCAACACTGGAGGTAGAGAAGGTTGATGCCAATATGCAGATCCTGGTTGAGAGAACTCAGGAAACAGGCTTAGGATCACTGCTAATGGTGACAGAGCAAGGATTTGAACCCAGAAGTTTTAGAGTTTCCTCAGGGCTGACTGCCACTGTGATGCCTGCACTGTGCACTTAGGAGATGAGGATGTGGATTTTCCCCTTCAGTTGTGGAATCCACATTTGGCTCAGGGTAGACCGGGTCCCTCCCCCACGCTTGCCTTTGCACATGGCGGCCAGCTGTGGCTCCCGCCCAGGGTAGAGATGGAACGGAGCCAAGACCGCACATCAAAGGCCAGCAGGGAAGTGTGCACCGCTTCTTCCTGGCTCTGGCCTCAACTGCGTGCTTTTTGGGCTGTATGAAATTAACCATGGCAAAAGGACTGGGGGAATCCTGTTGTGGAGAACAAAAGCTGTTTTCCCAGCTTTATCCAATCCAGTTACCATTGGTGATAGGGGTAACTATCACCAGTAGTGATAGTGGGCAGGTAGTGGGTGGTGACAACAGCTTCAGAGGCTTCTTCATAGTAAGTTCCTATGACTTTCACTTGGAAGTAAAGGACTCCAAGCAGTTAAAACTGCTTAATAAAAAAGCAGAGATCAAAGTAGTATAAATTCTTAGTCATTTAGCAGTGTCACGGAATGGGATAATCTGACCAGTTTTTCAGAGAACTAGAATAGTATAAACTATCCTTTAAAAATTCTAGGGTATATAATAATTCAGAAACAAAAATCTAGTGAGCACCCACATTGTGCTTTGCATAAAGTTGCACAAGACCCCAGAAAGTTCCTAGGCCAGTGGGGAGACAGACATTTGGACATTCACAGTCCCAAAGAATTAAGACTACAGTTGAAGTGTGCGCAAAATGCTTACAAACAGAGAGGAGGGGGTGGCTGACTCCGTGGGGGATGGAGAAGACCTCAAAGTCTTATCCAAGATTGCAGTGTTTGAGCTGAATGCTGAAGGACGGCTAGGACGTCAAGGAGGCAGAGTGAAGGGAGAAGGGCGTTTCGGGCAGAGAGAGCAACATATGCAAAAATGTGAAAGAAGATGTGTATGAGAACTGGTTTCCAGACCGTCGTTCTGAACAGAAATGATCATTGCTGTCTACTGTACAGGTAGAGCATAGAATTCCAATTTATTACAAGATAAAACAAATTTCATTGCATGGTATTAGGACGCACAGGCTTTGGATTTAAAAAGACTAGGTTAGAATCTTGGCTTTGCTACACCATTGATTCATTCAAATACATCATCAGGCATATGCTTGATCCTGCACATACAAAAATGAGCAAAGACATAGTAGTTACTCTTAAAGATGTGACAAGTGCAGAAGTAGAGCGATATGGAGGAGGGTACAGAGCAGGGGCTTTTCTCGAGTCTCTGTGAGGGCAGGGGGTAGAATCAATGATAAGGGAGGTCTTCTTGGAGGAAATGACCTCTGATCTGAGTTTTAAACCTGAATGAAAGTTAGGAGGTCAGAGGAGAGTGGGAGAAGATGAGAGAAGAGAGTATTCCATGCAGAGGAAAGAGGAGTGGAGATGAGGAACAGCGCCGTGTGCAGAAGGAACTGGAAACAAGTCTGTGTTCCTGGAGTGTAAAATGTGAGCAGGCAAGGGCAACAAATGAGGTTGGGGACATCTTCAGGGCAAGGCGACAGAAGAATCTGGGTAGCATGAGCTCTATATTCCACTCTGGCAGCATTTTAGAATCACCTTAGGGAGCTTTACAAAAGTATTAATTTTCAGGCCCCACTACAAAAGGTCCTGATTTAGTTGGACTGCGTCCTGGGTGTGTTGTTGTTGTTTGTGTGTTAAGCTGGGTGACTGCTGTGCACTCGGGGTTGAGAACCGCTGCTGTAGGGGTCAGAGCCACTGAAGAGATTTCAATAAAGGCACGGCAAAATCAGCTTCTGATAGAAGTCTGGAGGAAACAGCAATGTAAAGAACAGGGATTGGTTCGGAAATGGTCTTCCACACTGGAGATGATGGGGGCCTGGACTGGGCAGCAGTTGTGGGAATGCAGACAGATGGGGGAGGCGTTTGGGGAAACACTCAGGAAGTGAAATCAGCAGGAGCTGATGGATGTTGTAGGGATGAGGATGAAGGAGGGTTGAAGACAATTACCACGGTTGCTGCTGTGCTCTCTGCTAGGACTGCCAGATCACAGAAAGACACCCAGTGAAGTTTGCATTTTAGATAAACAGCGAATATTTTTTTTTAGTGTACATGTACACCATGCAATGTTTGAAACAAACTTATAAAAAAATGTCTTTTTTTTACCCCTAAATCTAATAATTTTAGTCCGTGGGCTTAAGGTGGACACATAGACTAAACAGAGAATTCAGGAGTAGTGAAAGCTTTGAGGTGTTGATGATGAACGGGATTTGAACTTGCCATCTTTGCCGTATGCATGGGGAGATGTCCACTTGCCAGTTGGATATAGTCTGAAGTTTGCAGAGATATTCAGGCTGACATCATCAGTCTGTTTTTGTAGAAGTGGAAACCATAGAATGTGGATGAATTTTCTCAGGCACACTGAGTGAGAGCAGTGGTAGCCCAGCACGGAACCCAGCTTTCTAGGTGACTTCAAGCAAGTCATTAAACTTCTCTGAGCCTTAGTTCCCCATTTACAAAATGGGGAATAATAAACCTGTGTCACAGAATTGTCATATATGTGTATAATACCATGTAAAAGGCCCTTAGTACCTTGCTTGGCTCTTACTATCATCAACATTACCCGTGTCATCATCAGTGTCATTTAAATAAATCATACAAACCAGTAAGTGAAGACAAACCAGTGTCTACAAAGACAAATATGTCAAAATATTGACAAAATAGTATTCTTATTAAGAAATAAAGACAAATGCAATGAAAATAATCACAAAGACCCAAACTATGAATTATTTTATGCAGTTCAAATAACAGGAGAAATCATAAGGATAAATCCTCTATTACAATAATCTTAATTTTTATTAATTATTTTCTCCAAAAGATGAAGTGAAGAAAGGTAATTTGCATCCCCCAATACCGCCCCAACAGTGTATTCAGCAAAGAGCTTATTTTCTTTTTCTTTAGCCTTTCTGAGAAGCAAATGTTTAAAGATGTAGGTAATATTCATTTTCTACAGCAAGAGAAAGAATGTTAATTGTCTGAATTGGCCCACAAATCTATACAGATTGGGCACACACACACACACACCCCTGATTCCTCTTCAAATTTTGTCTGGACACGTTAGCCACATAATGAGTCACTGTTTGTTCTGTACATACAGAAAGAAGCAGAAACACCAGGGCCTTTTAATCTTATACCAAAGGTGGGAAACTAATGCCTTTATAAAAAGAAGAGGGAACATAGAAATGTTTGGGAAAAACTAAAAAAACTGATTCCTCAAAGGACTCAATTTAGCTCATCTTGCATACTATAAACAGTTTTACAGAAATCTCTATTCGTATATCTCGAACACTTATTTCAAGCTTCTATTTAATATACATTTTCTGTTTGTACTCTGGTGGGTAACACAGTAGCATCCTTACTCATCCATCTGTCAATCAAATTGCCAAATTTATTAAATAACATCATGGCGTCTTTCTCTGTTGTAATAAATTACTATTAGAAAATAAAGAAGAAACACAAGACTTGGACCTGGTCTCTGAGCTTCTAGATTGGGAGTGAGGGTGGGGATGGAGGAGAGAGATGGATTTAAATATATGAAAACAGTTTCAAGTTCCTTCTATACTAAAGTTTGGAGAGAAACAGAGGAAACAGGTAGCAGCAGCTTCCTTTGTTTGCTGGTTCGTTCCACACCAATAGGCATTAAAGACCAAGCAGGAGTTTGGTCTTGTGAGGCAGGAATGGGGGTAGACAGGCTGATAACCTGCTTCCTATTAGACAGTGTGATAGGGTTCTATTTAATGAAAAGAACAAAGTGCTCAGAGAGAAGACCCTTGGATTAATTCTGCCTGGGTGGGTACCAGAAGGCTTAGCCTGAGTTTTCCAGCTGGGTGATCAATCAAGTCTTGAATTTAGAGGATTAAAAAAAGAAACCCATCGCCTGATTTGTTATGGTTCAATACTCTCCTGGCAGAACTAGTCCCTGCCTCCCCTAGGCAACCTCTACACTTATTCCATACCTTCAAGATGGCTGGATTCCTTTGTGTCTGTCTACACAGCTACTGCCTAAAGCTCAGACTTGTGCTTCATTCATCTTGGCCTTCTCAGCACTTAGGTACAAGGCACACAGTAGATGTTTCTTACACGTTTGCTGTTTGCATGATTGAATGCCAGGCTGGAGCCATTCTAGAAAACAGGAGTCCCTTGGAGTAGGAATTCTTTCTCTCACTTTCTGCCTCCACCCACATTTTCTCTTTGCTAAATGAAAGGCACTGAAAACATCTGGAAGTCTTAGGGGTCAGTATATTTGATGCTGTTAGTTGCCAGTCCTATGTCTTTGCTGGGGAGATATAGCCTAGGTGGGAGGAGGGTGAGATAGATTTCAACAGTGGCAAACAAAATGGTGGGGACTAATTGGCTTAACCAGTGAATCAGAATTGCAAGGGACCTTCCTATTATTTCAAACAGTCACAAGCCATTGAAAGACCCATTAAGAAGACTTCAACACAACTGACCAACTCTCAGTGCGTAGGCAGGCTTCATTAAGAAGTAATCACTGGGGCTGGCCCAGTGGCACAGTGGTTAAATGCGTACATTCCGCTTCAGCAGCCTGGGGTTCGCCGGTTCGGATCCTGGGTGTGGACATGGCACCGCTTGGCAAGTCACGCTGTGGCAGGCATCCCACGTATAAAATAGAGGAAGAGGGGCACAGATGTTAGCTCAGGGCAAGTCTTCCTCAGCAAAAAGAGGAAGATTGGCAGCAGATGTTAGCTCAGGGCTAATCTTGCTCAAAAAAAAAAAAAAAAAAAAAAAAAAGAAGTGATCACCATGTTGTGAACACAAGAAGCCATACTGTTGGTTTTCTGCTCTGATTCTTTTGTCTCTTTCTATTCAGGACTCTAAGTATTCTTTGGAAACAAACAAACAGACTGTAATAAAGTAAGCAGTATTCAGTAAGGGCATATAAAAAATTTAAAAACAAAACAGCAGAGTACACATTCTTTTCAAGTGCTCATGGAACATTCTTCAGGACAGGTCACATGTTAGGCCACAAAACAAGTGTCAATAAATTTAAAAAGATTGAAATAATATCAAGCATATTTTCCAACCACAATGGTATAAACCAAGAAGTCATTGCAAGAATAGAACTGGAAAATACACAAACACATGGAGACTAAACAACATGCTACTAAACAACCAATGGGTCAATAAAGAAATCAAAGAGGAAATCAAAAAATAGCTTGAGACAAATGAAGATGGAAACACAACATTCCAAAACCTATGGGATGGAGCAAAAGCAGTTCTAAGGGGGAAGTTCAGAGCAATACAAGCCTACCTCAGGAAACAGGAAAAATCTCAAATAAGCAATCTAACCTTACACCCAAAGGAACTAGGAAAAGAAGAACAAACAAAGCCCAAAGTTAGTAGAAGTAAGGAAATAATAAAGATCCAAGTGGAAATAAGTGAAATAGAAACTAAAAATACAATAGAAAAGATCAGTGAAACTAAGAGCTGGTTCTTTAAAAGATAAACAAATTGATAAACCTTTAGCCAGACTCATCAAGAGAAAAAGAGAGAGGTCCCAAATGAATAAGATCAGAAAAGAAAGAGCAAAAGTTACAACTGATACTGCAGAATACATAGATCATAAGAGACAACTATGAACAATTATATGCCAAAAAATTGGACAACCTAGAAGAAATGGATAAATTCCTAGAAACACACAATCTCCTAAGACTGGACCACGAAGAAAGAGAAAATCTGAATAAACCAATTACTAGCAATGAAACTGAATCAGTAATCAAAAGACTCTTAATAAACAAAAGTCCAGAACCAGATGCTTCACAGGTAAATTCCACCAAACATTTAAAGAAGAGTTAATATCTATCCTTCTCAAATTATTCCAAAATATCGAAGAGGAAGGAACACTTCCAAACGCATTTTACAAGACCAACATTACCTTGATACCAAAACCAGACAAAGGCACTACAAAAAAAGGAAAACTATAAGCCAATATCCCTGATGGACATATATGCAAAAATTCTCAGCAAAATGTTAGCAAACTGAATTCAACAATACATTAAAAAGATTATATACTATGATCAAGTGGGATTTATTCCAGGGGTGCAAGGATGGTTTAACATCTGCAAATCAATCAACTGATACACCAACAAAACAAAAGAAAAAATATACGATCATCTCAGTAGATGCAGAAAAAGCATTTGACAAAATTCAACATCGATTTATGATAAGCATTTTCAACAAAGTGGATATAGAGGGAATGTACCCCAACATAATAAAGGCCCTGTATAACAAACCCACAGCTAACACCATACTCAACAGTGAAAAGCTGATAGCTTTTCCTGTAAGATCTGGAACAAGACAAGGATGCCCATTTTTGCCACTTTTTTTCAATATTATTGGAAGTCCTAGCCACAGCAATTGGGCAAGAAAAAGAAATAAAAGGCATCCAAATTGGAAAAGAAGAAGTAAAACTGTCATTATTTGTAGATGACATGATACATAGACAGCCCTAAAGACTCCACCAAAATTACTAGAACTAATAAATGAATTCATTAAAGTTGCAGGATACAAAATTAACATACAGAAATCTGTTGCATTTCTATACACTAATAACACAATATCAGAAAGAGATATTAAGAAAATTTCATTTACAATAGCACCAAAAAAAATAAGATACCTAGGAATAAATTTAACCAAAGAGGTGAAAGACTTGTACACTGAAAACCACAAGACATTGATGAAAGAAATTGAAGATGACACTAATAAAAGGAAAGATACACTGTGCTCACAGATTGGAAGAACTAATATTGTTAAAATATCCATATTACCAAAAGCAACCTACAGATTCAATGCAATCCCTATCAACTTACCAATGGCATTTTCCACAGAACTAGAAAAAAGAATCCTAAAACTTGTATGGAACCACAAAAGATGCTGAATATCCAAAGCAATCTAGAGAAAGAAGAATAAAGCTGGAAGTATCACACTCCCTGATTTCAAACTATACTACATAGACATAGTAATCAAAACACTATGATAGTAGCACAAAAACAGATGCTTAGATCAATGGAAGAGAATAGAGAGCCCAGAAATAAACCCATGCATACATTGTCAACTAATCTATAACAAAGGAGGCAAGAGCATACAATGGGGAAAGGACAGTCTCTTCAATAAACGGTGTTGGGAAAACTGGACAGCCACATGCAAAAGAATGAAAGTAGACCGCTTTCTTACACCATATACAAAAATAAACTCAAAATGGATTAAAGACTTAAATGTAAGACCTGAAAGCATAAAACTTCTAGAAGGAAACATAGGCAGTATGCTCCTTGATGTCAGTCTTAGAGATATTTTTTTGGAACTGTCTCCTCAGGCAAAGGTAACAAAAGCAAAAATAACAAATGGCACTATATCAAACTAAAAAGGTTTTGCACAGTGAAGAAAACCAGCAAGATGAAAAGGCAAAATATGACAGAAGATATTTGCAAATGATATATCCAATAAGGAGTTAATATCCAAAATATATAAGGAACTCATAAAACTCAATATAAAAAAAATCCAATTAAAAAATGGGCAGAAGACCTGAATAGACATCTTTCCAAAGAAGACGTAGAAATGGCCAACAGGCACATGAAAAGATGCTCAGCATCAGTAATCATCAGGGAAATACAAACCAAAACCACAATGAGATATTATCTTACACCTGTTAGAATGGCGATTATCAAAAAGATATGAAATAACAAGTGTTGGCGAGGATGTAGAGAAAAGGGAACCCTCATGCACTGTTGGTGGGAATGTAAATTGATAGAGCCACTGTGGAAAACAGTATGCAGACTCCTCAAAAAGTTAAAAATAGAACTACCATACCTTCCAGCAATTCAACTTCTGGGTATTTATCTAAAGAAAATGAGAACACTAATTTGAAAAGACTGTGCACCCCTATGTTCACTGCAGCGTTACTTACAATAGCCAAGATATGGAAGCAACCTGAGTGCCCATCTACAGATGAATAGATAAAGAAGATATGGTATATATACATACAATCAGCCATAAACAAGAATGAAATCTTGCCATTTACAACAACATGCATGCACCTAGACTTATGCCAAGTGAACTAAGTCAGACAGAGAAAAACAAATACTGAATGATTTCACTTATATGTGGAATCTAAAAACCAAAAGAAAACAGGAACAGACTCATAGATACAGACAACAAACTGGTGGTTACCAATGGAGAGGACAGTAGGGGTTTGGGCAAAATAGGTGAAGGGGATGAAGAGGTACAAACTTCTACTTATAAAACAGAAGAGCCACAGGGATGTAATGTACAGCACAGGGATATAGTCAATAATATTGTAGTAACTTTGTATGGGGACAGAAGGTCACCAGACTTATCGTGCGGATCATTTTGTAATGTATATAAATATCAAATCACTACGTTGTACGCCTCGTCTGCAAAGAGTGACAGTTTCACTTCTTCTATTCCGATTTGGATCCCTTTTATTTCTTTTTCTTGCCTGATTGCTCTGGCTAGGACTTCCAATACTATGTTAAATAAGAGTGGTGACAGTGGGCATCCTTATCTGGTTCCTTTTCTTAGAGGGATAGCTTTCAGTTTTTCTCCATTGAGAATGATATCTGCTGTGGGTTTGTCATATATGGCCTTTATTATGTTGAGGTATTTTACTTTTATACCCATTTTATTTAGAGTTTTTATCATAAATCGGATGTTGTATCTTGCCAGATGCTTTGTCTGCATCTATTGAGATGATCATGTGATTTTTATTCTTCATTTTGTTAATGTGGTGTATCACGTTGATAGATTTGTGGATGTTGAACCATCCCTGCATCCCTGGAATGAAACCCACTTGATCATGATGTATGCTCTTTTTAATGTATTGTTGTATTTGATTTGCTAGTATTTTGTTGAGGATTTTTGCATTAATGTTCATCAGTGATATTGGCCTGTAATTTTCTTTTTTTTTGTTGTCCTTGTCTGGTTTTGGTATCAGGATAATGTTGGCTTTGTAGAAGGAGTTAGGAAACCTCCCCTCCTCTTCAATTTTTTGGAAGAGTTTGTGAAGGACAAGTACTAAGTCTTCTTTGAATGTTTGGTAGAATTCACCAGGGAAGCCATCTGGTCCTGGCCTTTTATTTTTTGTGAGGTTTTTGATTGCTGTTTTGATCTCCTTACTGGCGATTTGTCTATTCAAATTCTCTACTTCTTCCTGGTCCAGTTTTGGAAGGTTACATGTTTCTAAGAATTTATCTATTTCTTCCAGATTATCCAACTTGTTGGCATATAGCTTTCCACAGTATTCTCTTATTATCTTTTGTATTTCTGAGGTGTCCTTTGTAATTTCTCCTCTTTCATTTCTGATTTTATTTATTTGAACCTTCTTTCTTTTTTTCTTGGTGAGTCTAGCTAAGGGTTTGTTGATTTTGTTTATCTTTTCAAAGAAACAGCTCTTGATTTCATTTATTTTGTCTATTTATTTTAGTCTCTATTTTGTTTATTTCTGCTCTGATTCTTATTATTTCCTTCCTTCTGCTGATTTTTGGCTTTGTTCTTCTTTTTCCAGTACCTTTAGATGTGCTTTTAGATTGTCTATTTGGGATTTTTCTTCTTTGTTGAGGTAGGCCTGAATTGCTATAAACTTCCCTCTTAGAATTGCTTTTGCTGTATCCCATAGATTTTGGCATGTCGTATTTTCATTTTCAGTTGTCTCCAGGAATTGTTTGATTTCTCCTTTGATTTCTTCATTGACCCAATTGTTGTTCAGTAGCATTTTGTTTAATCTCCACATTTTTGTGGCTTTTCTGATTTTCTTCCTGTGGTTGATTTCTAGTTTCATACCTTTGTGGTCAAAAAAGATGCGTGGTATTGTTTCGATCTTCTGAAATTTATTGAGACTTGTTTTGTGGCCTAATACGTGATCAATCCTGGAGATTGTTCCATGGGCATTTGAAAAGAATGTGTATTCTGTGGTTTTTGGATGGAATGTTCTATATATATCTACTAAGTCCATCTGGTCAAATGTGTCATTTAAGGCCAATGTTTCCTTATTGATCTTTGGTTTGGATGATCTATCCATTGGTGTAAGTGGAGTGTTAAAGTCCCCTACTATTATTATGTTACTGTTTGTCTCTCCTTTTATGTCTGTTAATAACTGCTTTATATATTTAGGTGCTCCTATGTTGGTTGCATAGATATTTACAAGTGTTATATCTTCTTGTTGGATTGTTCCTTATATTATTATGCAGTGTCCTTCTTTGTCTCTTGTTACAGTTTTTGTTTTAAAGTCTATTTGTCTGATATTAGGTATTGCTATCACCACTTTCTTTTCTTTGCCATTTGCATGGAATATCTTTTTTCCATCCTTTCACTTTCAGTTTGTGAGTGTCTTTAGGTCTGAAGTCTGTCTCTTGTATGCAGCATATATATAGGTCTTGCTTTTTATCCAGTTGGCCTTTTGATTGGAGCATTTAGTCCTTTGACATTTAAAGTAGCTATTGATAAATATGTATTTATTGCCATTTTTTTACTTGTTTTTCTGGGTGTTTTAGTAATTCTTCTCTGTTCCTTTCTTTTTCTCTTGCTCTCTTCCCTTGTGGTTTGATGCTTTCTTTAGTAATATGTTTGATTTCTTTTGTCTTACTTATTTGCTTACTTATTATAGGTTTCTGATTTGTGATTACCATGAGGATTCCGTATAATATTCTATGTATATAGCAGTCTATATTGAGTTGATAGACTCTTTAGCTTGACCTCTTTCTAAAAGCTCTACTTTTTCACTCGCCTCCTCTCATGTTTTTGAAATCATACCTAATCTCTTGTTTAGTGTGTGTTGGTCCATTACCTTCTTATCATTGAAATAGGTAATTTTAGTACTTTTGTCTTTTAACCTTCATATTATCTTCACAGGTCATTGATCTGCTATCTTTGCTATATTTTTACCTTTATCAGTGATTTTATTGCCTGTTTTTTGTTTTTTTTTGTTGTTGTTGTTGACAATTTTGTGGTCATCGTTTTCCCACTTAAATAAGTCTCTTCAGCATTTCTTGTAGAACTGGTTTCTTGGTGGTAAACTCCTTTAATTTTTGCTTGTCTGGGAAGCTCTTTATCTCTCCTTCCATTCTGAATGACAACCTTGATGGATAGAATATTCTTGGCTGTACGTTTTTTCCTTTTAGCACTTTAAATATGTCATGCCATTCTCCTCTTGCCTGTAGGGTTTTGGCTGAGAAGTCCACTGACAGCCTTATGGGCTTTCCTTTGTATGCCACTTGTTGCCTTTCTCTTGCCACTTTTAGGATTCTCTCTTTATCTTTAATTTTGGACATTTTAATTATAATGTGTCGTGGTGTGGGCCTCTTTGGGCATATCTTGTTTGGAGCTCTCTGTGCTTCCCATACTGAGATGTCTGTTTCCTTCCTTAGGTTAGGAAAATTTTCATCTATTATTTCTTCACGTAGATTTTGTGCCCCTTTGTCTCTCTCTTCTCCTTCTAGGACACCTATAATATAAATGCTAGTGTGCTTGATATTGTCCCAGAGTTCCCTTAGACTGTTCTCATTCTGTCTAATTCTTTTTTCTTTTTTATGTTCAGCTTGGGTGATTTCCTCTAGTCTTTCATCTAGCTCGCTGATCCATTTTTCTGTACCCTCTACTCTGCTGTTGAATCCCTCTAGTGAATTTTTCATTTCCAGTATTGTATTCTTCATTTCTGATTGGTTCTTTTTTATATTTTCCAGTTCTTTTTTGATGAGTTCACTGTGTTCATACAGCCTTCTTACAATATCTGTGAGCATCCTGATGAGTTTTCATTTGAACTCTTTTTCAGGTAGGTCGCTTATTTCTGTTTCATTTAGTCCTTTTCCTGGGGTTTTGTCCTGTTCCCTTGCTTGGAATGTATTCCTTTGTCTCCTCATTATTCCTCTTTCTCTGTGCTTAAATCTATGCATTAGGTAAGTCAGCTATGTCTCCTGATCTTGGAGAAGTGGCGTTATGTAAGAGGTGCCTTTTGAGGCCCAGCAGTGTGCTTCCCTCTTGTCACCAGTCCAAATGATCCAGGAGTGACCCCTTTGTGGGCTACTTGTGTCCTTCTGCTGTGGCAGGGTTGCTCTTAATGCAGATACCCAGGGAGTCTAGTCTTTCCTTCCTTGGCCAGCTGTTTGTAAATCTGGCTTGGGGAGCCTCAGCACCATTGGCTACAGGGTCTAACAGCACACTTCTGTTGCAATTTTCCTGTTAATTGGGTAGGTACCCAGTGCAGCTTGTTGCTAGGCTCAGGGGCTTGCAGTTGCTATAGGCCTAAGGCCTACAAGACTGTTGTCAGTTCTCTTAGGAGTGCAGCTGAGTGGGGCTGGCCCTAGGCATGGGAGCACTCAATTATTTCAGGCTTTTGAAGGTGGGGCTGGTCCTTTTCATGGCTATTGTGATGCACAGGTCTTCTGCCACTGATAAGCCTCACCCCCCACAGGACCGCACACATTGTCAACACAGTCCTGGTCCATGCACACTTCCCAACCCCCTGGAGCACACCCTGATGCCCCACCGCAGAGGCCCCCACCTCTCCACCAATGCCCCCCACAGTTCACCTGGTCCTCACACAGGCCCTGCCCCACAGAGGCAGACACACTCACCTGCCTGTAGAGGATCAAGGCACCCAGTAAATGCAAGCTGACAAGTCGCCTGAAGGCTTGCTGTTGGGCGGGGCCGCCTGCCCTGGCTGAACTAGATTAAGTCTGTGCTCTAGTGAGTGTGGCAGATCCCTGGGCTAACAGGCCAGGGGAAGAACCTCAATGGCATCTCCCTGGGTCTGTGTCAGCACGCCTGGATTAGGTGAAAACAATGGCCACCACCAATGTCTCAGTCTCTGGAAAGGTCTCCCCTCTCACCGAGATGCACCCAGAGCCCACCAGGCGAGTCTCTTTTCACCAAAGGACTGTCAACCTTCTTTCTGGTGATTTTAGGTTGCTCAGATGGGTGAGTTTGTGCATGGGCCCTTTAAGACCAGGGTCTTTTCGGCTTTCATCTAATAGCTTTTCTGAGGGTATCCCTGCTCCAGTTAACAGTCAGCGAAGCCAGATAGTAAGACCCTCGTCTCAGTTGTGCTGAGTCTGAAGGATGCTTATAGCGGTATTGGGCCCCCGCTCAGGACTTCACTCCTCTAGGGAAAGCTGTGTACCTTAGGTTAGCTCCCACCTGGCTGGCTCCTGAAGGTGGCTTTTTTTTCTCTCCAGAAGGAATTTCTGCCTCTTCCACCTTAGTCAGGTCTGTCCCTTGTTGTGTGGGTTCTTTTTATCCAGTTATCAGTTCTCTATCCAGGGTGATTTTTCCGAAAATAGTTGTAACCTGGTTGTGTTCACAGTAGGAGATGAGTTCAGAGTCTGCCTATGCCGCCATCTTGACGAGATCTCTCATAACTTTCTTTTTCCTGAGGAATATTAGCCCTGAGCTAACATCTGTGTCAATCTTCCTCTACTTTATACATGGGGCACCACCACAGTGTGGCTGATGAGTGGTGTACGTCTGCACGCGGGATCCAAACTCCCGAGCCTGGGCCACTGAAACGGAGTGCACAGAAATTAACCAGTATGCTACTGGACCGGTCCCTCTTATGATTTTTAAAAATACTTTCCAAGTTAGAGTTTAGTAGCCTCCAGGTGTATTCAAATTATTTGTGAAGATATTGATTAAACAAAATATGCTGGACTGGTGAGCGTTTTCATACTTAGAGGCAGAATGCAATTCACTTAGAGTAATTTTTTAAATTCAACTCTTCAGAACTGGACTTTCAAATGAGGTTTCTGTTTTTATCTTTCAATGAAGAGCTTTGAAGACTTGGACCGGCCAATGATGTTTTAGAATATTGTAGCATATTAATGCAGGTAAAATTCTTACTGCAGTGGATACTAACTCATCGAAGGTTTCTATGGGCTGTTTTCTTGTATCCCCCAGGAACGATACAATAGTGGATATTTTTTTGTTCCTTACAATGAATAATTCAGCTTTCTCACTTTCTGTGTGTTCAGTAGTCATTCAGAAATAGATTGTGTGGCATTTATCAAAGGACTACTGATAAAACCAAGAAAGGCACTGAACTGATTATTATGTGTGTGTGTGTTTTCTCTAAAGTAAAACTACACATCAAATTCTCAGATACATCAGTCAGCCCCACGTATCACCCATCAGAAAACACCCATCAACTCTAAAGCTACTTACAAAACATAAAACAAATGCGAAATAATCCTGATGTTTAGAGAGGTGAATCTGCTTGGGTCTTCCATCTTTCCACTGAGGTTTAAAGTCTTACTTTTTACTTTCTGTTTCTTTTTTTTTTTTTTTTAAAGATTTTATTTTTTCCTTTTTCTCCCCAAAGCCCCCCGGTACATAGTTGTATATTCTTCGTTGTGAGTCCTTCTAGTTGTGGTATGTGGGATGCTGCCTCAGCGTGGTTTGATGAGCAGTGCCATGTCCGCGCCCAGGATTCGAACCAATGAAACACTGGGCCGCCTGCAGCGGAGCACGCGAGCTTAACCACTCGGCCACGGGGCCAGCCCCTACTTTCTGTTTCTAACTCCTGTTAATTGAGAATGTGGCAGGTGATTTCTGGCAGTGTGATCATTATAATACAGCAGGAGAATCACAGTCTATGAAAGAGGCTTTGGAGAAAAACAAAATCGTGTGGTTATCCTGTGGAGTGCCTTCAGCTGGAGTTTGCCCTCAACACATAGGAAGCAATGGAAAAGCGCCATCGTCTCAGGGATGGAGATAAAAACTATTTTGCAAAATGTCATCTCTTCTTCTCAAAAAAGAGCTGTAGAAACTAATAATAATTAAAATAATCTCAGAAATCTCAAGTTAAGTTTGGATTTAGAAAAGTGTGTGTACTCTTACATGTACACAGAACCTATAGACATCTTTTTTATCTCTTTTCCAAGATAAATAGATCAATGGTTATCAGTACCCACTGATCTATTAAATTAGGGGTCACCGTATATTCAATAAAATCAATTGTCTTCCACTGAAATGGAATCTTTCAAAATCTGAGATACAATGAAATAATTTTTAATGTCTCTACATAAATGGTTTTTATATTAATTAGTATAGTTCTCCTGCTTTATGATTTTCCTGCATGAATGTCAGTAGGCATTTTTTAAAACTCTAAGACATTTTCTTGTAATTTTGCGTTATAATAGCTGAGAGGTTTCAGTTTTGACATAGAATGCTTTTTATAATCATTTTCATCAAACAAATATTACAGCTAAATTCTAAATCAATTAAAAATACTCATGTAGAAGGTATATTATGAGCTGTCATGAAAAGCTTTGGGACTGTTCAAAGTTTAAGGTGCAACATTGATAATCAGAAATGATCAGTAGACATCGTGAGAGGTCTCAGAAACAGACCAGCAAAGAATAATTTTTAAGAAGGGAGATGGAGGTGGTGTTGACTTTTAGAGTTTATTTTCAAAACACCAGAAAAAACCTGGGAGATCAATTTAGAAAAGGAAGAAAAAGAAACACAATGGCACAGCCTAGGGTAGATGAGCCTCAGAAAGTCTTGAGTTAGGAGCGAAATGGGGTCCTTTGTTGCACTTGCAACTCTTACTAGCATGTGACCCTGGCAAGTCACTTAACCTTCCTATAAGTGAGAGGAATAGATTACTTGTCGCTGCAAAATTTCATTACCCTCTGACTCTGTGGCTGAATCTGTACTAGAGAGGGAGGTCATGCAATCCTACCAGCCAGAATTGGCCAGGGTTGATGTGGCCCTGCAGCAAGACTAAGACAAGTGTCTGTGTGATGCTGAGAAGTGGATACCTGTAGGGATGAAGACCTTGGCTTTGAAACAGCCATGTGCCAGCCTCTTCACTTAGAGGGATGTGCCCCGAGAGGAGTTCTGCAGTCTCCTTCCACTGCCTTGTCTATAATGGGGGCAAGAGCGCTACCACCTTGAGGTTGTGATGAGTGAATGACATCTCAGGAAGAACCTGTATCAGAGTGCTTGACCTATGGGAAGGAACCAACGCAGGGGCTAAGAACAATTTCTGAGATCACAGGAGCCTCTCAGCTTTGCCATACAGGCATCTACTTTGGCCCGGGCTACCTGGCTTCACGTCTTGGGTCAATTCATCTCTGTTTCCTGGATGTGCCACAGGCCCCCTCCCTTCTGGGTTACTATGGCCACGCCAGTCATCACTTGGTTTTACAGATGCAGAAACGGGGGTAAGGTGATATTGACTTGGGTTCCAGTGCTTTCCAGACAGGGAACAGATGTAATCATACAGGAGACTCCCTTTTTCATGGGGGATACATTCCAAGATCCCCAGTGGATGTCTGAAGCCACATATAGTACCAAATCCTATATATACTGTTTTTCCCTATACAAATATACCTGTGATAACATTTAATTTATAAATTAGGCATAGTAAGGATTTAACAACAGTAACTTCTCTTTTGGCATATCTGAATTGGCAGCATCACTACTCTTGGGCTTTCTGACCATTATTAAGTAAACTAAGGGGTACTTGAACACAAGCACTGTGATACCACGATGGTCCATCTGATAACCGAGATGACTAACACGTGACTAACGGGCGGGTGATGTGCAGAGCGCCAATCTGCTGGACAAAGGGATGAGTCACATTTGGGTGGGACAGAGCAGGATGGCGCGACATCTTTTCATGCTACTTAGAAAGGCACGCAATTTAAAACTTAGGAATTGTTTATTTCTGGAATTTCCTATTTAAAATTTCGAAGTGCCATAACTGAAAACGCGGAAAGTGAAACCGCAGATAAAGGGGGCCTACGGTATTTGTGTTTCAGGGAGTTGGTTGTGGTGTATGAGGACAGCGACTTTGTGCAGGGCGAGACTGGGGGAGCAGCTGCAGAAGCGCAGGGTGACGAGATAGGTGGCTCTCTCCTCATCTGACTGTGAGGTCTCTAAGGATGGGGCCATGACCTTATCCTTCTGTGCATCTTCCACACAAGCCAGAGCTCGAGAAAGTTGGTGGGAAGGAAAGAAGGGAAGTCGGGCCCTGGCGGTCAGGCCTGGATTGAGCGGTTGGCCTGAGTTGCCCCTTCCTTCATGGACCAGGTATGTGTGGTGGTGGAGGCTGGGACAGGCCGGGGGCTGGACGGGAAGGGAGCAGGAAGGAAAGTGTGAGGGTAGGATAGTTATGATGAAAGCCAGGCTGCTCCAGGTGTCCTTAGAACCTGACAGAAAGATGGCCCTGAGGGTGGGGTCACTTGTGGGTAGAAAAGAAGAGAAAGAAAGACTTGTAAAGGCCATGTCTGTGGAATCCTCTTGTGCCCTCTGAGGGCCCTGAAGGGGAAAGAGCTGCCCTGAAGGCCTTTCCTCGTCAGCTTGGGCTGCTATAACCGACTACGCAGACGGGGCGGCTTGCGACCACAGCAATTTATTCTCGCAGTTCCAGAGGCTGAGAGTTGAGATCAGGGTGCCGGCATGGTTGATTCTGGAGAGGGCCCGCTTCACGTTTCGAACTGCCGACTTCTCGTGTGTCCTCGTCGGGTGGAGACAGACAGGAAGAAAACCCTCCTATGGCTCTTCTGAGGGCACTAGTCCCACCGCGAGAGCTCTTCCTTCGTGACCTCACCTGAGGCTACTCATCTCCCCAAGTCCATCACATCGAGGGGTAGGGTTTCGGCATATGAATTTTGGGGGACACAAACATTCTGTCCCTATGAGGAGTCCAGGCATGACGGCACTAACGTTTCCTGTTTAAGATGGAGCTTCACTCTGGCCAGCCATGCCCTTAGATGATAATCCGCTGAGCGTTTCCCATCCGATTTTTGCCGTATATGCAGACTTCTACAGGAAACACCAATCGTGGTCTCTCCAAAGTGTCCAATTTCAGTGTTAATTGTACATGTGTATCCCTGAAGGCTCTCTTGTTTGGTCATGGTTTACTAAAGCAGGTTACAAGCAAGATATGTACCACAATCTGCTAGAAAAAACCTGACAATAACTCTTCGCTCTTTAATTTTCTTGCACATCAGATTGGACTGGCTTTGGCCTGCAGTCCCTGTGGTCTTGAACTGCTCATTTCTGTTGGAAGCCACCAAAGTTAGAATTAGACTCAAAACAGTGACTTATTTTCTTTTGGGTTGGTGGGAGGAACCAAAAGATTAAAGTTCTAGAACACTTAAGTCACTTCCACCTCTGTTTCAGAACATATAGCAGCATGTTATGAGCTATTATTTGTTTAAAGACAGCTGGTGACCCCATCCCTTTGCTGAGACAGCTGCCTGAGAAGGAGGTCGAGGACCCCACGGGATGCATTAGCCCACTCTCCACGCTGGCCTCGGCCCAGGCTGGTTGCCAGCAAACAGTTTTTACTGTTATTTTGAAATATCAGCTGGCACTTGGGCACCTCACATGCCATTTTCTCTTTGTCACAGAAAAACATGTTCCCCCAGGCGTGAATGGCCGTGTGTCAGGCCCGCTGCCCCAGCTTCTCTGGCTGACAGACTTGGGAAATAGGAAATGAGAGAGGGCAGAAGGCGGGGCTGGAGTGAGTCCAGAACTCTGGCCACGTAGACCTCCCTTCACTTCTGTTGTCATAAAACCAGGCTCACTCCTGCCGTTTCCCATCCCAGGGCTAAAGGAAAAGAAGAGTAGGTGTCATCAGAGGGACCACATCTTGAGTGCAATCTTGCTGCGACTCTGTGGTCCTGTGAGGTCACAGTGTGGTGGCAGTTGAACTGCTGTGGGCCGGCCTTCTCGCAGCTGGGCAATGCATTGTGGGTCTGTGTGGGCCTCCTGCCTCACCTGGGCTCCCTCACACCAGACTGCCATCCCTCTGGCCCCGTGCCTGGACCCTCAGCTTCCGAGCCCGGCTCACATTGTGCTCTCCACCTGGAATGCCCAGGCTGATCCTCCTTTTGCTGAAATCTGCACATCCTTTAAAGTTCAGGTCCAGTGTCACCTCACTAGGGATTTCCCCCCAAACGCCAGAAGAGTCCCTCTCTCCCTCCTCTGTGTTCCGGGCCCTCTCCTGCATACTTCTTCTTATCATGGGAGTTGCCCGTGAACTTGTTTGTTCTCCAGCGCAAGCTGCTCTTGCGGGGAGACCAGGTGTATCTTCATTTCAGCCGTCAGCACCAAGCACCCTGCCTGGGACACGGGGCATGAGAGGGATGGGTTGTCCTTACAGGTTAGTCATCCGTCCTCACTCCAGAATGGCACGCTATTTTCTTGATTAGTTATCTGTAAGCAGAAGCAATTTTGTGCACTGTATTGATGCAAACAATAAACGGCTTAAATTGCCCCTGAGATATATGAGTTGAATCTGACATTTTGCCCTGTTGCTTTGTTCGTCTGCCAAGAATTTCAAGTCAGGCCGTGCAGCTGAGCACCCTATGCAAGGTCTGTCCCAGGCAGCCTCTCTCATGTGCCCCCCAGCCAGATGCTTGGCCTTGGCTGGCCGCCGTAGGACGGGGGTTCCTGTTCTACTGCAGAGAGAAGCCCACTACACCTCTTCCCACTCCTTACCCACAACTAAAACCTCTGGGCAACTCACAAAAACAACTACTGGAGGACGCTGAAAGGTCGACTAAAGCAGGCAGACTGTGGAGGAGTCAGACTTGGAGAAATGCCCCCCACAACAGCAGGTCCCAGCCAGGGAATGCCTCAGACATTAACAGAAACTCCATCTTTCTTGCCAGAGGAACTAGGAAAGGGGCCGCTGCAGAAGACAAAGGGTGCAGATAATCCCAGAGGGGAAAACCAAGAAAGAGGATTCCCAATTCTACTTGTCAATCCACACGAGCCTCAGCCTAACCCTGAACCATCTGCACAAAGAATCAACCCAAACCAGTGTAATGGAATGTGGGTCCCTGGGGCTGCTGTGAAAACTGCCACCAACCTGTTGGCTTAAGATGACAGCAATTTATTCTCTCCCAGCTCCGGAGGCCACGAGTCTGAGATCAGTTTTACCTCCTATTAATTAGACCTCATCAAAATTAAAATTTTGTTTCACTTTTTTTTTCTTTTTTTTAAGATAGACACCTGAGCTAACATCTGTTGCCAATCCCTTTTTTTGCTTCTCCCCAAATCCCCCCAGTACATAGTTGTATATATTTTAGTTGTGGGTCCTTCTAGTTGTGGCATGTGGGATGCTGCCTCAGTGCAGCCTGATGAGCAGTGCCATGTCCGCGCCCAGGATCCGAACCGGCAAAACCCTGGGCCGCTGAAACAGAGTGCACGAACTTAACCACTCGGCCACAGGGCCGGCCCCTTTGCTTCACTTCTGAAGATACCATTCAGAAGATGACAAAGCAAGGCTCAGACTGGGAGAAAATATCAGACCAAGAGTTTGCATACAGAATCTATTAACAACTCCTCAAAACTCAGTTACAAACAATCCAGCAAAAAAATGGGCAAAAGATTTAGACACTTACAAAAGAAGATGCCAAGTGTCTGGTAAGCACGTGAAGTGATGCTTAACATAATCTGTCTCAGGGAAGACAAATGAAATGTACGACAAGATACCACTGTGCACCAGTATATTGGCTACAATTAAAAATCCTGAGCATGCCAAGTGCTGACAAGGATGTGGAGCAACTAGAACTTTCATACACTGATGGTGGGAATGTAAAATGGTACAGCTGCTTTGGAAAACATTTTGGCAGTTTCTTTAAAAGTCAAACATACACCTATGGCCCCGCCTGGCCTTTCCACTCCTAAGTCTTTACTCAAGAGAAACAAGACGATATGTACAGTATGTGAATGTTCATAGTTTTGCTTGAAATGACTCGAAACAGGAAACAACCCAAGAGTTCATTGTAAGGGTAAATGAAAATTGTTTTCTGCATTAATAAATTTCAAAGTGACTGTCTTCCCTTTCTCTTCATCTTAGAGGGTTTTCTCAGAGACACAGTGAACTGAGTCCTTGCTCTGTTTGGAAGGGAGGCTCAGGTCTCTGGAGAGTGAGCCCAGTCTCCAGTGTTACAACGTGAAGGGATTTCTCTGGCCCAACCAAATAGACAGACCTTGGGAATTAGCTGCAGGCTGTCTCACAGGGAATGTGGCGAGGAGTGGTCGTTTAGTCTGTGGAAGATAAGAGAAATTATTGTTTTTTCTTCTTTGCTGCATAAAATGTGTCAGATTTCTCCCTAACTTTGCAGTCATTTTGGGGGTGCCTTGCATGTGTGTAAATTTATGAATACTTCCTCAGTGATGAAGTGTGTTCTCTAGGCTTCTCTTGGTATGGAGGGGTCCTTTTCTTGGCCCAATTACTTTATTTCCCCAACACGACCCACAGGTGAATGGATAAGCAAATTTTTGTCTTTTCATACTGTGGAAAACTGCTCATCAATGGAAGAAAATGAATTATTGATTCACACAACAGCATGAATGGATTTCAAAATAATTATGCTGGAACCCAAAGGTGAGCCGGGTCTCTCCATCCGGGTCCTCTGGGCTCTCATTTCAGCCTTAGTTGTCTTGCTATTTCCCAGCACAGAGCTCTTGGACCAGAAACAGCCATATATTTTCCTCAAGTCTTTATCTTAAGACTGTTTTTCACAGCCAAAGTGGCATTTGTCACTGGAGGAGGGGGAGGGGACGCAGGCCTCTAATGCAGCCAAGTGCCCAAGACTCCGAGAGCCGATTCCTGAGCCCCAGTGTGCAGCCAGGGCTGACTTCGGGGCCGCCTCATGCCCTGGGGACTTCCTTACACGTAGCTTCCTGGCCACCTCTGGGAATTGGGATTTAGTCTGTCTGAGGTGGTGCTGGGAATCTATATCTTTATGAAGGATCTCAGGTTATTTTCAAATGCAGCAAAATGGGGCCACCCTGGTTCTGAGGGCAACTGCACTGACGGGGAACCTCGTCTTTTTCTGCCCCTCTCTCTTTTGCCTTCATCAGCTGCCTGGTGCCTGAAAGCCCCTCAAAGGAGCTTCCAGCAGCCTGCAGTGCGAGAGCCAAGGGCCGCCAACAAGCCGCTCCTGTGACTCCTGCACGTGCACTTTACTCCTTCCACTCAGTCTTTGAAGTCCCTCAACATGCAGAATCACGTAGGCAGACACAGGGAGTCAGAGATGGCCCCAAATTCTCTGCCGTTCCTTCCACTGAGAGGTGAGGTCTCTGTCCTCTCTGCCTTGAGTTTTGGAAGAATAGAACACAGCAGAAGCAATGCCGTGCCAGTTTCTAGGACCAGCCTCAAGAAATTGGCACATTCTACTTCCTGTCTCTCTCTCCTGCCTTTGGAAATCAGCTGCCATGCCTTGAGGAAGCCCAAGAAGCCCTGTGGAGAGGCCCTCACGGAGAGGAGCTGGGTTGTGGGAGCCAGCCATCTTATAAGGGGGCCTTCCAGGTCCACTGAGTCACCCTAGCTGATGCCTCGTAGATCAGAGTGAGCTGCCCCTGCCAGGCCCAGCCAGAGTGCAGACTCGTGAACCAAATAAATGATTCCTGTTGTTTTGTGGTGGTTTGTTATGTGGAAATGGATGCCTGGAAGGAGGAGCTCGTGACACTGGCAGTTGTCAGTATAAGCTCTCTCTTGTCCCTGTTCTGCCGCTAAGCAGCAGTGTGACTGTGGACAAGTGGCTGATCTTTACAAACCTCAGTTTTCTGCATTGTAAATTTGGGTAAAACTGGACTAAACAATCAAGATGCTTAAGATTCAATGATTTTGTGAAACTGGATGATTTTTATTTTCTTCTGAATGAAAGGTTGGTGAGTAGGTTTGGGCAGGGGGTGGAGAGAGGGACAGGCTTTCATTCTTTTGGGGGGATCTCTCCTGACCCTCCCCCCCAACTTCTGGGAAGTGTGGACCCACTCTTACCCAGCACGCACCTTCACCGTAGAATTTGCTGCAGTCTATCAAAACTGCCTCTGCTCATCTTCCTCTAGAGCAGGATCATGATTTATTCTACTTTATCCAACACCTAGTACCCAGCTTAGCAGGCAATAGATACTTGATAAATATTTGCCCAGTGAATAAATAGATATGGTATAGATGGATAAGTGTCGAAAACAGATGAATGAAGTGAAAACCATTAATAAAAAAGGGCTAGAAATTCTAGCTCAGTGATTCTCAAGGAGGGGTAGTCAGATAGTGTCCAATAACTCATATGGGTTTTTAGTCACAAAACTTGTTTTGACATTTAATAAACCTTAAAAGAGTGTGTGAGATATTGAGTCATGCATAGGAAGCGTGTGTTAAAAAGAAGTCGGGACACAATGTTCTAGCTTCGTTGACTCTGCCTGGAGCTGACCCTGTAATTGCTACCCCCTAGCTCTCACTCAGAGACCACAGTGTTATCCCTGATCTGAACTTCAGAACATCCGGGAAAAAATTTGGAACAGTCCATGTCATTTACCAAGCTGCCTTAAACTCTGACAGGCCGACGCTGGGGGGCTTGGCCTACAGCAGGTTTAATTCTTTTATTTAGAGCCTGTGAGGAAGTCGGTGGGGTGTCCACCTGGCCCTTAACCACGGGGAGCCACATAATAAGGGCTTTGGATTCAGGTGCTACTGTTGCTCCTGAAATGAGTGAAATGAAGTCGGCTCCCCCATCCGGGAAATGGCAGCCAGAAAGGCTCTCAGTGGGTCTGTCGAGGTCGAGTGCAGTTAATAGTCGGGGGATTTCCTGTCTTGAGAGTAAAAGGTGCAGCCGCGCCAAGTATAATTAAACACTTAGCCTCATGTGCTTTTCAGAATTCATCCACAGTGCCGACGTGGTTTGTGTCCTGCTGGGAGTTTAAGGTCGTTGCGTTGAGGCGGGAGGGGTGCGGGGGGCAGGGGCAGGGGTGCTTTTTTTTCTTGAAATTCCTCACTTGCCTCTGAGCTGCACAGTTTTCAGTAGGAAGAGCTGACTCTCAGAACAACCTCTGAGATGCATTCTGCTCTCCTCCTGTTTCTTTCCTTCCACACTGAGGGAGACAAGGTTGCAAGACCATGGGTAGTTTGGTAGTTTCTTTGCAATTTGTCCAGGAAGCCTGTCCACTCTTCTTGTAGGTGGACTTGTATTTCAGACTCATTACAGCTTTGGAAACACCCTTTCCCTTCTGATTCCTGAGATGAACAAATGCATGTTCTTTCTGTGCATTTTTTTCTAGATTTAAAGCATTGCAGACTATTGAGCTTAAAGTATTTCTTTCATATGTGTTGAATATTCCCTTCTTCAAATTATTCTCTCTCATCTTTGCTGAAAATAAAAGCCGATCTATTTATGTTAGCCAGAAATACAAATCCATGTGTATAATAAAGGGAAAAATACAAAAGGAGCCCAGGTGAGCTAGAGAGGCAAAGGAAGAAAAGGGCGGTAAACGGAAATATGTGAGCAAAAAGGCGATACCAGCGTTGAGACACACAAGTCTGGGATTGAGTGAGATGAGACAAGGAAGTTGTATCGGTCAGGACAGAACAGGTTATGCTGTGACAACAAACAGCCCACTGATCTCAGGGCCTTTGAAACATAAAGGCTTATTTCTCATGCTCGGAAGTCCCTGGTGGTCTGGGTGACCTCTAGAGCAATCATCCCCTATGCCACATTTTATCAGACAACGAGCAACTGAGGCCTAATCTCAACTGCGTGGGGAAGTACATTCTTCCTGTGTGGGGAAGCGAGGGAAGCAGGTATCAGTGAACACAGGTAATGGCTGCCACGGGACAGAAAGAAGAGGGGAACTCGGAAGGTGAGGACAGGCTGCAGACCTGAGTGGAGGCACGCTGGGGAGCACTTTGGGGAGGAGCCTCAAGACTTTTGGGTATAGGACTGGGGGGTGCCTTTGAGGGGGCCTAATGAATGTCACCGTGTTCCCACCTAATTTCTGATCCAGTTGAGAAGTGAGACATGAGAGTCTGCTGAGGGACAGCTGAAATGTCTCCCTTGTTTCTGGCAAAAGTGATCCTGAGGACCGCCCCAGGGAGTCCTGTACTGAGCCTGTAGGAGGTGGACTCACCTGTCCGCCTCGAGCGACACTGCGTGGACATGCGACAGAGCACGCTGCGTGGACATGCGACAGAGCACGCTGTGTGGACAGGCGACAGAGCATCCTCTTTGAGAGAGAGAGCGAGAGAGGGAGGGAGAGAGAGGGAGGGAGAGACGGAGGGAGAGAGAAAGAGAGGGAGAAGAGAGAAGGGCCCGCTACACACCCTCACCCGTTAGGCCGTTTCTGTGCCACGGGGAGGAGCAGGTGTGGAAGTTGGGGCAGGCAAGCCTGTTTGCCAGTGGAGATCCCTGCGAAAGGAAGAGAACATCAGGAGGAAACAAGAAGCATCCATTCTCCCCACCGGAGACTTGGAGAAGCAGCAGCCAGCTCCTAGCGAGGCAGATCCGCCTAAATGCAGGCTAGGCACAGGCCTTGTTTTCTCCAGGACGCGGGGTAGCTGAGAGAGAGAACGTGAGACAAAGAAGCAGATGAAGACAGAGATAAGAAGAATTTGCGAGAGCTGAGTCATGGAGAAAGAAGAAGAAATATTGAGGAAAAGAAAACTACTGAATTGACAATCAAGACCAGGAGAGGGAGAGAAACAGGGAGTCCATGAGGAGCACGGGGAGAGAGAGAAGGCTATCTGGGGAACCAAGCCAAGAACTGCAAGTAAACCTCTCCTGGCTGGGTTGGAGGACTTCGGGTGGCTGCTAGGCAGGCTGAAGGTGTCTCTAGTTGGCTTGCACACTTGGTTTGTCCTCCAGGATTCTTCACCCTGTAGCGCTGTCTCCATCAACTCTGAGTATGATGTTGTGGGTAATTCGTTGCTCAGAAGGTAAGACAGGGCCTGTCCCAGAAGGTCTTGCAGGTTAGGAGTAGGCCTGGAGCCTCTTGGAGCCCTGGTCTGGGAGGACGCCAGGGGGCCAGTGAGGGGAGCAGTGGGCCTCCTGGGCTTTCGCCATCTCTCCATCACTCAGCAACCTGGCTGGGAAGAGCATCTTTTTGGGGTCCTCTTTCATCCATTTTGACAACAATCTTTCGAAAGATTGCTGAAATTTGGCCTGATGAAAGCAGAATCCATTTATAGACATACAATTTTAGCATTTTTATTTGCTCATTTGCCAGCCAAAATTACATAGCAAATCTAGGAATGTTAAAAAAAAAAAGGATGGGGGCTGGCCTGGTGGTGTCATGGTTAGGCTCTTAAACTCTGCTTTGGCAGCCTGGGTTCATGGGTTCAGATCCTGGGCATGGATCTACACACTGCTCATCAAGCCATGCTGTGGTAGCATCCCACATGCAAAGTAGAGGAACTTTGGCATGGATGTTAGCTCAGGGACAGTCTTCCTCACCAAAAAAAAAAAAAAAAAAAGAGTAGGGTAGGAATGGCCTTTTCACAGAAGACAGTTAAATTCCAGTTTCCCCTGTTCAGTAATCATCAACATTATTGTCTTGTCTGTGTAAATTCTTTTGACTGTTTGCAAAAATCACTTTCCAGGCCTTAGATGATGCATGAATCTTCACCATCGTGGTGACATTCCCAAGCTGAGAGGTTTGCACCATCATCTACACACCCTCAAATGTGTGCTCCCATTTGGCATTTGGAGAACATCTTGAGTCACTGACATCCTTTCTGGCCTTGACAACATCCATAATGCATTTTCCCAAGCACTTTGCCCCGTCATTTTGAAAGTGATCTATTTTCTCAGGGAAATGCAATCCGTATGTTTCTGACTCACTTACACTTAATCCACTCGACTGCTGTCTGGTAAAGGCTGTTGGTGTTCCGGGCTCCTGAGGAAGCTGTCACAGAGCTTTACGGGGATGGGACACACAGTGGCCGTCTCATCCCGAGTCACACCAAACTCATCCCCTCAGTGTTGAAACTCAGAACTTCATTGTCTTGGGCCAAACTCAATGCATCTCTCCTTTCCTAGAATGTGACTGATCTCCTCTAAACCCTCATAAGGGCTTAATAAGAAAAACGTGGGCTGATTTCCCACCTCCCACCTCTCTACTTCCCTTTTCCTTAGAAAGTGCTCAGTGTTACAAATAAATTTGGGGAGACAGATGACTTTAAGGAGTTCTGACTTCAGTCTGATTACAAAGGTCCAGGCTGGTCTTGGGTTCAGCTAAAATTGGGCTCCTGCCATTGAGGCAACTTTCCCTCTACTTGGGGAGACTAATGTGCATCATAAAAGAAAAGTAAACAAAACTTGGATTAACTAGAAGCCAACCTTCCCCTGGGAACACAGCCAACCCCTGCGCAGAGTTCCCAGTCTGCTTCCATAAGTAAAAGGCGAACCCTAGGAAAGTGCCGCGAGACTGGAGGTTTAGTTAAAACAAATGACAGTTAATTTGTAGGGCTGATGCCCATCCTTGGGCTGCATGACTTTCTGCATCTGCATGGAAGTGCTGAACAATGAGGAGCCTTTGCTCTCAGAACAGTTGCCCAGGGCACAGCAAGGTCCTTAATCATCACAGAAAAATTCAGTTGTGTTCAGCTATGCGGCAGGAAAATAAGCGCATGCATACGATTTAGAAATGTCTTCCACATGGAGGATGGAAACAACTAGAATTTTCTGGTGAAAACAAATTTACCCCCCAAATTCAAGTAACTATAACATACAGCTGCCTCCAATATTAAAAAAAAAAAAGAGAGAGATGATAAAAGGGACCATTTCTTGATTGCTTACTATAAGCCAGGAACTTCACGTCCATGATCGTTACACCTACAGTCTAGTCACTTTCACAGGCCGACGCCACTCCATTGATGTAGACAAGGTTACTGAAGCTCAGAGGGCAAGTGGTGATCCAACCAGTGGTGACCAGGCCTTAAACACTTTCCCGCACACCATGCTGCTTCCCCCAAGACGTTTTTACAGAAGCTTAAGTTTCTTCATTCAAGATCTGCTTTGGTTGGAAAAGGGACTTCAAGTTTTCTTCCAAGGTGGCCGTATTTCAGCCTTCCTCCCCCAGGCTAACCCAGGATGACCTCAGGCCCATCAGAGGAATCAAGGCTGAGCTCTTTCTTTGGTGGAGCAAGGAGAAATCCTGGAGAAATAGGCACCACATTTGTAGAAGCTTGGAATCTCCCTAATACTTCCCTGATTCTGGAGAGGCAAGAGGTGGGGTCAGAAAGCTGGCCCCTAGCCCTGGGGCTGGGCGCATGAAGGGCCAGCACCTGCCTCCTAGAGGAGGCCGTGGGTTTTGGAGGTGGCCTCCAGGCTGACGTCCTTCCATCTGCGGATGGAGAGTAACCACACCCACGTCCCCAGGGGCAAATGACACAGCATGTGAAATGGGCTGTCTTAGAGTCTACTCAAGGTCACGGGCCCTATATTAGGTCAGTCTAAATCTGTAAACTGTTGAAATTTGACCAAGAAAATGTTTTTATCACAGAACGGCCATTTTGGTTTTTCAATACGGGCATTCAAGGCCCTAATCAAGGTCGGTCTGCAGACAGGCTTCTGGACAAGATCATTTTTTTCCCTCTTTTGTTTTCCCTTTTTTGTTTATTTTGTCACTTGATTGACATTAGTGATAGAATTAGACTGCATTTACACAAGCCCACTGCACATGGTCTGAAAGTGGTCTGCAAAATCAGGCTGAACACACATCTTGAGGATGGTTCTTGGCCTTCCTGCTGCTGGTCAGTCCAGAAACCCTGGACAGAAGCCCTGTCTGTCCTGCTTCTCGGCCTGCTGGAGAAACAAATGTTCAGAGACACGCATTCCAAAATGCAGACCAGAAGAAAGTCTTCCTGAACGTTTTTCAGTCCCTGAAATGTGTGCGAGTTTTCAAAGAAGGTAAAGAGCTGGTTTTAATTTTGGCTAAACTGAGAGAAGCCATCATAGTTACTTATCGGTCCAATTATTTATCGGTAGTAAAATAACTCAAAGAAAAATTCATGGCCGATATAAGGTGTCTGGAGATTGCTAGGTGAATGCCGAGCTGTAGCTGCCTTTTGAAGGCTTGCTTCCGCACCACCACGTGATGCCAGGGAACTCCACACATTCTGTTTCTCATGTATGGCTGCAGATTCCACTGGCTACTTCCAGCTGGAGGAAGTCAGCAAGGTGGGAAAGTGGAAACATCAGTTGGGTTTTTGACATTTTATTCTAACTGGGAGAGGCTGAGTTCTAACTGAGCCAACTGTAGTGTGTGTGTGTGTGTGTGTGTGTGTGTGTGTGTGTGTGAGACAGAGAGACAGAGAGAGGAGAGCGATCGATTCTGCCACCCCCAAAGATCCCCCAACATATGTGCTCCAGCATGTATGACTGTCTCAGAGCCAAGTTGTGGCTCTCATTGTCCCACAGCCTTTCGGATGGGACCCAGAGGGCAAAAGCAAGCACGGTTTGAACCCTCATGAAATGTGACCAACTCACTAGAATGAAGAAATGAAATGGGAATTAACGTTCTCAGAACTTAGGACCCTGCTTAGGAAAGTCCCAATGCAGACCTGAATTTAAAACACAAATTTGTCCGTGCTCATTTAACAGGGCTCTGTGCGGTACTTTGATGTTCTTACATGACAAGAGTAACTTTAAATTATAGAAGATTGCTTCAGATGGCAGGACTAAAATTGGTCTGCTTCCACCACGCCGAGCGCAGCATCCTCCCTGCTCACATTCCTGAGCACTGAGCTCCCCAGCTGGGTATTCCAGAGCTGACAGCTCGGTGAGAGGAGTGTGGAAAACAAGACCTGGGCAACAGACAGCAGACCCTCAGAGCTATTTTTACTTTACTTCTGAGCAAATGTAGGGCAAATGCATGGTCTTGTTCCTTCCAGCCATATGTATTGGGGTACAGCACACCATAAAGTACCACCATGTGTTTGGGTGAGAGAGTTTGCTGCAAAGATGAAGCATGAAGGGAGGTGGGAGGAGGAGGAAGGGAGATTAAAAGACAACTTCTAAGCCATCTTTAAATTGCACCATCTTGAGCAAAGAAAAGCCTGAATTATGGAAAAGCTGGCCAGAGGCCCACATCTGGCAATGGTCAGATTGTTTTGTAAGCAGGCGGTTTTCACACAGCACGCAGAGCTGGGTCCACTCTGGAAAGAATGATGAGTCTGTGAAGAATTTTGTAGGCCTGGCCGCCAGACGGATGCCCCAGGCTTGGGGGAACATTTCTGGTCATTTGATCTCCCAGTGCCACCAGGTGAGATGAGTTATGTCCTCCCTGCTCAGACTTCATCAGGATTGTTTCAACCCCATGCTCATCCCTGCGTGAAATGAAAACTACGCCTCTGCTCTGGTGTTGGACTTTCAAATCAGATTTTCTCTAGGTTTTCCTAAGGTTCTCAGAGGAAAGCAGACCATTTCCTGGGTCTGCAGCCTTAGTCTCTCTCAGTAGACCCCTCCCCTGCATTCCCTTTGCTCCTCCTTCTCTGGAAGCAATGGGTCCTTCTGGAAAGCCACACCCCCGCTGTGGCCCAGGTGACAACTATCTTCTGTTTGCAGCTGTTAGGCCCGGACTGTGCCAGGGCTCGTGGGGCCCTGATCCCGGCATCTGAGAGCACAGCCCGCTGCACCACGTGGGCCCTCTACCTAGGGGAGCACGCCTTACAAACCAGCACTGACCTGGTTCAGTCTCTGCAGCGCGGCCACCAAACCAGCCCAGGGACGCGCGGAAGTCAAGATGCACGTTCTTTTCCTAGAGGGACAAGAGGAGACCATGTGCACGTGGGCACTGGGGGAACCATTTAATTCAGCCCCTTGCTGAGCTGGGCTCCCTGGGAGAGACTATGGCTGCCGCAGACAGGAACTTGCCCACTGCAGGCCCGGCTCGCACACGGAGCAGCACACGCTCTAAGGGAAAAAGGTCCCGGGGTTTCTTTTCAAAGCTGGCCCTGAGCTATCTGGTATGATTTAGATTTGTTCATAAAAATGACACAGTTGGTTCCTGTTAAGTCAATAGCATTTGAATTGCTTCTTACATATTTAGCTCTTGCGGGGTCCTTTATGACATCGCTGCGTGCATACTGCATTCCACAAAGTCTGGCTAGCTCTGTTATTTTCTTCTTTCCATAGAGGGGAGAAAAGATAAAGAGAAGGGAGTTGAGGATATACCTTTTCAACTCTGATTTTCACTGCTGATCTCATACTTCCGAGCAGAACGACCTAGCTACTATGTTAGAAGACACCCTCTGTATTTTTTCTTTCCTGTAGTTTTTATCTCCTATAAAAAGCAGTTTTGGAATTTGACTTAAGCTTTATCTCAGTAGGCTTACCCCCACAAGGACCATTTGCAATGGCCGGGTAAGAGCTCTCACCCCAGCCTCCAGCCCAGCGTTGGTGAGCCCACAGTCAGCCCATCTCAGAGACAGCCTCGTCAGAGAGCCTCAGCCTGACAGACGTCACCTGCAGGAAGCAGCGTGAGGAATGCAAAAGGCGTTTTATATAAAACTGCCCATTTCTCCATTCTCCTGTGACTCTGGATTACGGAAATCTCTTGACAACCCATTTCAGTTCAACCTCACACCCAGGAATCTTGGAATCTTGGTTATAGAAGAGCTATGAGAGACAGTTTGCTAAGGTCCATGACGAGTATAGCTAAACATGTGCTGTTTGCTACTGGCCAGTCTTCCTTCCCAAATGGTGCTGGTTGGGACTGAGGGTGTGGTGGGGGATGAAATAATAATATGAATAAAAAAAAAATCTCTCCTGTTGAGTGCTTAAACTGGGTACTGGTTTAGGCAAAGCACATTTGTCTTGTTTGTCTCTGACCTCCAGAGACATCTTCTAAGACATCACTCTCAACCCGGCAGAAAAGAAACGTTTAGCCAGGACTGATCTGGGCTATCCTCTGTATTTGCAAACTATCAACCTACGGATGGCTTGGAGCAAGTGCATAAGCAGTATAGCAAAATGACTAAAGCGGGGCCGTGGAGAGAGCTAGAACTGGGCTGGAGTCCTGGCTCTGCCATTTGCTACCCATGAAACCCCAGGTAAATCACTTACACTCTGTAAGCCTTAGCTTTCTCATCCGTAAAATGGACATCATAGCTCTTATAGGGTAGCCACAGTGCACGTGAAATCAATCCTGGGCCAATAAGAAATACTTAATAAACAGTGGTAATGCTATGTTATTACTATTATCTCCCCAGGAAACATTATTAGGTAGTTTGAGCCATGATTGAATAGCTTTTCCCAATATAGTCCTTAAAAAACTAAAAATGAATCCAATTAGTCATCCACAGTGTTGCTTTCTCCAAGCCTCCATCATAGATCTTGATTCTGACGTACAGTATCTTGAAAATGTGCTTGACCTGCACCAAGGGGGCTCCCTGGCAGAGGACACTTGGAGAGGTTGGTGTTGGAAAGTCACAATTTAGCATTTCAGTAGCAGCTTCTAGATAAAACACAAAGGACACTTAGTTGAGGGCACTTCTAACAATATTACCAGTAAACTCGGAAATCAAACTGCGAAGATGGAGTCGGACTTCACAAAATTAAAACTCGGGTCTTTGGCAAGAATCTTTTGAAAAGCATAGGGAGAATTCCCTTTAAGGTAATTCACAGTGGAGATGTGGGAATGAGAAGAAACGAAGGGCTAGACCAGAAACTGAGATGGATGGTTGCTTGGCATTCTAATTAAATTAGAAGAATTCTGCTTAATGAGATCTCTTCAGAAATTTACAGTGTGACCCAGTATTGTTCCTCGAGTCTTAGAGCTTATGACAGAAGAGGTACATAGCCAAGAGAGAAGGTTGAGTCATTCCAATCTCCAGAGTGACAAGAGACAGTAGAAATGAATATATATTCCTTCTAAACCCTTTGGTTTTTAAGATGATGCTAAAATTATGATTGAAGTTTACACAAACACCTTCAAGTAATCTTAATAGAGTTTCTCCGAGATCCTCCAAGATGGTGTGAATGGAGGGGCAGCTGTAGCTCAAAGTCATGTCTCTAAGGTTCATCTGCTCTTGGGCGTCTCTCTCCTCATTGTTGCTTTGACGTGTGTGTCATAGCCTTAGGGATGTTACCCTCTCCTTGATCTCTCCTTCAGGAATGTGGACAAAGACAGTCTCCTTAATTCCCAATTGTGTGATGGAGAACAGAATGTAATGTTTAATAAGACTTCATTGAAAGTTGATGGATCGCAGAAGAGAATCATAATGTAGAAAATAACATATAACTGGCTCTGGAAAGGTCAACGCTCTCCCTCCAGCAAGATCTTCCACCCAATCAATGGGGCAGTAGCCTTAACTTAGAGCCCCCGAATGGCAACCACATCAAGGGAGAGCAGCCCCAAATGTATGGAGTTGTCCAACACATATAGTAATCCACGTGTCTGTGCCTGAACAGTACATGGGAAAGGGTAGAGGAAGACAAGTAATTTCCTCAAGAGCTTCACGACTTTCCTCTGGGAGCTTCAGAAGTCCTTATAAAGGTCATTCCTCCCCTGGGGGAATTGAAAAAAGAGTTTGAGGACTCTGCCACCAGCTACAGTGTGAAAATGATTAGGATTCTGGTGACAAAGCAATAGTGAGCAGCATCATCTCAGCTCCCTGAGAGAGGCAAGTCAATGGACTGGAAAACCAAATTAGGCCACTGCTAGATTCTCATGAATCCATAATAGAACTTTATTCTTTGGTTTCTAGAGTCACAGAGATCTGTTTCAATAATTAGTAAGTTTGAAGAATGCCTGAGAAATAGTAGTAGCAAGTATTTTCCAAACAAAGGAAGCAAATTGCCTTAAATCCATGCAAAAGAATTTAACTAATTGAGCTTTTCATCATTTGTAACTTTGTGACATGAGAGAGTACGGCAGAAACTGCCAATTGGCCCCCAGTGTTCACTCTCCCCTTTGTCTTCTTAGTAATAGAGCTTCTTGAGTTTTGTTCTGGGCATATGGCTGCCTGGATTGAGACTACGTTTCCTAGCATCTCGTGGAGCAAGGCATGGCCACGATATTAGTTTCTGCCTAGTGGGATTGGAGTGGAAGTGATATCCACAACATGCGGTTGTCCCCTAAAAGTAACCTATTGATCCTTGCATCCTACCCTCTCTTCTGGAGGGGTGGAGCACAGACAGTGGTGGTCAGCTGGCCTTGTCTGTGCAGAGGCTGCATGACACACAGTCAGGGGCTCCTTACCTGGATTCGCTTCCCTTTAGGGATTCCCTTTGAATGGCAGAAATACATCTTGACTTTCTCTAATCGCTGTGTGCAATTTAGCATCTCCTTCATCCTTGGATGTAGGCAACAGAACCTGTGATTTTTACCACCAATAGAATTAAGAGAATTTCACATTGCAATTCAGTTTTTGCAAATATTCTGAAATGCTTACACTCATCATATACTCAAAATTACAGTTGCAAGGCCCACTGTGAGACCTTGTTATTTAATGTACTAGGAAAGAAGCACATAAAATGAAACACCTGAGACAACAAGGGAACTCAATTCCATTGAAATACAGTTATCGATATAATTGGCTTCCTTTGTAATCTTATGAGTTTAATTTTTTGCACTTAAAAACATTGCTCTGAAACAGGATCCGTTGCCTTTGTCAGACTGCTCAAGGGATTCATGGCATGCTCACAAGCATGCGCACACTTACACACACACAAACCCCCTGCCTGGGAGTCAGAGGAGAACTATGAGAAGGAGTCTGGCCATGGGGGCTTCATGGTCTATCTACTTTGAGGACTAATCAACGAGAGAGTAAAAAAACTATTTCAAGGGAGTTTCTTAGTCTATGCTCTCATAATTCATAAGTTGATCTCAGCTTAAGGAAGTCTGAGAAACGTTGTTTTTAGCTTTCAAATTTCTCCAACTAGAATGAGGTCTGTGAGAGTTTTGAGAAGCTGCAGAGTGGATCCTAGAGATTGCCTTGCTCTGCACCATTCATCTCCCATATAGCTGAAGAGCTTGGAAAGTTACAGACCACGTCTCCCACGACATCCTGCAGCTGGGGTGTTGGAGGTGAATTCCTCGCTACCAAATTATCACATTGGTGGGAGATTTGGAGGAAAGAAGTGAGGCAGAGGCCATTTTCTGCCCCATTTTAACTATGTGAAAGCAAGCAACGTGTGGAGATTAGATTGTATGTGCTTGTTTGTTGAGCAGCACCTGCTCTGTTTCCATTCCAGCATCCTGGGTGTCCAGAGCCTGCTGTGGTGGGGGCAGCAGAGCTCCTGGGGGGGCGCTCAGACATAGAAGTTCTTCTTTCCTGTGTCATTTCACCAGTGTTCTGGAAGTCTCTCCTGGATGCCCAGCTCAGAGCACACAGCCCTTCCAACAGTTTTGTAAGCACCCAATTTCCCAGATTAAGTCCTTGCTTAAAATCCTTAGAGTGTCTGCACAGCAAAGGCAACCATCAACAAAATGAAAAGATAGCCTAACAATTGGGAGAAGACATTTGCAAACCATATATCAGATAAGGGGTTAATACCCAAAATATACAAAGAATTCACATGTCTTCACAACAAAAACACCAACAACCCAATTAAAAAATCTGAACAATTAAAAGATCTGAACAGAGATTTCTCCAAAGAAGATATACGGATGACCAACAGGCACGTGAAAAGATGCTCAACATCATTAGCTATCATGGAAATGCAAATCAAACTACAATGACATACAACCTCACTCCAGTCAGAATGGCTATAATTAACAAGACAGGAAACAAGTGTTGGAAAGGATGTGGAGAGAAGGGAACCCTCGTACACTGCTGGTGGGAGTGCAAACTGGTGCAGCCACTGTGGAGAACAGCATGGAGTTTCCTCAGAAAATTAAGAATAGATCTGCCATATGATCCAGCTGTTCCACTGCCGGGTATTTATCCAAAGAACTTGAAAACACAAATGCGTAAAGATACATGCATCCCTATGTTCATCACAGCATTATTCACAATAGCCAAGACTTGGAAGCAACCCAGGTGCCCATCAAGGGAAGAACGGATAAAGAAGATGTAGTATAGATACACAGTGAAATACTACTCAGCCATAAGAAATGATGAAATCTGGCCATTTGTGACAACATGCATGGATCTTGAGGGTATCATACTAAGTGAAATAAGTCAGAGGGAGAAAGTCAAATACCGTATGATCTCACTCATAAGTAGAAGATAAAAACAACAAGAAACAAACACAAAGCAACAGAGATTGGACTGGTGGTTACCAGAGGGGGAGGGGGGAGGGAGGAGGGTGAAAGGGGTGATTAGGCACGTGTGTGTGGGGATAGATTGTAATTAGTCTTTGGGTGGTGAGCATGATGTAATCTACACAGAATTCGAAATATATTACGATGAACACCTGAAAGTTATGTAATGTTATAATCCAATGTTACTGCAAAAAAAAAAAAAAAAAAAAAAAAAATCCCTAGAGTGGGGTCCGGCCTGTGGCCAAGTAGTTAAGTTCAGGCGCTCAGCTTGGCAGGCCAGGGTTTCACCGGTTCGGATCCTGGGTGCAGACATGGCACCGCCCATCA
The DNA here is from genome assembly GCF_041296265.1 of Equus caballus. NCBI lineage: Eukaryota > Metazoa > Chordata > Mammalia > Perissodactyla > Equidae > Equus > Equus caballus. Next base: position 43,359,399 of record NC_091691.1, read on the forward strand.
GGCCATGCTAAGACGGTGTCCCACATAGGACCCACAACCGCAATATACAACTATGTACTGGGAGGCTTTGGGGAGGCGGAGGAGGAAGGGGTGGAGGAGGAGGAGGAGGAGAAGAGGAAGAAGAAGATTGGCAACAGATGTTAACTCAGGGCCAATCTTTAAAAAAATAAAAAATAGGGGCCAGCCCAGTGGCGCAGCGGTTAAGTGCGCATGTTCCGCTTCTGTGCGGCCTGGGGTTCCTCGGTTCGGATCCCGGGTGCGGACACGGCACCGCTTGGCAGGCCATGCTGTGGTAGACGTCCCACATATAAAGTGGAGGAAGATGGGCACGGATGTTAGCTCAGGGCCACGATTCCTCAGCAAAAAACAGGAGGACTGGCAGTAGTTAGCACAGGGCTAATCTTCCTCCGGGAAAAAAAAAGAAAAAGAAAGAAAGAAAAAATAAAATAAATAAAATCCCTAGAGTGGCTGGTGGGGGGTGGGGGAGTGGTGGGGGGTGGGGGAGTGGGGGGGGGGTGGGGGGTGGAGGAGAGGAGCCCTACCCTTAAAGAGAGTTTAGTACTTTTTCATGTAAGAAGAGCATTACTTTCATTATTTTTTTAAATCTGAGGTCCAGTTATAATCATATTCCTGACATTTTTGTTACGCTCCCTCATTTTTGAACGTGTTCACGTGAGCCATCCCATCCAATCTTCACGGTAGCCCCATGAGATGCACAGGGCAGATTTTATTTCACGGATGAGAAAACACGGGACCCACAGGTGAGTCACCCTCAAGTGACAGAAGGTGGACGACTTTTGACCAGACCTAGGCTTCTGGCTCCTTAGAGTGGGCTTCTCTAGCCGGTTCTGAGGATGGGCTGCCTGGAAGCTCTCTGATAGAAGCGATCCCCCAGCAAGGACAGGCCTTTGCTGAGGCACTGCACTCCGTGCTTTTGAAGATCTCACAATTCCTTATGAGCTGTTAGTAGCCTAGGTTTTTTAAAAAGCTCCCTAAAAAAGGTTAAACTCCGTGCAGCTCTCCCTTTGGAAACCTTGCGCTGTCAGCCCTCCCTCCGGATGAGTGCATCCTTATGGCACAGAGTAAGAGCAGGTACCGGGGAGGAACGGCTGACCTGACTCCAGCTTACTGGCAAGTACCCCTGGGGTCCCCTGTTTAATTTCTGTTGGCTTGTTTATCACTCAGGGAAATTGGCAAATGCTCTTTTCCTTGAAATATTTTTTCCATGAACTATGTTGACACCCCATCCGATCAACAATGTTGAGTCTGTGTCGTGTGTCCAAATTCCAGAAACTCTCATTTGGCTTGAGGCAACTCTGTGCAAAGACAGCTCTGAGGCCTCAGGCTCGCAAGGCTGGCGCCTTCTAGCTTCTGTTCCCCCCTGGAGCTCGGTCCTCCTGGCTTCTTCCAAGGAATATCTGGAGAGCATCGCAGGACGCTTTTAGGGGTTTGGAAGGAAGATCACCCAAGAAGGGCATGTCTGGCCTAGTGGGACATCAGGTGAGTTTTCTACAGGTTGTAGTGCCTGTCAGTCAAAACGTATTTATTAAGCACACACTGTGTGCAGAGGGCATGGGTGACATCACACTTTATCAGGGGAGACCCACAGGCACCATTACAATGCTACAGACGTTACCGACAGAACTGAACGTAGCACAAACCAAGGACAGCTGCAGTGAGAGGTGTGGCCAGGGAGAGAGGCGCCTGGGGGAGTCAGGGGGCCAGGGCCACTTGTCCCTGAGAGTCAGACTGTACTTCCTTGTCTGAAAGATGGAAAGGCTGGCCTGAGTAAGCTCCATGGTCATCTTCTAGCTCTAAGGCTCTATGATCCTAACATTCCCGTGGTAAAAGGCAGCAATAAGCCAGGACCCCCAGGCCCAGGCACCAAAGTTAAAAGTTAACTTTTTACTTTTTTTTCCCCAAATACAAGTTGTCACAGAGGCAGCTTGGACCGGGAAATGGAGAACACTGCAGAAAGCAGGTCCTCAGACCAAAGCCCCTCCAGGTTCATACCACATTCTAAAGGAGACTGGCTTTGCAGAGGACATTTCAGGGCTCCCTGAACACAGCCTGGTGGCCGAGTCCCATACTTTGGCTCCTTCTTCTCTCGTCCCAAACCCCACTTCTGCCTGAAATCTTTACTGGATGAGATTGTAGCCTCGCCCAAGAGGGCCGTCACTCATCTACAGGTTGGTGAAGGAGCTGATCAAACAGCTTATGTTGTGAGGGGGTTTCACAGAAAGGGAGGGAGCCCTGGTGAGAAGGACAAAGCTGGGAGTTGGCCCAGGAAGTCTGCAGCGGGGGTCTGCCCAGATCAGCCTGCTTCGAGTTCAGGGTGGGGCGGCTCGGCGGGTGCAAAAAGAACAAGCCCAGGGCTCTGTTCCCCCAGAAGACACATGTGGTTCCACTCAGATCACTTTTGGATAACAATGACGTTTTCTTTTGTTGTTTGTTTGTTTGTTTTTTAAGAACTCACATTTCCTGTGCCCAGCGTTTTCCAAACACCCCACGCACTGCCCTGTCCAGATGGAGAGGCCTTTGAAGGAGCCCCACTGCCCTTGCCTGCCCTCACTTCCCCACTTCCCACCCCCGGCAGAAGCTCTCGGCAGCCTAACAATGGGTTGTATTTTGGAGCATTTTCTGTTTTTCAGAGCTGAGAGCACTTGGGAATATTTCTTCTGGTGGGAGTGCAGTCACTTGAAGGACTTTTTGTTTTGAAAGGGAAAAATCAACCAAGGGAAAAAGAGCAAGTTATTCAGAGTGAAATTTAGGGGCTCAGAGACGCCAAATGAGATAAAAGGACCCTTTGGAAAGGGGGATGTGGAGAAAGAGAGAAGGGGTGGGGAGAAAGGAGGCCCAGGCTGGCAAACGCCATGTGTGTCCAAGGGGACAACCTCCTAACGACAGTTTCCGCTGTCCACTCCCTTCCTGAGCGCTCATCCCTGGGGGTTTTTGTAGCTATCTGAAGGGAGCTAAAGGCTCTCTTTGCTAAGAAGGGTCATCGTGGAGTTACCCTCAGCCAAAGAGGAGAACAGTAATAAACACACGGCCACGCACTGGAGAAGGAGCATCCTCTTCTCCTCCTGTGGTCCTGCTCACCCACAAGATGAGTGTTCTCTCATGCACAGCCTCGCTCTCTCTGTCTCACCTGGAACCTGCCTGCCTTCCCCCATCACCTCTGCTTCCAGGTGGTGAACAAACCTGGGGGGACCCGGCCCACTGCACTCAGTTGGGCTCCTGGGCAGTCTCTCCTCGACAAGGTGCTTTGCAGGCCACAGGTGTCCATGTGGCTGCTAGGCAGTGGTCGCTCTGCAGCCCTAACTCTCCCCTTGAGTGCACTTCCAAGGCTCAGCTTAAGAAAAAGCGGTTGGAAACTTTGCCTTGATCTCCATCTCAGCTTTGCTTACAATCATCTGATTTTTGGATCTGTATCTGATTCCTGCACCTACTTCTCATTCGGTTCAGAATCTGCAGAAAGACTGAAATTAATAATGGCTAAGATTTACAGAGCATTTACTATGAAGCAGGAGAGCAAAAGTTAGAGAATTTAGGCAACATGCACCAAGCCACTGGCTGGTCAGTGGTGGAACCCGCATGACCCCCAAGCCTGTGTTTTCAATCGCTCCAGGGACCAGAGTCGGTGAAGGTGACGGCAGGAAGCCAGAGAGAGATGCACAGAGAGTCGGAGGGAAGCATGTAGGAGCCTTCCAGACAGGTGCAGACAGAGTCCTGTTCCACACACCAGAGCTGACTGAGGTGGGCGCTCACTGCTACGAGAAGCAGAGGCTGGTTTGACCACACAGCCTGGTTTCTGAGAAATCCCTCATTTCAAATATTCTTTCTCACCACCAGATACTCCAATGTGGCTCTAAAAATAGAGTTGACGTGAGAGTAGAGATTTTGGAAGGTTGAATCATCCGCCCTAACTTTTAAAACATCGTTGTTCAAGGATAGAAATTTATAAACACAACTTCGGAAAATGAACTTGCCCTCTCTCACTTCTCTTTCAGCGTGTAGGGTAAGTGGAGCTCAGGGAGATGGAGCTAAAAGAGAAAAAATAATTTCAAAAACTAAAAAAAAGTTCCTAGAGCATTTCAAATGCTGTGTCGTTTATGTCTCCAGCTCCTACGGAGTGAGAAGCAAGACGAGCAGCTGCTCTCCCGGCCGCTCGGAGTCCCTGTTGGTGGAGCACCTGCCTGCAGCCTGGACCACAGGGAGCCTTGGGGACTCCAGAGCCTGGGGGAGGGGCACCTCCTTCCCTTGGTAGATGAGGGTGTTTCTGACCACACTGACCAGGGAGCTGGGACTTTGCAAAACTCCGCCTGGAAAGTTCTTATAGTCTGGGGAGTGCAGCTCCTCCATTTGGAACCCGGCAGTCTGAAATGCTTGAGACAGCTCTGCTGTCCCAGGTGAAACTCTTCCCAGGCAGCGCCACGGCGTCTTCATTTGCAGAAGGGAAATTAACCCCTGGCCCTACAGATAGCTTCCAATATCTCTAGTGCCTAACTTCTGGGAGCTCTTGTCTTGCTGAACTGGAGGAAATATTTTGGGTGATGTGCAGTGAAAGTGGATTTGGAAAGGAAATGGAGCCAGTTGGTTTGAGTTTCAGGCCAAGATTGCAGTCGGTCTTCTGGCTCCACCTCTTCAAGTGACTTGCTCAGGAGAGCGGCACCGGTTTCCTCCCGGCAGTAAGCTCTCCAGGGGGAGTGCGCCTGACCGCGTGGGGCTGACTCAGTCTCCTCGAGTGACTTGATGGCCTCTTGAACAGGCGGAGTCCTTACAATTCCCTGGGTCCTTTTGGGCAGAACCCTGTGACTCCACACATCTCTCATCACTCGACAGCCCTCCACTTCCCAAAAGGCTCCTTAGCTCTTCTTCCAACCTTGCCACGGCCGACAGCTGTTTGGATCATTTCCCCTCTATTCTTCCTCTCATCATTGCAGCCAATTCTAAAATCTGGGCAGAATGGGGAAGAAGGAGGAGGGCCCAGAAGATATGGAATTTCAGCTTCTTCCTATTCATTCTTCTACAATCTGTGGCTCCCGACACCGACTCCCACCAGATAGCTCTCCGGCTCTTAGAGAACCTCTGCGGATTTTCCCACCCTCGCAGCCAGGCGGTCCAAGTCCCACTTTAAGAAATGCTGGAGTGGCTAGCGGTTTCCTACCAGGTCTACAAAATAAGCAGGCTACACGCAAAATCTCTCCCCACAGAAAAGCCGTATGACAGCCTCTCTGGAAAAATTCTTTGAGGACTATGTCATTTACTAGGAAGTCCATTCTGGATAACACCATAAAAAGGCTTACCTTAGCTCATATGCCAAATCCTTAATCAAATAACAATGTATAGCTGGAGCCTGCCAAGACGCGCTGGATAAGAGCCACCATGATTTCTCCCTACAGGGTTAGAAGCAGATGGAATCTAATGTATTCCACGTGGTATGAATGAATAAGGGAGTGAAGAAAGTTCCTCAGTGAATCTGCCACACGTACCTTAGATGATAAAAAGACTGTTTCTTCCTATTAATATTTTATTGTCAAAGGGTCATTGCCAATTGGCTGGGCTTGCTGCCTGAGCGAACAAATGCTGTCATCCTGACCTCAAATGCTGCTTCTTTTAAGAAAGCCCATGCACATACTCTCTCAGCCAATCACAGACAAGGCACATACTCTCTCAGCCAATCACAGACAAGGCACATACTCTCTCAGCCAATCACAGACAAGGCACATACTCTTTCAGCCGATCACAGACTAGGCACATACTCTCTCAGCCAATCACAGACTAGTCATCAATGGTGTGAAGCAGGCAATGTCTATAGCCAGGTAAAGTCAGGCAAAATGTCCATGATCATCAGAGAAAAGAAAAAATAAAGAAAAATTGTATTTTCCATGAAAATATTATCTCAAACTCAAGATGTTGATAAAACCTGATTGAACTAAGTTTCTAATTAGACTTTTCAGATTTTCTAAATGGAAAAGGCAAATGTTGCATAAATCTTCTGTTATTTGATTTCTTTTTAATAACTATTTATGAGAAAGTGGTCTGAAAGGTTTAGCTTTTGCTTGCGTAGTATAACTTTCTCAATGTGACTCCTTGGAATGTTGGTCGGGGAGCACCACTGACCATCCGGAAGGCCACCTGATCTGGATTCTGGACTCCTGAAGCCTCGTCTCCAAGGCTCTCAAAGATTCTGAGGTTTCTAGTGCTCTGATAAAGACCAGCATCCATCCATCTCAGCATCCAGTTATTTTCATAACCATCAAGAGAGGGCGTGGAGGGATGCCTTTGAATTTGTCTGAGAAAAATGTGTTTCACAGGAAGTTAAAAGCAATTCTGCTACTGACAGGAAACAGAGCACGACATGCTTGAGAAAGAGATGGACTTCAAGGGGTTAGGACAAAGATTCCCCAGCCCAGCAGCGCTGCTCAGCATGCGATTCACATGTGGAACATTAAGACAAAAGCAGGCATGAAGCTGAAAAAGGCTCATGACATGTAAGCTGCTGGAGCACCCCGGAAGAGCATGGCAGAGAGTGACCAACGTGGTTTCCCATGGGACTGCCATATGATCATGAAGAAGGCATGTGGCAGAGGAGTCGAATGGAAGTTGTGCTCTCATCTTCAGCCACTGCTTCAGAGGTGGAGGACACTCAATGATCAGGAATTTTGCAGCTAGGGAAAGGGGAAATTTTCAGCTTAATATACCAACTTCTTTGTCAATGCTGATGCATATTGTTTCATGTTAATTAAATAATATCCAGTGCCAAAAAGTTTTATATAAGAAATGGCTCACACAGAAACAAATACTATCTGATTCAAGTTAGTATTTAGTATGAGTAAAGTATGTAACACAGAAGGTAGCCTTTCGTGTCTATAAGAGTTGGCATGAAGGTCATTCGTTCTCTCAGCAAATATTTACTCATAGGCAGGGAAAGTTTTCCTGTGCTGCATGGGGTACCTCCTGCCACCTCACCAAGGCTGATGTCGTGTGGAGAATGGCCAGTGGTTTCAGTGTCCAGCTAGAGCATGGAAAGAAACATCAATTCATGCTAGACCAAAGAAGTCGCCCCCAAGTTCACTGTCGTTAATGGTTCTCTAGACAAGTTGTGATGATGCTAGTCGCTGTGACCTTCCAGCCTGAGACACCAGTGGCTCAATGGAATGAAGTTTGCTTGTCTCTCATGTAAAACTGCTGAACAGGTTCTCCTGGTCAGTGAATAGCTCTTCTCTAAGCAATGATTCAAACCCCGGCTCTTTTCCTCTTATGGCACCACCATTTTCAACTACTGGCTTCCAAGGTCTCCATGTTCATCTGTATCGAGATGGAAGGGGAAAGAGCAGGAAGGAAGATGTGCAGGAAGTCTTAAATGGCTTCACACGTCACTTCCTCCTACTTCCCACTGGTCTGAACTCAGTCAGTGCAACCTGCCAAGGCACCAGAGATGCTGGGACAGTCTAGCTGTGCGCCAAGAAGGAAGAAGAATACAGAAGGCTCTGCCACAAAACACATTTCTTGAAAGCCTACAGTGTGCCAAGCAGTGTGCTAAGTGGAGTAGGATATCCACATTTTACAGAGAGCTTTGGTCACTTGTCAGGTTGACAACTAACGAGTGGTAGAACTGAGAGTGGAGCAGGCAGTGTGATCTCAGAGCGCACACTCTTCACCACCACGCAGTCTGCTACACTCTGCACTCCAACCACATGCCCCCACATCAAAGATTGGTGGGGAGCTGCTCTTAGCACAGGACACTACCTCTCTCCACTTAAGGGCTGAAGGTGCGCACACAGCCTTTACAATCAGGATTTGGTCGATGACGTGGGTACCGGTGTCTCAGGTGAGCTGAGCTTCTTCTCAAACTGTAGAGATGTGCTAAGTGAGACGTAATTTAGGAAGAACTACAAAGGGAAAGAAAAATTGCTCCTTAAAGACCTCCAGTGAAGGCAACATCACAGCCTTCTTTGATGATATCTTTGTCTATGACCAGATTAGGAATTTCCTCTTTTGATCTCATGCCTCGTGTAGTGGCATAAATTTTAGTTCCCTCTTCACTAAAGATTGAGAACAGCTGCTGCCTTTCTAACTTATTAGACATGATATAAGATTCACTTTTATTAAATTTCTCCTTGTTTTCCATCTCCAGGCTAAAACTATTTCAGTTCCTTGCTTCATGTCTCCTTAAAAGGGTCTCTAGTCTAGAGCTAACAACGTTTTGAGGGCCGTCTTAGAGTCCGTCTTCGGTTTGCTGGGGGACCTAGGAGTGAACCCAGAGTGGTGACCTAGGGCAGGAGGGTTGGCTTCCAGAGCAGCCTCTGCCTCTGATGGTGGGTCCTTGGGCAAGTGACCGAATCTTTCTGAACGTCAGCGTCCTTATCTAAAAGAGAAATGAGTAGGATGATTTATTTCTAAATTTCTTCAACTCTTAAGCATCTTATGAATGCTAATAATTCTATTCCAATTTTTTAAACTCTTGACTTAGAGCTCACCAACCCAAAAAAGAAGAAAATCTTTGTTAGCAAAGATCTGAAGGGGAATTGATTTTGTGCTTTCTGGGTACCAGAATCGTGACGCTAATCATCAAGTAAGACTAGTCCAGTGTAGATGTCTATATCTGGTCACCCTGTGTGTGTGTGGTTGTGTGTAACTCAGGATTTTTTTTTTTTGTTTGATTTTTGGAAGGGGCAATATAGTCATGTGATCCAAAAGTCAAGGATAAAAAAGTATAGATCGAGAAGTCTGCCTCCACTCCTCTTCCCTCCCACCCTGCTCTCTGCCACCTCATTACTTCCTCCCTCTAAGTAACCTCTTTTATTCGCTTCTTGTATATTATGCCAGTGTTTCTTTATGTAAATGTGAGCAAATATGTTCTTGCCCTCCCCCAATTCTTAGTATATTGTCTGCACCTTTCCTTTTGAAAATTTATTTTTACTTTTTTTGTTGAGATATAATTGACATATAACATTACATTAGCTTTAGGGATACAACATAATGATTCAATATTTGCATATGTTGTGAAATGATTTTTAGAAGTTCTACTCAACATCCCTCAGTACAAACAGTTACAAATTTTTCCTGTAATGAGAACTTTTAAGATCTACTCTCTTAGCAACTTTTAATTATCCAATAGAGTATTGTTAGCCATAGTCCCCATCCCTACGACTTTATTTGATAACTGGAAGTTTGTACCTTTTGACCTCCTTCACCCATTTCACCCACTGCCCACCCTCCCACACCGTCCCTTTTTCACTTAAGTCTCTGAGATCTTTCCACATCTCTCTTTAGACTGTGTTCTCATTGATTTTCACAGCTGCGTAGTATTCCCCTGTGTAGCGGTATCACAGTTTATTTGCCTCGGCTCCTGTAGATGGGTACCTGGGTTGTTTCCAGTCTTCTGTTATTATAAACAACGCTGCAATGAGTCACTTGGTAAATGTGTCAGTTTGTATGTATGCAATTTTCCTCTTGTGGGATAAACTCCCAGAAGTAGAATTGCCAGGTCAGAGAGTAAATGCACTTGGAGTTTTACTGGATATTGCCAACCACCCTCCGTGGGCTTGTATAGTTCTTACCACCCTTGGTATGTGAGAGCCTCATTTTTCCACAACTCCCCACAGGATGCGTTGTCAAATCTTTGGACTCTCATCAATCTGATAAGTGAGGAATGGTAACTCGGGATAGTTTGTATTTGATTTTCTCTTATTAAGAATGAGGAACTCAGGGCCCTTTGAAGGCAGCAGAAGGATTTGTTAAAATGACGGAGTCACACCACGGTGGGAACTGTATTTGATTTACTACTTATGCTCTAAACCAGAAGTTCTCAACCTGCTGCACGTTGGAGTCACCTGGGGAACTTTCCACAAATGCGGGGGCCTGGGTCCCCCCCAAGACCAATGAAAGCAGAGCCCCTGGGGCTGCGGCCTCAGCTTGTCCCTCAGATTGAAGTTCTCTGGGTCGTGGGACTGTTAGTCTTTTTTCAGCGGAGTCCTCTCTGCGGCATCTGCGACCAGCTTCTGTCTTCTCCTTTTCCTTAGCCATCGAGGGATGTTCAGTCTTTTCTTAGCAAGCCCTGCCTCCTGCATGGGCACAAACCTGCAGAGTCTCCATTGTGTGGCGTGGAGCATCGTGAACATTGGAGCATCGACCCTTCAGCCCTCCGTGCCCAGAGCCTGCGGATTTCTCCAGCCCCTGGAGCAAGCAAGATTCTCAGGCTGGTTCACCTTCACTGTTATCCTTTTGCCCTCCTAGAACATTTCCAGCTTTGCTAGTGTAGAACTGCTCTGATTTTCAGAGACTAGAGTGTATTGCTAACGCAAATAATCTATATTGATGGCATCTGTATATTGATATAAATAAACAGATATTTATATACATGATAGAAATAAAATGGTGAAACTCTCCTGCACCAATTTTAAAACCGTCTCCTGTAACTGAGAAGTGTAGCTTAGGAATTTAGCAAAGTGATGAAACTTTGGCTACATCTCTGATACGTCTTTCAAAAACTATGGTGGATGGAGGAGCTAAGATTCTGTTCTTTGAATGCCAAGGAAATAATTTCAAGATTTGATCCAAGTGGTATACAGGATGTAAGTGGCAAAATGTTTCTGCCCTCCTCCGTCATGCCCTATAGAAAAAGTTGTTCACTTCTTTCTCCTCCAAGCGGGGGAGGCGAGTTGGCCTCAGCAAGGGCGGTTCTTGATGGGGAATGGGAGACAAAGAGGGAGTGCTGGGTTTTCCAGGGCAGGAGGGACCTGTCCGAGGGTCGGAGGTAACTCCCTCCTGCAGATTGGGGCTACCCAGGGGCTCGCACGGGTCCCCTAAGTCGGCAGCAGAATTGACTGCAGGTGGAAGACTAGTGACTTTGACAGCAACACCCCCTTCCTGCTCTCCAGTTCCCGAGGGCCCTTCGCAGCAGCAGGGGCCTGACACAGCTGCTCAGGTAAAGAGTGCTCTTTAGGGCAAGGACCAGCGGTAACCTGCTTGCTTGGAAATGCCCTCTGAAGGGGATCCCAGTCAAGTGAGCCAGGAGTCGCGGCATCTATCACGCGAACTTGGGGAGAGGAAAGGAGGACTATATTTGCAGAGAACTGATGATTTTCCACTCCTTTTCTAATGTATTAACGATACCAACGTTTTGTTTCTGACCACTTGGAAAGGGGGCATTAAGAGCTTGAAAATGAACAAAACTCTTAATCACTTGTCTTCAAGGTCACAAGTGTCATCCCTGCAAGAATAGTGACAACGTCATTCCCATGAAGAGAACGGTTCCCTCCGTCTCCACTTCCTCTCACCAAGACGGAATTGTCCTCTCTTTCAGGAATGACACGAGGCAAGTCAAATAACTGTATGGCAAGACCTAGAAAGCCAGAGGGCAGGAACCTTTGCTGCCCTCTAATTGTACCATGATGCTGTGGGGGCCTCTGGGAACCGCCTTCCCCAAAGTGGAGCCCGGCCTGGCCTTCTCTGCAGGGCTGGTCTCCTTTTGGCCAAAGACACCCATGAATGAAGACCATAAATTTCAGTTGGCTGTGCTGTAAATTCAGACTTTTCTTTAAGAACAGGAAATATGTGAAGTTGTATCTGGGAGTCATACCAAAAAATGGGGAATTTATGAAATCAGCATTTTTGAAGCAATGGGGCACAGTTTACTTTCCATCATGAAAATCTCCAAAAAGATGTTGTCAAAGAAATCTCCAACGTATCTCTGTGGCCCAGAGATAGACTTTCATTATTGTGAGGTTTCTGGGGGCGGAAAATGCCCGACAGTTCAGCATTGCAAATTCAAAATAGTTATTTTAGCTGGACTTTAAATGCTTTACCTGGTTGTTTGGGCACCCACAATGCCCAAACTAAACACTTGTCTGGCTTTCTTTTGGTAGCATCTAGAGAAATTGCGGTTTTTCTCTTTTTGGCCTCTTCTTGACCTCCCTTTTTCCCCGAGTGCTACTTATCTGCCGGCAAACCTTTCATTCTGAGTAATTACTTAGGAGCACCAGACGCTGCTCTTTCCCACGGCGTGTCTCCCCTTCCCTGTGATTATGAGACAAAAAGGCAAGCAGCTTTTCTCAGAAAAGAACTGGAAAATTAGAATCCACAGCAGCGTGCCGCAGGGTGCCCGGTGGCCACAGCCTCAGAAGGTGCCGCCGCCGGCGTCCTCCCTCAAGGCTCCCTTTGCGAGGTCCCCGAGGGGAAGCCCGCCAATGCGACCTACTGCATTTCATTCCAAACTCATGAAGGTTCTCCTTATATTTTCAACCTGAAACTGCAGCATTCAAAACGAATCTTTTCAGTATGAAAATGAAAAGATAGGAAAGCCTCAGTCAACAGGAACATTAAAGGAACAGGATCCCAAACCGCGCCGTCTGCCCCCTCCCTCGGGGGCGAGGCCTGGGCCCTAGAGGCCAGTGATCCTCAGAATTGCCCCTGGCTCTCCGGGAGCCGGGTCTACACCTCCGTCTGCACCTTTCTGGAGGGTCTTGCCTTTTGTCAGCAGTCCTGACGGGAAAGGCGGGGGTTTAGAAACCTCTGAGGAAGCTGGCCTATGCTGATGCCTTTCAAGTTCACCTGGTCTCGGAGGGGAGAGCGCGGCAAGCACTGCATTTCGAGCATGACCTGGAGATTCACCTGTGCCATGCCAGAGAAGTTTGTCCAGCGTTTGAATTAAGTAGAATTCACAGAACCAGCACACCAATAGGGTTTTAAATAAAGTGTCTTTCTAGAGAGAGTTGACCATCCACGTGGGGAGCTGAGTCCTGAGCTTGCTCAGGGAGGAGCCAGCCCAGCGATGTCCTTGCCCAATCTTGTGCAGAGGCGAGGCCAGCTTTTGCTGCAGCACACTGAGTTGGAGAGAATTGAATAGTGGCCACACAGGTGTTATTCGGTCCAGAATGATCATGGTCCTGTTATGAGCATCTTAAATGTGCTCCAACCCTCATTTACCTTTAGTCATTACGAACCCCCTTCCCTGAGGGATCCGTTAGTGGGAAAGAGAGACTGAATTCAGATACGAGAACTGCGGGAGGTAACTGAGGGCCTGGCCTACCTGGCCCAGGTGCAGGCCTCTGGGGAACTCTGAGGATGTAAGTCTGCACGGGAAGGGTGGGCGCCATGGACGCTGGAGGCTGGAGTGGCCCGTGGACCCAGCAAAAGCAGGGCAGAGAGGCCAGCACCAGGAGGGTCCCACAGGGGACGCACAGTTTGCTATCAACAGAGGGTGAGGACACAAGGGCCCTCAATGACATTTTGGTTGGGGATCCAGAATTTGGATTTATTTTATATCATCACCATGAAAGGAGCAGAAGTTTTAATTTATGGAGTAAAATTCATCAGCACATGGAAACTAAAGACACAGCGAAGCCTGAGTAAACTCTCCTTGTGGAGGTTCTGCGGCGTAGTTCAACTTCTTGCTTGGGCTTTGAGCCCAGTAACTGTTGTTTTATTCTTGCCACTGACTGATGGTGAGAGCTGAGCCCCGAGTCCTCGTTCGCTATCTTCAGGATGGGAAAATTAGCCACAACTCACTAGGCAGCTGTGGGTGCTAACTGCGAAACTATCACTTAGTAGTTTCTTTGTAAATGCTACTTCTCTTCTGCCTCTTCTTTCAATGGATGGAACACTTTTAAATTCAGTTTTCTGCTTAACTAGATCAAATCTCCTCTGGTTCAGTCATTGTTAAAAAAATCTTTCTAGGGGCTGGCCCCGTGGCCGAATGGTTAAGTTCGCGCGCTCTGCTGCAGGTGGCCCAGTGTTTCGTTGGTTCGAGTCCTGGGCGCGGACATGGTACTGCTCGTCAAACCACGCTGAGGCAGCGTCCCACACGTCACAACTAGAAGGACCCACAACGAAGAATATACAACTATGTACCGGGGGGCTTTGGGGAGAAAAAGGAAAAAAATAAAATCTTTCTGGAAAGTATCAGTTTATTGCTTCTGGTTTTCACTAATTCACTCGAGGACTCAGCATCTTTCATTCCTCTGTTATGAATATTCATTCTTATCGGACGCACTGTGAGTGTGGGAGACATTGGAAATTGGGGTGGATATGAACTGTAAGGTACTGCAGATATTTTAAAATTCTGTTGCCAGCTTTTGTTCTCATTTATTTGTTTTCAAGAAAAGTGAGTGCATAAATAACAACATAATTATTTAAGAGTTTTTATTAGTTGTGTGTAAGTTAATTGAGGTTTTGTCATATATAACCATCTCATTGTCTGCCTACCTGACTGTCTGTCTAATATTTTTATGCATCTGTCCTGCAACTAAATCTATCAACTGGCATGAGGCTATGCTTTGGGTACAACTTGATTATGTCCGCGTGTCTGCAAGTTATTTCATGACATTTGCAAACTTGATTTTTACATTATTTCCAAAATGGAAAGATTTAAAACCCACAGAGAAACAAAGAGCGAATGTTTTCCCGACCTCAGATCTGGAAGTGGTCACTGACGGTCACAGGACGGTTCCTCGGTCTATTTCATCACTCCAACCAGGAGCACAGGTGGGGTGAAAGTGCTGCCTTTGGGGGTTCCTGTAAGGAGAGGGAGCCCAGAGGGAAGCCCCGTTGGCAGCTGCAGTGGACAAAAGTGGGCTACCATTATCTATCAGATGCAACTGGCGACTCAGTTCTGGGCGAGCCTGGAGGCTCTGAGTAGCCCACCAGAACACAGTGTGTGTGAAGAGTGAGCCAATGGTATGCATTCTTCTCATGCTAAGGATTGTCACACTACAGGTCATGAACCATTGGTGGGTAATAAAAACATTGAGTGTGGTGACTAGCATTCACAGAAATGACTAATTAGAATAGAAAATAACCAAGTGGCTCTCATGCGGTGAGGCTAAGAACTATTTATGAAATCTGTATTTTAGTTGTGTGTATGGGTGTGTCCTGGGGTCGTGACAGAAGATGTAGTTCTTACTGTAGGTCAAGGTCAAACAAGACTGAAATGGCACCATATTGGCAAGGGGTTCCCTAGTGGAGGTGTTTGGGCTGGTCCTTATCACATGTCAATCGTGAGTGCCAGATTTGAAAAATAACAGACAAATGATCTGCCAATCTTGTGCAAGGTTCCTCCATATCCTCCTTGAGCACAAAGCGGGGAAAGATTGTGACAGTGAGAACTCTACTGTCGGTGAGAATAGAAGAGGTTAACAAGTCAGAGTGGAGGACTCGTGCTAGTGCCCCAGTGCTCTCCCTATGGGGAAAAGCCTTCCTTTGTGGGGAGGGGAGCAGAAAGCATCTTTTGCTTTCTTAAGGCAAGTATTATTATCCATCATCTTGATCAGTCATCTGCTTTCCAAGATCTCCTTGAACGCTTGCTCCAAATGCAGGAACGACCAAACTTTCTTCGAATTGTTTTTAAACCTACACCTTTTTATTTAATGCTGGTATTTCCAACAAACTCCTGGAGTCATTTCAGCCTCAATTTCAAGCATCAATATACACAATCCTTCACCCCGGACTCAGACGAGCTAATCCTCACAGCATGAAAATAGTTTAGTCTGGGGAGGCCTGGATGGGAGGCAAGAGGCGGCTGTGGCCCCACCTCCACACCCCGCCCTGTCCTCTGACAGCCATGGCCCCTCTTCAGACCTCTGTCCTGAGCCACAAACTGAGGGGCAGGTCTACCCTGGACCATCTAAAGCCCCTCTCAGTTGCAACCCTTCCTGTCTCTAGTCAGGTCAGTTCTTCTCTTTATGTTTAGGACAGCAGGCCCTGTCTGCTTCCTTTCTCTCACACATTTTCTACTTGAATGTGGCTTAAAACAGACTGACTCCTGTCTCAGCGGCAAGATCAGTTTCTAGGGGTTGGCAGCAATACACATCTAACGGCACACATTGAGGCCATATGTACTGCTTTGGGGGTTGAAGAAATGCCACGACTGATTCATCTGGGTGATTTGGAATGGGGAAGGTTGTCTGTGTTTACAAATTATTTAGTATTGATAAAATATCTTTTCTCCTGGAAACGTAAACCATTTTTTCAATCAACTCTCCCATTGCCTCTAAACTCACTTAATCCCATTCAGTGTAGACAAGCCCCAAGGCTCTTGACTCCAAGGCAGAAAGAGATAAGAACCTAATGAATACCATAGAGTGTTAAGCCAGTGATGCCCATATCCACGTTTGTCTCTGACACAGTGCTGGGAGACGTCTGATGAGGGACTGTCATAGTTTTCCTATATGACAGTGTTCTCAAAGGACTAGCAATGCCTACAGAATATTCCCAACTTTCCCTTAAGACCCTATTAGTGAGGTTTATTATGCACGAATTTCTCTGAACTCATTTTGGTTCTATTTATAATTTCCCCTGACATCATCAGCATAACTGGCTCCATATGTTCACAACCTAGTGTACTAAATAGTATTTCCTTCTATTTGTCACCAAGATGGACCTCCCTCAAACTCTACAGGTCTCTGTCCTTCAGCTTAGTGCTTCGAGATTTTGTGACAGAGCCGAGCTCTTCCCCGTCATCTTCATTCCCGTCTCACAGCCCCTGCTTTCCAGGCGGAGGAATCCAACCCTGCGTGGAAGCACTTCCTCCACAGACCAGATCTTTTGCTTGCTTGTCCCTCTCTGGACTTTCTGTTAAATGTCCTTCTGGGTGCTTTAGGCAGAATTATCCACAACATTCTAGAGACAAACCATAGTTTTGTTGAGATTCATTCTTTCAGAAGAATAACTTCCTGTGCTTTTTGAACTGGGTTTCTTTAACATAACGACCCACAGTAATGGCTGAGTTATCAATAAAAACTCATGCGAATTATACACAGACCAAAATAGACCTCACACCGCCAGTGAGGGCCCTTAGTCTCTCCAAATTAGCAAGATAGCTCATTGAGGCCTTACTGTAAATCTACTCTGCGAGATCTCCCTACTTATTCTTTTATTCTAATTAGAGAAACTATATATATATACACGCACACTCAAGAAAAAGTAGTGCAGAAAATGATAATAAATGTCCACGTAGCGAGATAATTGTATGAGAATTAAAACCAGACTGTAATTTTATGAAATTCATAATAATCTGAAGAACGTCTGAGAGGAAAACGGCACCAGCTTCACGAGGAGGCAGGGTTTTCCCTAGGTCTTAAAAGATAGGGCAGAATACAGACCAACAGTAAGGAAGACTGAAAGAAAAGCTGGGAGGTGCCCTTTAATCTTCACTGCAACCACCGGAGGCCCGAACGATCATCTCCACAGGGGAAGACGGGAAAACGGACGTGGAGAGGTCGAGGGTCTGCCGGGGCCTGGGCTCCTGCATCCTCCTGGCCGGCAGCGTGGGAGCCTGTCCTCCAAGGCACGCAGGATTCAGCGCGAGCCCTTTGCTCTCACCTGCCTTGCACCGTGCTGCCTGCATTTTCCGTCATCTTCCCGCTTCTGACATCCTCACCTGCTTTCCCTCTAGGGTCTTGCTGCCCCTGTGCCCCGAGGCGTGGTTCTGCGCCCCAGTGGGCACCCTCTGCGCTCCTCCCGTCACAGTGCGGGCTCCGCGTGTGGCTGCCCAGGCCCCACTCGTCCCAGTCCTGCTCGGGGTACCCAGACTTCGGCTCCAGGAATGGAGCTCAGACCTACTGGATTTTAAAGTCTGAGCCTTGCTCCTCAATCCACATCACTTCCGAGGCAGAAAGGACAGGGTGTTCCGGGCGGCGGAGGAATGCATGGTGTGTGGCCCGTGCCTGGGCATCCGGCACTGACCTTTAGGAACGTGTTTGTTGTTCCTCATTCTCTTCCACAGGCGGGACCACGTAACAGATAAAAGTTGCCCAAGAGGAGTTGAAGTGGAAAAAACGCTCGATTTCTTTATTTTTCTAAATCAGATAAAATCTGACTTAATTTCCTACTCAGCAAGCTTGGGGAAAAATTCAGCATCAGTCCTTTTCAGTGCTTTCTCTCCCCCTCTCTCCCTGTCCCCTGCTCCCACTCCACCTTCGGGTGGTACAAGAAACTGGAGAGGACTCACCCTTCGGCCCCTGCTCTGTTAATCCACGTGGGGTGGGCAGTCCCAGCCAGCCTCTGTGGGACAGACTAGACACTACTCCCACTTTCTCCTCCACGCAAGTACATCCCAGCTTGTGTAACAGTGAGGTTGGGGTTAAAGGACTGGTTCCAGCCCATGGCATGTGGCAGAAGAGATGTGGGTCACCTCCCAGAGTGGCCACAGAGCCCCCATGGGATCCCCTATACCGGCTCTGTGCAACAGAACTTTTTGCCATGATGGAAACATCCCGTATCTACACCGTCCATTATGGTGGCCACTAGCCTTGTGGGACTGCGGACCTGGATTTTAAATTTTCTTTGATTTTAATTGATTTAAACTTAAACAGCCACATGCGGCTAGTGGCTCCCATACCGGGCAGTACAGATCCATCCTCTCTTTCCCCTTCTGCAGTGATCTTGGAAGTCGTGTGTTCTAGAAGGCATAGCTACAAGATAGAAGCAGCCTGAGTCCTTCGGTCACCACGTGGGGGCTAACTGCCCAAGAAAGCCGATAACCTGCAGCAACGGGACTCACATTGTATGTTGCGCGAGGCCTTGGAGTTTCAGGGTGTACTTGTTAGTGTGGCATAATCTGGCCCATCCAGCTGTGCCAGCTCCCGAGGCCTCGCTGGTCCCACACTCCATCCCATCCACGTGGGCTCCAGCCTAGCTCTCCAGCCAGCTCTGATCCCTGCTCTCAGGAGCCACGTCTGTACCGTGCCCCGTTCCGTTCCTCCCCCTTCGCTATCAGCCCCTCCTCTCTTCAGCCCTTGAACTTCCCGGACTTTACCCACATCTACTCTGGGACAACCTGGGTTCGTTACTTATCCTCAGTGGGCCTGGCCCTTGGGGACACAGAATCTATTTTGGTTTTTCGCTCTGAGCCCTGCCCAGCAACTCCTCTTTTTACAGCTCCATTCTTCCCTAATGGGTCTGCCAGAGTCAAAAACAAAGCACGGCATTTCTCAATAAGTGCTGTACTGCCTTAAATTACTAATAAACTATCTAACTTTAACTACAGTTGCAGAGCTCTGGGAGTGGAGATAAGGGAAGAAATCATTTCCCTTTATTCCTGCCAAGTTGGCACTTTTGTGCAAGCCTGAGACCTTGGCATGTGAAGTTCCACAGAAACAATTTATTTAAAAGTGTGACCTGGCTGGGGCGGGCCGCGGCGAACTCAGCTGTCGCCTCACACCCACCTGAGTCCAAAATCAGCATTCCAGAAAACAAGTCCATCCATAGCGCCTGAGGAAGAAACGTGGGTTTCACGGAAAGCCTTAGTGACGTTTCCTGGAGAGAGGGGGGAGAAAAATCTCAGCTCGTACCTCAGAGCTGATTAGATTTCCCACCAAGAGTTTCTTCTATTCCCCTTCAACTTTCTCCCTCTCACCAGCCATGATTTCTCTTACTCGCCCCTTCAACCTGCCTCTAAAAACTCCCTCCGAGCGACCTGAATGACTTTGCTTTCTCCCTCCACTTGAATCCCTTGCTCAGCAAACAAAATCTCCCATAGTTAGTCAAACATGGATGTCTCTTCGCACACGGTCCTGGTGGAGGGGCTCACCCCCGACCCTCCACCCACCCGAAGCAGCGTAACAAGGACAGAGAATGTGACGCCTCTTTGGATAAAGAGGGATGCAACGGTTGGGAGCCGCAGCCTAATCATCTGCCTCTTTCTTTTTTTCAGACGTCTCATGTCATCAGTAGACACAAGGGAACACCTTTCCCTGGGGGCAACCCTGCCTGAAGTCGTCTGAGCCCTAAGATCTTCTCCTTTGATGGTGCCTGACTTTCTTGACCCGCACTGTTTGTCCTCCCGCAGCCATAACACAGCGCCCGCCATCCCCGCCCCGTGGCCCTCCGCTTTGACGGCAGCTGGGTGGAAGGAAGCTTGCTTTCCCAATGTCACCGTTTCCGCTCCAATGCTCATTGTTCCTGGAGGAGTTGTCACATCAGGGGTTCAAAGCAATAATCTTCTTCTGCTCTCATTTTGGAGTCCCGTGTGTTTTCCCCATCCGCCTCTATTATCCTGAGCGCCTTATTTTTCCTCTTGATCCAAACCAAACACTGTTTATCAGTCATAGGAAGGGCTTTGCAGGGTTCCTGCCCGCGGCGCAGAGTGATACACAGAACTTCCTGTGCAGGCATGGCCCCGCTCCAACACAGTGGAGCAGGCTGCCAGGCAGACCAGAGTCACAAACTGGAGTCATTGTGGCAGGGCCGTGGAGAACCCATCTGTCCTTTCTCTGCCCGTGTCACTGATGGCCAGAGAGGGCCTCAGATATAAACTTCAAAGCGTGGGGTGCCTGGTCCTTTGGCAGGGAGGACCCGGTGTGCTTTGAGGGTGGCTCAGTAAAGAACTAGAGGACTGATACTGTGGAGCGGTGGGGATCCTAGGGACGTTTACAGTCCTGAAGCTGCCTTGAGCATGCTGGAACACAGAGGGATGCCCCGTCCTTATGGCTCACTGGAGCCTAAGGGGTCGGCGGGGGTCGTCTCCGGCACTGCCCTTTGGGAATGGACTCCTGCCTGATTGATGAGGAGAGAGGAGCCCTCCTTCCCACCCTGGTGCTCCCACTCCCCAGGCACGTGACCGTGTCAACTTCCCTCACCTGCCAGGGTCTCAGTTTCTTTATCTGTAAGATGAGGAAGCTGGACTCAAAGTCCCCTGACTCTGTGAACTATGCGTGTTATGGGCCTTCTATAGAGTGCTTACTAGATGGTGACAGAGATTATGCAGAGGGCTAGGCTCACAGATCAAGGGAGGGCCATGTATTGAGTGGCTCCACGTTGCAGGGACAGCACTAGGCCTGGGCACACAAAGACAGCTAAGATACTGTCTGCATCCTCGAGAAGCTCACAGGCTGGTAAGGAGACGCACGAGTAAACAGATCGTTACGCTTCCAGGCGTAAGCCGCGTGCTCTCCGGAGTAGGTGCGAAGCGCCTGTGGCAGAGGGCCGAGGGTGCTGCTGCTGCTGCCCAGAAGGGCCGGGCTGGCTCTCTAGAGGCCTTTAGTCTCCCTCCTGAAGACGAGCATGTTGCCCCACAGGGAAGTGTGTCCCAGGAAGAGGGAACAGTGTGAGCATGAGACTCACACTTGGAGAATGACCATTATGTCCCCACTCGCCTGCAGGTACCACTCCCTGGACCTGCTCCAGGGCAGCCCAGCCGGGTCACAGCTGAGTGGACCAGAATCAAATAGGTGATTTCAAAGAGGCCAGCTTATGGCTTGTTCAGGGCTCCGTGACTTGTGGCTGAGAGAAGGCTGTGCCTCTGTAACTTGTGCACTGAGAAGATGAGCTAGCCAAGTCAGAGCCGTAGCTCAGGACTTTACAGTTGGGAAACAGAGACTGTGCCGGTTATCCGGGGGGCGTGAGGGTGAGTTTGCACCAATGGGGGCTGCGGCAGTGTTGCGGTTGAACCTGGGTGTGCAAAGTCATGAGGGAGTATGAGCTCCGGGGGAGAGGAGGAAGAAGCCTGAGGAAGGTCAGCGGAGATCCTGTATCTTCCTCAGCCCTCACCTCCCGAGACCCCAAGGGGGGACCTGCCTCCAGTCCCAACAGCTTCCCCCTTCCTGTTCTCAGGGGCCCTGGTCTTTTATTGGGATTTTTTTTCTTTCCTTTGGTTTTAATCTTATAAAGGTTAAAAAAAATCATAAC
Source organism: Equus caballus (assembly GCF_041296265.1). NCBI lineage: Eukaryota > Metazoa > Chordata > Mammalia > Perissodactyla > Equidae > Equus > Equus caballus. The sequence continues at coordinate 43,381,029 of NC_091691.1, forward strand.
TGTATAGATAAAATTTCAGCAAACACTCTTGTAGTTACCACTCAGAATCAGCGTATGTCAGGAACCTGCCAGGTCTGCTCCAGATCCATACGTCACAAAAGACACAGAAATTACGAATAAAATTCAAAGTTGAATCTTTGTTTTTTCCCTTCCCTGGTCTTTCATTCTCTTCGCAGGAGCAACCAGTTAGAAACCTGGCATGGACCCACGAGTATTATATGAAAGGGCAATGCCTGTGTCAGGAAAGAAACGGAATTTCCGGAAGTCCCAGCCTCTGCATCTGTCCCACTGACTAGAATCTTGTCCCGTGGCCACTCCACAATATGAGCAGGGCTGAAAAGAAGTGTGTTTTTGTTGCCGTTTGTTTGTTTGTCTCTTCTGACATATTGTTTGGAGCAAAAATCAATTTTGCTGAGATGGAACAAGAGAATGCAGTTGGTGTCAGTGGGGCTGGGTTTGCCTGTGATGCATATGTCTATTAATTTGTAGTTGTGACTCTGGCACAGTTTAGGATTTTCTCTTTGTCTTTAGGGTTACAAGCCTGTGAGTACATGTATTTATTCGTATGGCTTCTCCTAAAGGTCCAGAGTGTTCTTTCACTTTTCAGAACTTCTGTCTCCAATTTTGGAAAACTCATTGCCTTCTCCACTACCACCATTTGCTTCTTTGAAACATAGTGTTCTAGCCTACATGCCTCTTTCATTCGTCTCCTGTGTTTTCCATATTTTTGCCCCTTGTACTACATTCGGGGTGATTTCTTCAGAGATGTTTTCTAGTTTAATTATTTGTTGAGCTGTGCCTAATCTTCTGTTCAACTGTCCATCAAGTTGAGGATTTGAAATCTTAGTGATTATAGTTTATATTTCTCTGCTTTCACTATGGTTATCTTTTCATTTGATTTCTCTTTTTCCACAAGGTTTCGTTCTTGCCTTATGACATCTTTTCTTCCTCTCTCTTTGAACTTGAAAAACAATTCCTTTTATGAAGGAAGACTGATGATGCATTTATAATTGTCGGGGCCGGGTGATGGGCACATGGAACTTCTTTATTTGCTCTATTGCATATGTTTGAAATTTTCCATCAAAAAGTTTTAATGATGAACCCATGGTAAGGGGCACATGAGAACATTATTTCTCAGCGTTTGCTGATGATGCCATTGGCCTGGTATGGGCTGCTCTCTGGCGTGTAGAGAGCAGATGTATTCGAGGCCCTTTCATTCCTCAAGCAAACAATAATTCAGTGCCTGCCACTGGCTGCAAGACAGCAGTGGGCTGCCCTCAGAACGCTGGCATTTGGGTGGCAGAGACCATAAACAAAAAGAGAAATTTGAGGTGATCAATAAATACACACACCTCAAAAAACCCATTTAATGATAATACTCATTTAAAGTGCCTTTGGATTATTCAGTTTTTGTCCTAGTTCTAGGGGTGCCAGAAGTCTCATTTGTGGCCTCTGAGACTCATTCTCTGTGTCATCATCTTTCCTGAGAATGCTCCTCTGGCAGCTGCTGCCTTCTGTGGGACACACAGGTTCAAAGGCGGCCCCGCCGGAAGGCATTGTGTTTGCTTCTGTCTGGCCTGGCAGGTTTCACTACTTAGTTTCTCTTCTTGGGCTCCCCTCATCACATGGAAAGTCAAAGTTTGGGCCCTGTGCACATGGATGGCATAATCCTGGGCTCTGACTTCCACCAGCTAATCCTTTTTCCAACCATAACCTTGGTGAATGGCAAGCTTCTCTGGTGCTTGTCCAAGCCAATGGCAGAATTTTTGTCTTTCTTCTCTCAGCAGTTTCTGATCTTAAGCAGGAGCTTTATGCAGGTAGATGGGGTCTAGCCCGCCTCATGCTGGCCTGCTCCTCCCCACTGCACACCCATCCGGCGGGTAGCAGAGCTATCAGGCCTGCCCGGTCTGAACTCCCCCTGGGTTTCATCTCCTACTAACTGCTCTGAATCTGGCTCCCTTATTTCTGGCACCTTGGGATTTCGCTCTTAGTTTTAATCACGTATAGAAACCAAAAAAGTTACTTTATTACATTTTACTACATTCCATATTTTGAGGCCAGAGGGGGAGTAGTGGGGTAGGAAGTCTGCTTAGGTCTGGACGTGGTCCAATGTCATGGCCTTTCCAAGAGCTCCTGGCATCCTTGCACTAAACTTGCCCTTCTCTTAAGCCAGTCTGAGTATCCGTATCTTGCCATCAAAAGGGCTCTATCTGGAACAGGCATGATGTGGTCAGGGAAAGATGAGATGATAGAGGGCAGACGATGAGCAGTTTTATCTCTGGAGTCTAGCAAAAGTTTTAAGCTGGGGAACAATGTGACCGATCTGTGCATCAGAAAGGCACAGCATGCAGTGCTTTGCAAAAAACAACTGCTTGAGGTTAGGGGCAGGGAAAAGAAGAGGAGCAGAAATACTCTGTATATGGCCATCGCAATAAGCCAGGGGAGAAATGATGAAGTGAGGAACTAAGGGTGGGAATGTGGATTTTTAGGAAAAAAGAGATTCAAATTTGCGAGTATATAGCCTGCCCACACTAGACATTCTCCATGTGTTTTCTCATTTACTGTTTGCAACACTCCTGAGAGTTCCAAATTTAATTACTATCCCTATTTTACAGACAAGAAATTAGAAGCTCAGAGAGATTAAGTAATATGATTCAAGTTATATAACTAGTAAGTGGTTGAGCTTACTGAATTCCAAATTTGAACTTAGGTCTCTAACATCAAAGCCCATCCATGTTCTTGTCTTTACATAAAGTACCTTTTAATAGGACTTGGTGATGACTTGCGTGTGTAAGATGAGGAAGAGGGAAGAGTAGCGAAGGGCTCAAGGGTACTAACTTGGATAGCTACCAATTGGGGATGCTAGTAATTGAGAGAAGGGATACAGGAGGCAGAGCGTGCTTAGGGGGCAAGGAAATGAGTCCATTTTGTGTGGTGACTGGAAGTCATCTAGGTGGAGATCTCTAGTGGATAGTTGGAAATCAGGGACTGGAGCCCAGGAGAGAGTTCAGCTAGAGAGAGAAAGTTTGAAGTCAGAAACTGAGGCAGAAGATGAGTCTTCAGTGAGTTGGTGAAGTGAGAAGAGAGCCAAGGGTATAACCTGGAGACAGTAACATCTAAGCAGAAGGCATCGATGGAACCAGGTAAGGAGTTGAGAAGAATGGTAAAAAACGTAGGCAGAGAATCCATAGGGAATAGATTCTCAAAAACTAAGAGAAGAAGAGAGATTTCTTTTTTAATAAAGAGGGAATTTTCAGTACCTAACACATGTTGAAGAGATCAGATGGAATATAGACTGAAAAGAAGACATTTGGATCTGCCAGGGAGGAAGTCATCAATGACCCTTGCAAGGACAGAGAAAGGAGTGATTAATTCTGCCTGGGGCAGGCTAGAGAAAGGCTTCAAAGAAGATTTGACATTTGAATTGGCCCGTGAAGCATGGTGGGATTGTGCCAGGCAGAGAAGAGGGTAAAAGGCATTTCGGGCGAAGGGAAAATATGAGGGGAAAGCAAAAATCCAAAGGAAGAAAGTATTTGGAATTCGTTTAGAGCTTTTTGGCTTTTCGTAGGCAACATTGAGTTGGCAGCACAAGCGTATTAGGCCATGTTTTGTTTTCTACATTTTGGAGAATCTTATGGTTTCTCTTTCCAGTGTAGACACAATAATTGAGATTGGGAAATATGATTGGTGTCTTCCAAAGGGACACAGGGTTCAGTCCTTTATGAAAACAGAGCTCTAATCAAACAGTAAGTGGGAAGACTCTATAGCTGCATCTCATAGGGCATGTCACGATATAGGAGGGTAAGAAATGCTAGCTGGTGTAACAACCCTAGAGCTCTCACTGGCTTAATACAGAGTTTAGTTGTCACTCACACAGAGTCTGATGGGGTCCAACAGCTCTTCTGGGCAGCTCTCCCCGACTTAGCAACTCAGAGATGCATGCTCCTTCCATCTGTGCTCTGCAGTCTTGTACCCCTTCACTCCCAGCCACGTGAATGAGGAAAGAAACCATGGGGAAATCCTACTAGATCCGCAATCAATCCAGGCTGGGATGACACCTCACTGCTGTTCACCTTCCCCGGGCCATATTTAATCAAGTGGCCAACGTGACTGCGAAGACGGGAAAATGTATGTGAGCACATAGGCATGGGTGAGCACCGACTGTATATTCCATGGATGGTTTGATATTAAAATATTGATTATTAAGATATTCTTTGCTTCCCTTGGACAGTGTTGATGGCTTTAGGTGTTGTCCGTTTTCTACATTTTGCAAGTAAACTTGATCCTCTGAATCAAGGCCTACTATCTCATTTTAAAAATAAAATCACATGTTTTCCATACCAATTGTGCAGCCGCTGTGGAAAACGGAGGTTCCTCACAAAATTAAAAATAGAACTACCATGTGATCTAGTAATTCCACTTCTGGATATTCATCTGAAGGAAGTGTAGTCACTATCTTGAAAATCTCTCTGTACCCCTGTGTTCACTGAAGTATCATTTACAACAGCCAAGGCATGGCAACAGCCTAAGTGTCCAGTGACACTGAAGCAGCAGGTCCGCTCCTGGAGGAGGAAGGGAGGCTGTGTGGCGCAGAGGAAAGGCTGGAAGCTTGTGCTTTTCCACCAGGCTCTGCCCCTGACTTGCTGTGTGACCCTGGGGAAGCCTGTTAGCTCCTCGGGGGACCTCAGTTGCCTCCTCTGGCTCGTGTGGAGTGTGGACTACGTCAGTGGGTTTCTCAGCCACCTCTGAGAAAACGTAGGGCTTGGATGAGTGGATCAAGGTGTTCCAAACACTGAAGATTTAAACTGCTTGAAGAAACCTCTGCTTGGGACTTTCCATAATTTGACTTGAAAAAAGGTTTTTACTTTGTTTGTTTTTAATTAAAAAGAAAGTGATAAACCCTTGCACTGGAGCATCTCCAGTGATTTCCCTGTGTAGCATTTCGAGGTGTTAGAAATAGTCCAGCAGCGTGAGGCTTCCAGCTCCATGTACAGTGCATTCACAAACCTCGGCAGCAGCCGGGGGGCCAGCGCCTCCCTCCCCTCCTGCTCGTCTCCATCAGATCTCTTCTCAGTGCAGCTCCGCCTGCAGGGGAGGTAGAGGTGGGAAGCTGCGAGTTGCAGGTGACAGAGGCGTATGAAAACTCCGCTGTCTCCCTTAAGGGAGAGAGAAGTAACGTTTGTTAATACTTCACGTCAGCCTGTAACAATGGATCCTGCCCTCAACAAAAGGGTCTAAAGTGAATTATGGGCTGAGGCCGAGGTAACTTTGACACTTCCAGACGGCTCTGTCTCAGTGTCACAGTGCACTTCCATGAGAATCCACCTGGCCCATAGGCTCCGCTTACTCGGAGGCCTCAGCTTTAGGCCTCAATGCCAGTCTCAGAAGGACAGTTGGCTGGTCCTGACTCTGATAAACACAGATGGAACTTGTGAAGAGTTTCAGAAGACTTACAGAAAAAAAAAAAAAGACTTTTCCCCACATTCTGTGTTGGATCTTGAGTTAATCAAGTCCATTGCTTGAAACACTGTGTGAGAGAAAGAATGCTCAAAACATGTGGAGAGCGCCTTGATTTATACGCACATTAGAAAGTGTGTGTGTGAGGTTGTCATACAGCCCAGGGCTGCAGACCTGCTGTGGTTGGATCCCCTCAGGAAGCCAGGAGGGAGCTGGTTCGTCTGGGAGCTGGCTTCTCCGGAGACGCAGGGTGCTCCACGCTCTGAGCTCCCTGGACTTCCGCCTTCATCCAGGGCGCGCCCATGTGCCTGCTACCCCTGTTTTTCAGTAGGGCTTTAGAATTCTCAAGGGGCTAGTGATAATGAAACTTGGATGTTTTTTCTCCTCCCCCACAAAACGCTTAGGTGAAAATTCTGTAGCTGTATCTGTTTCCAGTAAGTTAAAAATAATCTGGACCACTGGACGCCTGGGAGATTCCTTTAAAGCCAAAGTTTTCAGGGGTGGCTTCCAGAGGGTTCAGCTTGGGTCCTTGAGCCCTTCCCAGCAGAACTAACAGCTCTGCCCATCTGTCATCACCCAGTAAATATTAAATCATCAGATTTTAAGACGTTCTGCCATTTCACATACTGTTGACATCTGATCAGCGGTCCCCTCGTGGAGAGTTTGCAATCCATTACCGGTTGGCATTTTTGAGTGCTCTTGTCTTCTAAAAGATCAAATCTTACACCAGGTGAGAATCCATTTCTGTTCCTTGGATCTTACCATCAAAACTCCACAGCAGTCAAGTATTATTTGAGGCCCAGAAATATTGTTGAAATAAGTGGCTTGACTCTTTATGATGGTAATGTGTGAACCCAGTCAAATGTAAATCCTGCTGCTGTGTGCATCAAGCTTTTCCTCACTTACCTTCTCCCTCCCTCTTTGCTTACCCCAAAGAGAAATTGCTAGAAGTCATTTTTGTCAGGAGAATCCTAGTTCTTTTGTTTTCGTATAGGGTTCCCTGCTGCTGTTGGTGTCTCGGCAGCCATAGCATTGACTCTCTGTCACTCCTGGATTTGTTTTAGGTTATCGGTGTGTTAATCAGTCTCATCACAATTCTGTGCTTTTTGAAGTCTCTTTGGGGTGGTGGGTGATATAGGATTCTACTCTGTATGAGCTGCCAGCACTCTGAGGGATAAAAGTCCTGCCCTCCAATGCTCCTTCTGATAATTAGAATCCACCTGACGATTCTGGAACTGCCAAACACTGCTGAACATGAACTCAGAGTCCCCTGCCAGCGTGGCCGGTGGGGCAGGCCCCAGCGGGCAGAGTATGTCCTCACCAGCCTCACCGGCGCTGTGATTATAGGTTTCAGTAAATGCATTTGCTGCTCACATTAGCCAGTGGGATTCTGTACTTACAGTGAGCATGTCTGCTTAGGCGTTGTCTAATTTAATTAATTTGTTTAGTTATATAGCTTTTCTCTTTTTCCTCTGCACACTTCCCATGAACTGAAGATGCTGCTTCTTTTGCAAACTATGCAGCCAACATTTTTTTCCTTCATTGGTGTATTAATCTTCTATTAGCCATCAAATACTACCAGCAATTGTTTGTGTTTTGAGATAAACTACATTTATGGCCCCAGAGCTCAACCTTGTACCCTGGAGGACACTGGAGACACTCTGCTGCCTGTTTCTGTTCCCTTCCGCACAGCCAAGGCCTTCTCAGCTGAGACAGGCGCGTCCCTCGGCCGTGGCCGCGGTGGATTTGCATCTTGCCTGTTCTTTGCAGAGCTGTTAGGGAAGCTGATGGGCAGGTGAGCAGTTTGCCAATTCTTGTGATGTGGCGCCAGGCAACCACACGTGATGGATTCAAATTTGGCCACTAATATTTTCATTTCCTTGAGTTAGTGAAGAGGCTGGGTTGAGAATTTCAAAGTAATTCAAAGCAGATTAAAAATGCTTCTCTGTACTTTCAATATTTTACTGGATTTATCAAGAAGAAAGAGAAATGTACAAAGCTTCTATATCTGATGAAAAGTTAGGTAACTTTCTCAGTCTCCAGGGTCTGACTCTACTCTCTAATCTGTCACAAAGCAGGCTGGTTCTCCCTTATGTTTAGTGAATTTACCTACTACTGCAGGACAGAAACTTGAACCTGGTCTCGCTCCTTCCAGCGTGAACCAGGCATGGACAGACCTAGCGATGCAGCGTGAACAGTTCACTTGCACTCTGAAGAGTGTGGGCCCCTGGAATGTCAGCCTCCAAGAGACTTGAAAGCAAAGCTGGTTTTCACATCGCCTTATGTTTTATGAGTGCTAGGAAAATGCTGGCTGTTTACTAATTATCAAAGCTGTTTTTATGACTTCCCCAAAGGAAAACAAAAAAGGAAAGGATCCAAGTGCATATTCCTTTCAGCCTGGGATGAAAGCTTGACCTTTAGCACTCTTGGGGAACTGCATGGTTGGAGGCACTGGAAAATAAAACTCGGATGCATGTGCAGGAAAGTGGGAGGCTGTGAAGTTGGAAGCCAAACAGGAACAGCTGTCATGATTGGTGCTGCATATGCTGGCCTGACGTGACAGACCTGTCCACGCACTGTCCCTGTGGCAGGGTGAATGCCCTTT